>NW_004524749.1:2345894-2395558 GCF_000260255.1 Octodon degus
GGAGAGAGGGCCTGCGGCGCGCTCGGGGTCACGGCGCCTGCGCGTGGCGGCCCCTGGCGGCCGGAGGTGGCGCTGCAGCCTGCGGGCCGAGGGGGGCCGGTCTCGGGGCGGCCATCGCTCCGATTCGCCCTTCTTTTTCTACCTTCCTTCCCTCCCTTCTTTGGTTTTCCCTTTACTTCCTTGCTTCCTCTTTCTCCCTCGTTATCTTCCTTTTCCCTTCATTTTCTTCCCCTCTTCTCTTCCATTTGCCCTCTTCCACCTTTTCTTTTTCTGTCCTTTCTCCTGCCCTGATTTTCCCCTTCTCAATACTTTCTCTGAACAGTATTAATCGAACCCCTGTACTGGATGCCAGATCTAGCATACCTAGCTTGAAGGAATCCAAACTGAAAAACAAACCGGGCCTGGTGATGCACATCTGTAGTTCCAGCTCTCCGGGAAGCTGAGGCGGGAGGGCACAAAGTTCAAGCTCAGCCTGCGCATTTTAGCAACTTAATGAGACCCTGTCTCAAATTTTTAAAAAAATTCAAAAAAGGGTCTAAGGATATAGTTCAGTGCAAAGGCCCTGGGTTCACCCTCCCAGCCACGAAACCAATAAAATCCACAAAAACCTTACCTAATGATGAGGCCACCAAGACGTTGAAAGTCACAAGAACCGCGCGTGCTGAGCAGTGTTGTTTGGTAGGAACTATTTGTGAAAAATAAACGTGGACGTCTACATGACAAGGCCGTGAAAGGACACAGGAGAACTGGTTAACTGTGGTCATCTCGGGACTAGAGCTGGAAGAGGAATGAATTGTTTTAGTTTTATGCCTCTCTATTGTTTGAAAAACATTTTTATGCATGAGCTTTTCAAAAAGGAAGAGGAATATAAAATTTAGAAATTAAGTTAAAACCAGAAAAAGGGATTAGAATGTGGCTCTCGAGGGTGTGGGTCCAGGCCAACTCTGCTACTGTGTAGACTGATGTACACTCTGCAGCCCTGTGTTAAATCCACATTCATTGTTATCTTCGGATCAGGAGTCCGTATGGAGCAATGAGTTATTCTCATTTTTGTTCACAGGTATTTACCCACAAATACTGTATTAAGATATGCTTTCTGTAACATATCCTGGGATGTTGTTTATAGGGAAGCAAAATGATGCTGATATTTTTCAACGTGACAACCTTGTAAAATAGGGAAGGCTGTACCATTCTTAATTCCTTTTACTATAAATGGGTGTCCAGAGAAGGGAGGTGGGTTGCTATTCAATGCTAAGAAGGGGTTCACAGCCAGGTTTTCTGGATTACAATCAGAAGTCCTCTCAACACATGAACATAGTAAAGACTTTCGAATATCTGTACTTTTAGCCCTGTAGTGCCCAGTGTGCTTTCAGGTAAACTCATAATTACAACCTTCTCTTATGAACAGATCTAATGTAAGTCATTTATACTTTAATAAGAATGGGAAGAGTTGTAGCTTTCTATTGAACTCGGTGATAAAATGGTAGGCTTATGATTTAGGACCCTGTTCTTGGCAAGTGATAGAAACTCAATTTGAATTATGTCAAATTAACAAGAAAAGATTTATTCACTTACATGTTCAGAAAGAGCAGGACTCAAGCTTGCCTGAGGGACAATGAGAACCAAGAATGAGATGCTGTCCTCTCCCTCTCCCCTCGCTTTCCCTTTCCTCCTCCTGCTCATCTCTGTGCGTATTGTTGTGATAACTTGGATCTTCAGTGCCCCTCTGGGCCTCCTGGGAAGCAATGGAAACTTCAGAAGGTTGGACCCAGTGGAAGCAAGGTGGTCATTAGGGGCATGCCCTTGAAGGGGTGCAGGGATCAGGCCCCTCCTCTCCTGTGTAGCTTCCTGGCTGCTGTGAGGTGGGCAGCTAGCTCTGTCCCCCCACCCCATACACTCCCATCATGGCGTTCTGCCTCACTACAGGCCCAAAGTGACAGGGCCCAGTGACCATGGATGTAAATCTCTAAAACTGTGAGCCAAAACGAACTTTTCTTTCTTATAAATTTATTTTTGTCACAATAACAGAAAGCAGACCAGCTAGCTCTGCCCCCCCCACTCCCATTTGACTGGAAAAATAGCTACTACCTGCCTTAGGATTTTTCTAATGTTCTAATCATTCAGGGAAAGATCCTCTCCCCTGAGTGATTTACTTAAAAAGACTTTAGGGAAGGGGCATGATTGGCTCACTTGGGTTGCATGTTTTATGGGGGTGGGGGTGTTCAGCTTGGGTACCAAGTCCAGCCCCATGGCTGGGAGGAGTAGGGGTTGTGATTGGCAGCCCCCGCCAGGCCCCTATGGTTAGGAAGGGAAGAAGAGCTTCTTGTCGTGACAGCAGCTGTTCTTCCCCAAAAGCTATGCTTGTGTCTGTTACCTCCTTGTGACAAGCCTCTTTGTCATTCAGGAAGTAGTGTGGGGGAAGAGGCTACACTGGGTAAGGGAACCTCTGCTGCTCTGAAATCCAGTCAGAAAGTCCTCCTTCTTGATGCTGTTAACACTACCTCCTTGTGCTTTGAGAACTGCTATGCACACTCCCTCTGTAGACAGGCTTTCAGGGTGGCAGGACTCCCTCCAGGCTAGACTGTGTGTATTAGCCCACTTGCCCCATCTCTCTGCGTGCTGCCCAAGGGCAGGTTCTGGTTCCATTCTCCTTGCTGCTTATAACATCCAGCCCGATGAGCACTATTCTTTAAATGTCCCTCAGAGCTACTTCTCCCCTTCCCTTCCCAGCCTCCCCAGAAGATCACAGAGGAAAGTGATCTTCTTACTCTACACTATGGAGTTAGTAACTTCCTGCCTTCAGAGCAAACCTAATGGGTGACAAAGTGTTCACAGCAGTGAAGAGAGCAAGCAACAGAAAATATCTCTCAGCAAAAGTGCCTGGAAGATTGGAACCCCAATTCATTCCTGCTGGAATTCCTACTGCTAGGCTGTGCCTGCCACAGAAGGCACTAGAAAATGTTAGTTGAAATCACACCATGACATCAGGCAGCCTCTATAAGGACCTCAAAGGGTCCTGTTGCTCATCATTCACACCCTGCCCCCATTGAGTGTGATTTGCTTCTAACAACTTGCAACAGAGGTGACTAGGTCAATAAGATCATGGCTGTCATTTCTGTGATGGGATTGCGACTTGGGTCTTGCTGGCCAGCTCTCTCTACAGCCTTCTTATTTGCACCTTTTGATGAACAAAGTTGCCATGACAGAGAAGCCCTGTGGCATAGACCTGAGCCTGGCCTCCAGCTAACCACCACCAAGCCCTAAGGCTCCCAGGACTGTTCTCAGCCCTGGAGGAGCTACATTCCCCTGCCATCACCTGAGATGCAGTGCAAGTCCATCCTCAGTGGGGCCTGCAGAGGAGACCACAGCCCTGACCAGCAGCCTCAGCATAGCTTTTTGAGAGGCCTAGAAGCAGAAGAACCAGCTCAGCAGTGTGTAGACTCCTTATTCCCAGAAACTGGGAGGTGATGAATGTGGTTACTAAAGCCATTAAGGCTTGGGGCAACTTGTTGCATAACAGTAGACAGTTTAAACAAACATCATCCCCAACCAGGAAGCTGCCCTGCCTGTGGATCTCAACAGGGACTAAAGTAATATCACACCAGCCACAGTTGCAAAAGTGCTTTACCAAAGCATTCACACATTAACCCCTCCATCCTTTTTTTTGGCGGGGGGAGTATGGGGATCAAACTCAGGACCTTGTGCTCGCTAGGCAAGTGCTTATGCTGCTGAGCTATTTCCTGGGCCCCATCCCCTCCATCCTGATTCCATTCTAGTGGGAGGAGCACTCTTATCCCTTTTTCATAGGTGGGCAAACGGGCCTGGAGACGTCAGGTGCAAAAATCACACAGCTGACCTGCCTGGGACGTGAATCTCTGTCTGTCTTGCTCCCCAAGCCACCAATCCCTGTGCCACACTACTCTGGAGAGAGGAGCCATATCAACGCCCTTCCTGCATGCTTCGAATACAGTCAAATTAAAATGAAGTTCAGAAGAGGATGCATATAGTTATACATGTATGCTCATACATTGAAAGATCAGAAGGTACTTTGAGGAGAGGAAATAATTTTTTTGTTGCTATTTATAGTTTTGTGTGTGTGTGTGTGTGTGTGTGTGTGTGTGTGTTCCAGAGAGTTACTTGGACAAGGAGAACCATGCAGAGAAGAGATGACTACCCCACTTGGTAGAATTGTCCTCCAGTGGCAAAACTTCGTGTTGTGATACCTGGGTAGGCAGATGATGCTGACCTGGGATTGAAGAGGAGGCTTCTTGACAGCTGTGAATTTCCTGCAGCTGAATTCAGAGCCTCCTGTGGTCCTGCAAACTCACTGGCTGAAGAGGAGGAGAAGGAGCCTGAGGAGAGGATGGGGCAGGCTCTGTACTTCACTTAGTCCTGCCCTGTCCATGCCCCTATCTGCAGGCCTGTGTCTTGCCTGGCAGCCTGTTTGATACTGGGCTTCTTTATGAAGGCACAGGGTTGCTTTCTCTTCCTTGAGTGACCTGACCTGGCACATGTTTCACCAGATCCCTGGGACACAGGCTCCAGGTTTTAGGGTGAATGACTAATGTACCTCTGCAGAATACTTGCCTCTGAGACCCTTGCTCAATGTCCTTGCTGCAACCCTAGGAGGACACACACATGTCCTTGCAGAGAGTGGGCTGGGAGCATAAGAGTGGTGGCCTTTGCAAGGCCACCCAGCTAGAACTGACTGCAGGCCTCCCAACTGACTGCAAACCCCCTTAGCTGGGGGCTTAAGACCACACCATGGCAGAGAAAGGACTGAACAGCAATTGGTTCTTAGCTGCTTGGTGGGACCTAGGGTTGAGACCAAGATCAGGGCAGCCCTACAGCTCTGGAGAAGGACAAAGCTGGCCCTGGCTTCACACTTGTCAGCTCTGCAGCCCTCTGTGGTCTCTGAGGACTCGCCTACTCTGAATATCCATCTCTTCCTTTAGACAAGGGTAAGGGAATCAAGCCTGCTGGGGCAATAGGACGCTCTATGGATGAAGAGGATAACGAAGTCAGAATGCTGAGTATAACACCTGAGGGGCAGTAAGTGTTCAATAAATATTACTGCTAATATTAATTTCTAAATATTTGTGGTTCTTTAAAAACAGGTCAGCCAGGGAGATGGCTCAGTGGAATAAGCACTTCCCAAGCACAAGGGCCTGAGTTCAATCCCTGGTTCCGAAAAAAAAAAAAAAAGAATCTAAGTTAAAAACAGTTCAGGTAATATCACATCCCTGTTCAAAGCTGTCTCATACCTTTACACCTCGCTTAGAGTCCAAGCCAAATCTAAACCTTAGCTTTTAGGGCAGGATCTCACCCCCATTACCTTTCTAGCCCCTGTTGGCTGTTGCCCAACCCTGCAGGTCCCCTCTCTTGCTTTGGCCACACCAGGCAGCACCAGGACCTTGGCTGTTCCTGTGTCTGAAACACTGTCCTCTCAGCTCCGTCCCTCATCACCGGTTGCACTGTGATCCCCTCAGCACCTTCCTCTGCCTGTCTATCTCATGCTGCTGGGGTCTTCTCCATGGCACCCAGAGCTGTTGACGTCACGTCACCCCTGGATGTGGGTTTCTCATCTTTCTCCCCACAGATCTCAGCACCTCAAGGACAGTGCTGGCCCAGTCTCACTCATGGATACATCCTCAGCCCTAGCACAGAGCTGAGCTCAGCACAGGTCCTCCAAAAATATTTGTAGGATCAATGGGTGAATGAATAGCAGATGAATGGATGAATGCCCCTCACAGTACTGCAATGATGGCACCTCCCTCTTGGTCATCCTAGGGTCTGCCTGGCAGGGACAGGAGGTAACTGCGTTGGTGGCCTCCAGGAGGACCTGTGGAGGAGGAGAGGCACAGTGAAAGGCTGGCCACTGGGGGGTGTGGCATCCCCAGGAAATCTTTGCCCAGCTCTTTGCCAGTTGTCCCTCTGCAGTTGACCTCTCTGGATAGTCATTGTCAGGACCTGGGGGAGGGGGCAGAACAGGCTCAGGTCCTCACAGACCCCTGTCCTGCTGTGTGTGGTGATTTCCTGTGTTGGGCCTTGGTACTCTTGTTGGGGGCACTCTGGACAATGTTTTGACTTTCTGTGGTTTGGGTGGATAGAAGATGGGGCCAACCCATGGCCTGGCTCTGAGAGACTCGTTGGTGGCCCTTTATAAATTTCCCTCTACAGCCAACAGATGAAGGAGGCTTGCTGTGACCCAGCCCCTGTCCAGACATCAGGGCCTTCTGAGCCCCTCACTCTGCCCACTTTGCTCCCAAGTGTTCCTGGGTTCCTTACTTCTCTTTCTCTGCGTGTGTGTGGTTCTAAAGATTGGCCCCAGAGCTGTGCACAGGCTAGGCAAGCGCTCTGTCACTGTGTCACATTCTTAGCCATTTTAGCATTTCATTCTATTTTGAGACAAGGTCTGGCTGAGTTGCCTGGGCTGAGCTTGAATTTGCGATCCACATGCCTCAGCCTCCCAGATAGCTGGGGTTATAAGCACGTACCACCACACCTGCCTCTTCTTCCTTTGGCTTACTTTGTCTGAAATTCAGTGTTTTCTTCTAAGTGTATGCTTGGTAGAAGGGTGAGCAAAAGTACTTGGTGAAGAGGGGCCTGGCCCAGCAAAGGCCCAGTGCAAAGGAGTGGGGCAGATTAGGGCAGGGGAGGGCTGTCCTTCTGGGTATGGAAGGGGGTACTGCCCTCTGTCTTGGTAGAGAGGAAAGAGGTGACATTTCCCAAGCCCAGGCCCTGCACAGCCACAGCAGGTGTCCTAGCTTGGCAGCCTGGGCAGGGTTGGCCTTCCTGGTGCCAGCCTGTCACGCCTGCTGGGCGAGGCACGAAGGAGCAGGGGCCAAGATTGGTTCAGCGGCAACTCTGTGGGGATGCAGTGGCCTGAGGTGATTTGCTGTGACAAGTTGTTGACAGTGCAGCTTCCCCAGTTGCTCAGGGTCACTGGCCAGAGCCCCAGCTGCCTGCGTCTGAGTGAGCAAAGGAAAAGCAGGAGCTGGCAGCTCTCCACGGGGAGCCAGTGCCATCTCTGCTGCGTGGCAGTGGGCAGCCTGCCAGAGGGCAGCGAGTCCTGATCCTGATGCTCATGGCTGTTGACCCACAAAGTCCCTGGGACTCAGATCCTGACCAGCACAGGAGTAAACCCCAAGCCCTTGATTAACTAAGAAGGGGGCAACACATGGATCGCCTTCTCTTCCTCCTTCTCCCCTTTCTTCCTCCCTCCCTCCCATCTTCCTTCCTCCCTTTCTTCCTCCCTCCTCTAGTTGTACCTGATTACATCCAGGACTTATTGTGTTGGGCACTAAGTTTTGGCAAGACAGCAGGAGCAATACACGTAATCCTGCCCTCATGGAGCTCACAGCCTAGCAAGGGAGACTCATGTCAAACAGGGAACCACACTGGTCATGATTGAATTGCAACTGTGATAATTGTTTTGAAGGAAAACAATAAGGCACTGTTAGGAGCAGGCTCTGACCCAGCATAAAGGCTCAGCTGAAGCTTCCTCGAGGACCTTTGACCACGAGTGGGAACCTTAGATTGGGTGCCTTCAGGAGAGGGTGCCACAGTAGAGATGCGGAGCAGTGAGCATGAAGAGCCTGCAGGAGAGCGAGAGGGACAGGTGAGAGCGGGCTGGAAGGCAGGGCAGCAGCCCAGTCCTGTGTTGGTGGCGTGCTGAGAGGGGACATGGACCATGCACTGTACTGTGGATTGGTCTCACCTTGGGTGGAGGGTCTGCCTTTTCTCAGCCCTGTCAGCCAATGAGTTCTGGCCTTGGCTCCTCCATTGCTGACGTGACACAGTTTGTCCCAAGACAAATCTCCAAAAGAAGTGTCTGCTGACCCCTGGGGGTCCCTCTCTGGGGAGATGAGCTGTGAGGGGCATCAGTAAACCCACCACGCAGGCAGAGAGATATACAGACGCAAACGTGGGTGCAATCAGGGCAGAGAGAAGGCCAGGCCCAGGGACAGTGTGTCCCTGTGGGTGGGGTTAATACAGCTCTATTGTATGGCTGGGCAGAGCCTGGGGAGGTGTGGCACAGGTGTTGGATTTATTTGGGCCACCAGCAAGGGAACATTTGCAGTTTAACAAGAGGACTCTGGTTGCTGATTGGAGGAAGGGGTCACAAGCTGGGAACCTGTGTGATTTTCAAAGGAGCAAGTGGGTGACTTGGACCAGCATGGCGGTGTGGCTGGTGTGATGGGGCCATTTGAGAGCTATTTAGGAGGAAGGATTTTGGAGGTTGCTGATACTCACAAGGAGATGTCAAGGAGGAAACAGAATGCATGGGTCTGGGGCCCAGAAAAGAAGTAAGGTTTGAAAATACTCATTGGCATAAAGCTGTCTTTGTGGCTTCAGGGCAGTTGAGATCATCAAGGAGAAGGTAGCAGAGGGACCAGAGGAGAGAAGCCACAGTGAGCTTCCAGGGCAAACAAGATGGCCATAGATGAGATGAAAGAGGAGCAGCGGAGGGATGACAGGATGGGGAGATCAGGGTGGGGCTTAGGGGTGCTCCGAGCCCTGTTCAGGGCTGGGGAAGATGGACCAAGTCATCAAGATCATACGTGCAGGGGCACCAAGCAGGGGAGGCTGGGTGAGTGGTGGATGTGGCTGGAAGGAGCACAGGGGATGGTGGCTGAGGCCTTGAATGCCGGGCAGTGGAGTGTGGGATTCACTCTATAAATCAGAAAAGAACCAAAGACCTGACCTCCTGGAGATGGCTGGGTCTTCCAAGGAGCCCTGGGTGGTCTTTGGCTCAGAAAGGGGTCTGCAGGCTCCAGATCACATTCCACTGTCCCTCCTTGGAGCTCTGCTCTGTGGATGAGGCCCAAGATAAATTCTCTTTGCAGCAAGTGGCTGTGTACTTGATAAACTCTTATCAGACTGTGGCTCTGGCTTGTATTGTGTTGTGCCAATCTATAACGGTATAGTCTTGGCTCTACCAAAAACAGCTGGAAGGTGTGGGCATGTTACCGGGTCTCTGGGCCTCCCCTGCTCCATCTCTGTGAGGCTGCAGAGAGGGAACAGACTGGTTGCTTTCAAACTCCACTGCTTGTGGGGAAGAAGTTCTGATAGTCTGTCATTGTCTGAGAAAAAGTTTTCTCTTAAAAATTTGTGTGTTATGTTAAGATTTCTCTTGCTTCAGTTATTTCATTTTGAACTTTTGTGTTGTCTAAGCTAAACATGTTCAGTATAGATACATTTGAAAATGCAGACAGTCATAAGGAATTTTAAATTGCTTATAATCTCACCACCTTCTGGCACATATCACTGCACATACAGTGTCTCTCGTTTCTCAAATTAGATTGTAATAGTGGTTCTCACCTCCCTGCCCGGGGCATGTGTCCAGCATAGCCCTCTCCAGTGCACTCCAGAGGCTGGCTGCTCGGAGAGCGATTCGTGGACCGGCTGTGACTGCTCCATCTCCTGCTTATGCAGACCCTGAGGCCCCACCCCGGAACCGTGGGAGTGGAACCCACATTTGCAACAAGATCCCTGGGTGATATATACAAATATGCGTTCAGCTTTGAGAAGCGCTGTTCTAAGACTTGAGTTCATGCCTAGATTTCATTTCCCTGGACAGGTAAAAGGGACCCTTTCTATAAAGTAGGAACCGTTAGACACCAAAAGAAAAACTTTGACAAAGGCAGACAAACTCAGACATCCGTTACCGTTACTCACAAGCCTAAAATAAGATGGATAAGAGCCAGGGGACTTAATTTAAAAGTACTTTTAACTATTAAAAAGGACGATAAAAAAGCTCCCACACACGCAGATGTATTAAATAGTGAAATTTTATGGCTTAGAAGCAAATAGCACATTAAGGTTTGGATCTTCATTGATTATAAAAGTAAATGTTAAAACTTTTAACTTAAAAGATAAGGTACATTTGCACTAACAAGATTTCTTACGCATAGCAGCTCTGCTTAAGACTTCATTTGAAACAAGGAACTGTCTTTGAAAACCACTCAGTGCTATAACCTCCAGGGACCCTTGTAAGCTCGCTGTGATTCAGTCAGATAAAACACCATTGTGAACAGATGTTTTTATTTTTGAAATAATAAATAAATTCATCTTCTAGCACACTATAAAGCCACACAAAGTTTAGTAGCGTGTGTGTGTGTGTTGTGTGTGTATGTGTGGGTGTGTGCGCGTGTGTGTGCACTGTCACCTTGAACACACAACGCAGGCTGAGAACACTGGATGAGAAGTCAAGGTGCCTAGTTCTTGCCTTGTTTTGCTTGGTTTTGTTGTGATGGTCAGAAGCCCATCCGCATGGTGTAAGCTTCAGGTAGGGCTGTCTCCAGGACTCACATTATGTTACAGGATTCTGGCTTGTTCTGTCACTAAGCTCTATTTCCTTCTTCATTGGTCCCATTGTCAATCAAGCACTAATGACCCCCAGAATCTCCAGGCTGGCTTCCTTGTAGAACCCAGCACAGAGAAATGAATGTTCCTTTCCCTAGGGAGCCATCAAAAAATCATGAGGTTACCTCCTTGGAATGATTTATGGCATGTTCTCCCCAGAACCTATCACCACGAAAGGGTAAGAATGGGACTGGACAGGGTTGTTGTGATGGTGGAATTCAGGCACCAGCTAAACCTAAATCGTAAATTTCTTTTTTACTCTTTGATCTTGGGTGGGAGTCTAGAGCTTCCTAAACCATATCACCTAGATTGTGGTTCTCAAGAAAAATGACAGTGCTGTTTCCATCGGGCTGGAGAATGTTTGCTGGATAGACAACACAACCAGAGATGAAAATGAAACAGTCCCCCAAGTCAGTCTCTCTACTGGCTGGAAGGGACCTTACTTGGGAGAGAACAATGGGAGAAGGACGGGAACAAGCAGACCATTATCTACCCAGAGATGAGCAGAGCCCAGAGACACCACACTGGCACTGCACAGACTGGGGATGACTGGCGAATCCCTTGCTGAAGAGAGGCACACTGCATTTAATAAACACAGCATGCTTCGCAAAATGTTAATTCTGGCCCCTCAAGATCTTGGCAGAGAAGGTCTTTCCTAGTAACCCAATTCTGATTGGCTCAGAGAACTCTTGCCATGTTTCTCAGGGAGGCAAATGTGCCTCTCTGTGCAGAGAATGTGACCAGTGAGTTATTTTCTGTCCTACTTGCTACTGTGACCTGGCCTTTCACCATGACCTGGCCCTTCAGAGGTCAGTGGGCCTCAGACTTGGAATTGCTGATGTGGTCAGCCCTGATCTCTTTGGGGTGCAGCCAGATCTACTGATAACAAATTTTAAAGCAAAAGAAAGGATGGATGGGCATCTCTTTCTAGGGCTTAAGGCATTAACTTAGAAAAACAAGTCTTCCCTTTACTTAGGTGAGAAGGTTTGGAGTGGTAAGTGAAGCCTTCTCCCTTCCTCCAGTGGAAGGTTCTTGTCCAACTTTCACTTAGAGTAAAATCCTTTCCTCAAAGTCTTCTCAGGTATCTCCACTGAAAGAACTAGCTCCCCTCCCCCTGCTGTACATTTGATATTGACTTTGGAAGGAAGAGTCACCACATCACTGACCAGCACCATGGACAGAGTGAGTTTTGAAACCAGTGAATGGGTTAGAGCACACCATTGCCCTGGTCACCACCATATGGTGGCCTCCTATCTCCCTCTGATGAAGAGCATGCTCTAAGGCCCACAGGGCTTGTATAACCGGGCCCCATGTCCTACTCTCTGACACCATCTTCCATCCTAACCCACTTGACCCACGGGCTTTTAGATATAGTCTGCCAAATCTGAGTCTCTCATTTCCTGAGAAGAGCCAATGTGGAGAAAACAGGCAACGCATAGTGTCCTGAGGACAGTGCTTCTGTTCCTGTGTCCCACTGAGCCTGAAGCTCATCACTTTTCCATCCAGTGAGTCTGTAAATTCCTCCTTTGAGTTTTGGCTACTTTGAACTGCATTTCTATCACTTGCAAATGAAAGAATATTCATTGACTGTGTGTGTGTGTAACACCCATAAGTCATCCATTCCTCTTACTCACTCATCACTGAAAATATTCTCCATTGAATTTGTAGAGCCTACAGAGGAGACAAAGATGTAGCTCTTGGCCTCAGGGGCACAAGAATGGGGGCAAAGAAACCAACCCCCCCATGGTCAGATGCTTTTAGGAGCAGTGTTGTTCTCTGTGGGGCCCACCACACACTTTGCAGGAGGCAGTGCAAAATGAAATGCAGAATTCTTTGTTTAAAACTGTTAAGAATCCGAAGATGGTTAAGAGCAGAGCATTAAACTACACATGAACCCTGTGTCCCTTCTCACGTTGCTCATTCATAAAACCCATCCTGGTTCTCAGCTTGTGACCACTTAGATGCAAACATGGGGAAATTTCTGGGCAAACCACTACCAAGCAGCACTTGCTATGGTCCTCCAAGGAGCAAGTCCTGGCTGATCACAGATCAGATGTTTATGAAGGACTCTGCTTGAGAAGTGTTCATCACGGTGGAAGTCTCCAGGGAGCCACCCACCTGTGACCACCAAGGAAAGTTTAGAAGGGGTGAGACCTCCTGGGAATAGAAACCTCTCGAGCTTATGCATGTGGTGGGCAGGAGCATGGGGAGGGTATACTAGGTGGCTTCCTTGTCTTCTGCTGTGGAGAAGAAGAGGTGGGAAGAGTCCATATTTGTTTTAAAAAAGGATAAAAGAAAAAGAAGTTTGCCAGGGAGATTTGGTTGTGTCCTACTTCTGCACCAGACAGACCTGGAGTTGAGTCCCACTTTGGCAAGTCCCTCAATCTCTGAATGTCGTTTTATGGAATGTAATAAAGAAAGCAATGACATGAACCCCTGTAGGTTTGTAGTGAGCACCAAGTGGGAAAATGTATATTAAGCTGGGTGCGGTGGTGCATGCCTGTCAGGAGGTTTAGGAAGCAGGAGGGTATTATGAGTTTGAGGCCATTCTGGGCTCCATAGCGAGTTCAAGGCCAGCCTGACCTACATAGTGAGACCAGTCTCAAAAAACAATAAAAATTCTTTATAAATTGTTATGAAATTGTACCACAGAAATACTACCATAATTCATTAGCTCTAAAATGCACCTCTTTGGTTTTGGATTTCATATTTCTAAAATGAGGATGAATTTGACAACCCATGGTATAACATTATTTAACTGGCAGCTTTTCATTTTTCTGGCTGGCTTATAAAAGTATTGTGTGTGTGGCCATCCTGGCATCTCAGTATCAGGCTGAATGAAACGATAGCTGAAACTGGAGTCATTACGACCTCCCTCCCAGAAAGCACAAATGACACCATTCCATCTGTGTCCCTTAGAGCCTGGCACACTGTCTGGCATAGGTCAGACAAAGGCAAGTGCTGTCTGAAGGGTTTGCCTGGAAGGGCTTTTGACAAGCCTGGTCCAACCTTCTCACCTTCTGATTAACTGGGAAACTTGAGACTGAGGAGTGGTTATTTGTGTGTCTTGTTCTGGCTGCTCAACATCCACTCATCTCTCTCTCTCTCTCTCTCTCTCTCTCTCTCTCTCTCTCTCTCTCTCTCTCTCTCTGTATACAGCATTTTTCCTAGGATTTTGGTACTGGGCTACAACTCTACTTGTTATGGCTTATACCTAGAGGTCTCCCCAAAGCCTCACACGCTCATAGGTGGGGCTCACACTGTTAGTCCACTGATGGATTCATGGCTGGATGTGACACTGGCAGGAGGAGCCTGGTGGGCCACCAGCCTGCTCCTTTCTGTGTCCTGCCTGCTATGCCGGGACAGTTTCTCCTCTGTGATGCTCTTCCCCTACGCTGCCCTGCTTCGTAGCATTTTGCCTATGGACTGAAACCTTTACAAACTGTGTCCCAAAATAAACTTCTCTCCTTTTAACTTGGAGGTGTCAGATATTTTTTCCCAGCAATGAAAAAGTAACTAAGATATTAGTCCTTTTTCGAGACAGGGTCTTGTTAAGTTGACCTGGCTGGGCATAAACTTGTAATCCTCTTGCTTCTGACTTCCAGTGTGCCATGATGACAGGCATGTCCCTGTTATATTCACTTTATTTTTGAGAGTTGCTGTCACTCACTTTTTCCTTTTTTTTTTAGATGCAGTCTTGCTCTATTGCCTCAGCTTTCCTCAGACTTGCTGTCCTTAGGTCTTAGCCTGTCTAGTAGCTGGGAGGCCAAGTGAAGTAATTAGGGTGTCATGGCCCCAGCCCTCAAGTAGCCCATAGACAGGCTCAGGGGAAGTGGTGGATAAATACCCACCATGCATCTGAGGTGCATGTTCTGCCCCGTGTTCCTGGTGAGATTAGGCCCTGAGGACCCACAGAGGTCACTGGCATGGTAACACCCTCCTTGTGAGCTCCCTTTCCTTTCCTGGCTCTGGTTTCCAGTCTAGGGCCAGTGTTTCCTGTGATTATTTCCCAAGGAAACCACTGTGCTCACATCCTTGACTGGACTTCTGTGGAGTCCAAAGTAGGATACTGAACTCCTATTGTCTGTACTTAAGGGACAATGAGGTCTAGAATCTGGCAGCTGTCTTGTCAACAGAGAGAGCCAAACTCTTCAAGAATAAAGCCTACCTGGGAGGCAGCATACCTGAGAGATGGCAGGTGGTGAGGTTTTCATCACAGGTTGCTGTAAAGATCATACACTGCAATTCAAATATTTAATACAAGCCCTTATTGCATCTCTCTGTGCACTTATATTTTCCCCCTTATAACCAGCGATCTCATCTCTCTCCATTCTCCAGTCTCTCTGATTCTAATGTCCAAAATGTTTAGCTTACTATCTTAGCTTCTGACCCTTACTCCACAAAATAAGTCTCTTGGGTTCACCATTCTGAATGTGCAGCTGTGGGTGGAGAGTTGTGGCAAAAGCAAAAAGGAGTGTATGTATATAAGTATGCGGTGTGTGTGTGTGTGTGTGTGTGTGTGTGTGTGTGTACGCAAGTGTGTGTGTGATATGTGTGTTTGTCTTTGTGCTGCTTGGCAGGATGCAGCTCATAGGTACAGCCCTGTCTGCTGGGAACTCAAAGCACAGGACTGGATGCCCTGTGTACCTCTCTCATCTCTGTTTCTTAGGAACCTTATGTCTCTCTCATCTCTGCTGGTCTCCCTTTTGTTTGCTTTTCCTCTCTGCCTCCTACATCTACTTATTCATGACCCAATGTGGTCATCAGTTCAGATGCTCTGATCTCAGTTCTCCACGAAGAATCTGATAGGCTCCATTCAACTGCCAATAGATGGCCTTCCTTCAAGCTACTTCCTACCCCTTGTCCAATCAACTGTGGCCTTGGTGCTGGGGGTAGGACCTTGGGCAGGAGAGCCAATGAAACTGTTTCAATATCTGTAACCACTAAGGTATGTCTGCTTCAAGGGCTTTCTTGTGTCTTCCAGAGAGGAAAGATGACAGTCATGATAATAGTGACAGCCTACAGGGACTGAGCTCTTACTTTATGGATGGTTAAAGTATAACAAAAACACAGATATTAAGTGCACAGCTCAGCACAAGTTTTTATTTTTATTTTATTTTTATTTTTTTTTTATTTTTATGGTGCTGGGGATTGAACTCAGGACCCTGTGCTTGCCAGGCAAGTGCTTATTCTACTGAGCTATCTCCCCAAGCCCCCACAAGTATTATTTTTAATTCTCACAGCAAGCCTGGCAAAGCACATGTGTTACTATTTCTAACTCCATTATACAGACATGAAAACTGAGGCTGAGCAAAGCTGGCCCATTCATTTGAGGAATGAGGCTTGGATTTGAACTCGCACAGCACAACTCTTGAACTGAGTTCATAACTGCTACTGTACACTGTCTCTTGTCACCAAATCACTTTCAGGAATGGACATAACTCAATATTGTCTTGAGCTGCAACAGGGAGACAGACCAGGTGGCATTAGTTTTCCGCGTGTGTCAGGTACTAGGTGGAAGAGCTCCTGCCTGCTTTCACCTGCTACTCTGTCTTGCTGTTCTCAGCCCGGCCTCCCCCTCCTGGCCTCTTGGTGCCTTCCTCTGCTTTTCCCGGGCAATGCAGCCGCAGCTGGAGGCAGCCCCTGGGAACCACCAAGAGGCTTTATGATGTGCAGATGGTGTTTCCGCTGAGCCCCTCGCTTTTCATGTCGGTGGCCTCTGGGAGTTGCGCCAGCCCAGATGTCCTTGATCGTGAGAAAGCCTCCCCTGGTGAGGCTGGCACGAGATGCCAGCAATGGGGCCTCCGGCCAGCTCTGGCTTGATTCTCTGGTGAAGGCACTTGGCTGGATACGTGTGAGGAGGAAGATTCTGTGGCATTTTTTGTCCAGCCCAGGGGATTAGGTCGGTGCCTCTGCAGAGCCAGGAATGTCATTTCCAAGCCCGCAAACACAGAGATATTACATAGCCAGGGACCCTAGATTGAGCTCTTTCCCCCCATATGCATTATTTTAGCTGATTATCAAGCTATCCCTGGGGGCACACAGCTTCTGTTAGAGGAATGTCTCCTGTGACTGGAAAAATCTCACTCACATCAGTGATAGATTGGGCCTAGGTCAAGACCCAAGTCTCCTCAGTTGGACTAGGAGTTAGCCATGTTGTGTGTGGGGGGAATATAGGTACTCTGCTGTCAGTTGCCAGACTGGGAATTTCCCCAGTCAAAAAATAGAACTCTTCCATCAGACTGGAGATTTTCAAAAGAGTATGTACCTGTCTCTTCCATCAAGCTAAAACTCCCTAGGGATGAGTTGAACACTTCCTACATCAGACCAGGAACGTATAAGTATGAGGATGTTCCTTTCTGTCTTCTCCTTCAAGGTCTTTGGACAAGGGGCTATCTCCTCGGAGGACGCCTGGTGCAGGTAAGAGGCCTACTGATGGTCACAGGGGCTGAGCAGCTTTCCATCTGGACCTGGAAGACCCACTCTAGTCAGGCCAACTGGGAAGGGCAGGAGGGACTGGAGACAAAGCAGGCACTGGAGCTGTGTAGGGACAGAAGACTAACTGTGGAGCGGGGCCCTTGGGAAGGAGCCTGTAGTGTGACTTGCTGCACAAGACAACTCTGTGCTCAGGGCCTGGCCCTCAGCGGGAGTTCAGAGATTACGGCCTAATGAGTACATGAATGAGCAGGGACCTGGTTCCAGTCCTCAAGAAGCTCCTATTCTATGAAGGAAGGAGTGAAGCTCACATCTCTTGAATCCATGTGTCAGATATAACACATCTCCACATATGTGTTGGATATAATGTTAGGCCCTCACACATTCACTGCTTTATTTAATCTTCAGAACAGCCCTGCAGAACAACATTTTCTTTTACTCCACATTACAGATGAGGACGCTGGTGATCAAGGAGACAAAAAGACCTCTCCGTGGTCTCATAGCTGCTGGTGGGGGAGATGATATCCGATCTGAAGGCTTTTGACTTTCAGCATGTGTTCTCTTTGTGGAAAAATTATTGTCATTTAACTTCAGAGCTACCCAAAACAGATGTGTGTGAAGTGACCTGTGAGCTTAGGGACAAGGAAGCTCAGAAAAACTTCACAGAAATCATGACATTGGGGATGGGTTTTGAAGGCTGAGTAGGAGTTCAACAGACAGTAGAGATAGGGAAGTATGGTTAGAAAAGGAAGGGCAGATGGTTTATCTGGAAGATACCCATCATCTGTTCATCTCTGGCCCCACCTCTGCAGGGAGCTGAGCTTCCCCTCTCTCTTTAGGACGATGCACAGATGCAAGGCTAATCTCACTCAGGAACCTCAGTGCCAGGATGCCAAGAAATCTGTTGTAAGCTTCCCACTCTGATGTCTGGGCCAGCTGTGCTCCTGGGAGGAAGGAAGAGCAATGGGGGCCAGCTGTGATGAGATGTTTCCCTCTTGGGTCCTTTGAAGGGGTAGAGGGTGGAGAGGAAGCTGGAAGCCTAGCTCTGCCTCTGGCCAGAGAGAGTAGGCAGAGAAAGAGAGGGAGGAGTGGATAAGGGGTGAACTGTCTCCCTGGCCTGTGACCAGCGGCCCTCTCTCCTTGCTTTGGAAAGCAGATGGCCATTTCCAGTTGTATCCCTGGTAAGTGAGGATAACATTTAAGACTCTTCTGGGCTGTCATCTGAGAACCAGCAGGTACCACGTTTTCTGGGTGGGAGTGCACAGTAGGTCTTCAGCGGATTCCTGGTAATTGATTGATGGTCAGACTTTGTGAATTCATTATTTTACTAAAACCAGGTAGAATACAATGTAGTTAGAATCTCAGGTTTAAAGAGGTCAGAGGAAAGACTGGAGCCTGCGCCTTTTAAATTGCATGTTTGGATCAATGAGAACCTTAAGAAAAAAGGCCTAGAGATCACACTCTGAGGCCAGCTGTGAGCAGCAGATCGAAGCAGAGCGGCTGTTTGAGGCAAGGTGGGGAATCGGAGGACTGGCTGCTCTGACTCCACTTGGACCCCTTCAGGAGTATTCACAGAATCCTGATTCTCCCCAGCGCCTGAGTCCTCCTAAAGGCCCACTGAGGCACCAGGGTGGAACGATTGATTGGCAGTCCCAACAGTAGTGGGTATGTGGGGTGGAATCCCCAAATCTCTGCCCTGAAGCTCAGTGCTGGAGGGTCTGTGTAGTTGTAGGGCTGGCTCTGATGCCACTGTTTCCAGATTCCCCACGCAGGTCAGCTGAGGCCGCAGAGGCTGTCACCCAATGGGCTAAGGGAAATGCCACCCGGCAGGGCGGGCCCTGCCCTCTGGAAGGAGGACCAGTCCAGGACCTGTTTCCAGGAACATGGGAATAGGAAGAAGTGAGTCTGAGGTGCCTTTGGTTCTATACCTGCCGGATCTCTGCTGGCTAGGGCTCAAGCTGCCAAGGAAAGCTCTCTTGCTGGACCTGGCAGACCTCCATCTGCCCAGGCCTTGCCTTCCTCAAGAGTGGAACATTGCTAATGGGCCAGGGCTGCCACTGTGAACAGGGCAGTGCCCTTTTTTTTTTTTTTTTTTTTTGCAGAACTGGGGATTGAACTCATGCCCTTGCGCTTGCCAGGGAAGCGCTTGCCAGGGAAGCGCTTATTCCACTGAGCCATCTCCCCAGCCCCAGGGCAGTGCCCTTTAATCCAGGCCTCTCCCTTCCTGCGCCCAGTCTCGGCTAGTGTCAAGTGCCCCCTGCCTACTCCTAACCAGACAGAGGCAGGCTGCAGCCCAAGTGAGCAGGCCTCGCTGGAGCCAGGGCTGAGCCCACTCTGGATCCACCTGTTGAGTGTCCAGGCCACGTGCAGTGGCCCACAGTCCAGCCTTCCACCCCTGCGAGGCCAGGCACCGCTGGGGCCCTCTCAGAGCCTGGGCCCAGAAGGCTCCATCCACTCTAGTCAGGCCTGCCTGAGATTGCCTAGGTGTTCTGGTGACTTCTGAGGGCCTCGCATGAAAGATAACGCCCAAATCAACAAATCTGCCATTGTGGCTTTGAAGAGACTGTTTCAATCACTTTATTTTGTCTTTATGTCAGGTTTGCCAGATGGCTTGGGTCTTTCTGAGGTCCTGTACCGAGGAGGCGCGCAGAGAACTGGTGCAGCTTCAAAGCTCCTTTTTAATCTTTAGCAACATCACAGCGGCTGGGAAACTGCCTCGGCTCCCTCAAGTCTCTCCCACAAAAGAGGCGCGGCCGAGGCTCTAATGAAAGCCAGATAAAGGGATGGCTGGAATCAGAAACAGAGGGAAAAGAGCAGTCGTTAGTCTTTCTTGTAGCTGTTTCAAAAGAAATTCTAAGACAAATTATGGCTTTGGGTGTTTTTCTAAAAGGACTGAAGCAGGGAGAGGCTCTGGGGGAGGATGCTGTGACCCCTCAGCACCCTTCCCCTTGCATGAAAGGCAGAGGAGACTGAAAAAAGGCCGAGATACAACAATAAACTCGGCGCGTGCGCGCGTGGGGATGAAAGCCGCGCCGGCATAATTATGGCGAGGGGGCACTGGGCGGGCGGCAGCTTTACCTTGCCGCCAGCGCTATTAATGACGAGGCCCCTCTTGTTCTCCTCGGGAACGGGCGCCTTTGGTGTGCTGGAGTGAGGTGGGGCCCCGGGCACGGCGGCTGACACTTGGCACAGGCGGGGGTGGGCGCTGGTGTGTTGCTCTGCCCTGGAGGGGCCTCGTGCCCTCATGGGCTGCCAGCGCCCTCACCCGGAGAGGGAAGCAGACGTGCCCGAGGTTCCGTGGCCGTGCCATGGGGCCCTTGAGGGGTGGTGTGACCCGGGACTGCAGCCCCACGCGGGAGAGGCCTGTGCTGTCCTGTGGGAGAGAGCAGGCCAGTGGAGCGCCACCCACGTGCTTTCCCGAGGGTGCTTTTATCGCTCCTCTGTACGGAGACTGAATCCAGGGCTACTGTGCTAAGCTATACCCCCAGCCCTTTTTATTTTTAGTTTTTATTTTAAGACAGGATCTAACCTAGTTGCCTAGGGGTGGAGTTTAACTTGTGATCCTCCTGCCTCGGCCTCCCAGAGAGCAGAGATATGAGGCCACCACCAGCCAAATGGCATGCCCATCAGAGCCAACACAATCTCAGGTTGTGCTGTCTGTTCTCATCTGCTGCCCACTTCCCATCCTGCCTTGAGTCAGGCTTACTCACTTGGACGGTGGTCAGCAACAGAGCAAGGCCCCAAGGAGATGAGGCAGCAAACTTCTTCCAGGCAGGTGGGCAGGAGGGGTATTTGGGAAAGTGGGGTGGAGTTCCTGGGGAGGGGCAGGGAGCAGGGCCCTGCCCTGAGCGTTGTCTTCACGGGGGTGCCACTGGCTTGAAGGTTGGTGAGGATGAAGGGAGCCTGGGAGCAGGGAGTCTCAGCCCCACCCCTGGGACCTGTACAGTAGAATGGGAAGCCTGAGGTCCCAGAAAGGGAAGGGATTAGGGACAAAGTGAAAAATTTGTGCTCCACTGGAGGAATTAGATATGCTGGGGTGTGACTTAGGGTCAGAGGGGAGCTCAGGGAGAAAGCTGGGTGGTCTGGAGCCCTTATCCACACACTTTGTCACCTCCCAGGATTCAGGGGCCACAGACTTGGGCCTCTGCAGCTTCAGTGGAGAGAACAAAGTGATCTGGGGCTTTCTGGGTATCAGGGTCATTGTCAAGGGTGGATCCTGGAGGAGAACGTTCCCTGGTGGGTGTCTGTCCTCAGCTAACATCACCATGGGAGCCCTTCACACTGGTTAGACTCGAGACTCAGAACTCAAGAAGATAGCTGTCAACTTCTGCTTATCTGTGTCCTTTACTTTTTTTTTTTAATGAAAATCTATTGTGTTTTATTATCAGTCTCCAACAAAAAACAGATTCTTTGAAAACAATCACAATACTGTTATTTCACCAAAATTTTAGTAATTATTTGTCATTGTTGCATTTCCCCAAATTTTACTGGTTTTCTTTAATCTCTAGATTCCCTATTCCTATCTTTTGTCTTGTCATTTTGGGCTGAAGAAGCTGATTATTTTGTACAGTTGGATTTTTACTGATTGCCTGTTTTTATCCAGCATAGATCTCTATTTCCTATATGCTCTTTACTTGTTTTTTGACATGAAGTCTTACAATGTTCAGGCTGGTCTTGAACTCACTACATAACCCAGACTGGCTTTGAATGCATGGTGATCCTCTTGCCTCAGCCTCCCAAGTGCTGTGACTGCAGGCATGCACCACTATGCCCAGATACCCATTTGTTTTAAAAGGGCTCCTCCTGTCCCAATTTTGCCCCCAGCCCCAGAGAAGAAAGTGAGACATATGGATGATATTTTTACCTTTCTCCTACTTTCTGCCTTGTTCTCTCCCTGGTTGTCTCTCCCCTTCTCTGTCTGTCTGTGGTTCTGTCTGTCCTTCCCTGTCCTTCTGTTCTTCCCTGCCCTGCCCTTCTGGGGGAGGGAGTGTCTGAAACTGAGACCTCTGCCTTTCACAACATTCCCAAACTTTTGGTGCCTCCCTGTCTCCCTGCTGCCCCTGGGGCTGAGCGGAAGAGGACCCCAGGGCACCCAGGGGTGAGGCTCTTCTGGAGGGGGAGGGGCGCGAGGTCATGAGGGATGGGTTCCTTTCTCCAACTAGGGAGCATAGCTGGGTGGCAGCTGTTGCCAGGCTGCCTCAGAAAAGAGAATCTATGCAGACATGAGGTTGTGAACTTGTAGGGAGCCAGAGTGCAGGTACAGGACCCATGGGTACCAACAAGCTCTCCTGTGGATAGGGCGTAGGGAGACCCAGGCTCTGGGATTGGACTCTTGGGCTTTGAATCCTGGCTGTTCAGCATCTTAGTTGGGGAACTTGGACAAATGACTTACCTTGTTTCCTTGCTTTTCCCATCTGTAAATGGGACTAATAATTGTGTGGATCTCACAGGGTCTTCATGAGGAAGAAATGTTAACAAGTGTGAAGCACCAGGTGCTTAGTAACTGGCAGCAGGGATGGCTGTCCAGCTGGCTATCCCACCTGGGACTCAGCCACCATTGGCAGCAACAGGACGGCTGGCAACGTACAATATGAGTCACTCTTCATCCTTGGCTGTTGTGAGGGGCTGGGGCCCATGACTCTCTTTTTCCTCTTATCTTCTGGAAACAGATCGCTCTTCCCTAGAGTCCTTGAAGTTCTATACTTGGGGCTGGGCCTGACTGATGGAGTGATGCTGGCCTGGGGCCAGGTGCTCTCTTCCTCAGGCCACTGCGATTGGTTCAGGGAAGCCCAGTGACCCAAGCAGCCCAGAATCCTCAGCGTTTTGGTGGCAGAAGACAGTCTGTCTTCTAGCTTTGGGTGTCCTAAGTTGACAGGATGGAGCTAGTAGAAGCCACCTTTTCCTGCTGCACAGAGGAAGCTCTTGACAGTAGGAGGAAATGAGGTCATTGTGTCAAGAAAATCAGGTTGATGTGTGTGTGTGTGTGTGTGTGTGTGTGTGTGTGTGTGTGTATGTAAATGATTATGCCCTGAATCCAGTTATACCTACTTTCATTTTTCATGGGTTGATAATGGAGCTAATTACCCTTGCATTTAAAGAGGTCTGAGTGAGTTTTTTTTTAATTATTGTTTTTCTTTTTCTTTTGCAGTTGAGTCCAGATTAATGTGAAGGCTGACGCGGTGTCCTAGGGGAGGGTGGAAGCTCTTACATTCCCATCATTCTTGCTCATAGTCTTTGGTGACCTGCATTATGCAGTGTCTTATTTACTTTCTGTGTTGCTGAGACAAAATACCCAACACCCAAAGTTAAAGGAGGAAAAGTTTATTTAGATCATGATTTGTAGAGGTTTTAGTGTATTGTCAACTGTTTTCATGGCAGGGTGGCATGGCAGAGGGGCACTGCAGAGCAGCAAGTCCATGTGGTGTCAAGCAGAAGGTAGTGGACAGCAATCAGCAGGACTCAGTTTCCTTTTAATCTCATCCAGGCTGGTGTCACCCATAACCAGGGTGGGTTTTTCCATTATCCATACCCAGATCTGTCTAAACCCATCAGTGGGCTAATTTACTACCACACACCTTAACCCCAGTATCACACACTCTAGATCCAGCCATCTCTGAAAATCCCCAACTACGAGCCCATGAGCTTTGGGGGGGGTACATCTAGATACAGACCAAGAGGAGCGCTAGGGGCTGGTGATGACTGAGCCTCAGAGGTAGGACTAGGTGGAGAGGTGAAGAGGAACTGGTGAAGGTGAAGCAAGCAATTGTGATTCTTCCTGGGATCGGAAGCTTCAGAGCTGGGCTTGATTCCAAGGCCCAGGAGACACGGAAATGGGACCTGGCAAGGGCTCCAGGGAGAGGCAAGCCTGAGTTAAGGTGCAGAGGAGAGCAGATGCGAGGTGTGTTGGAAGAAGAGAGGCTCCTCTTGGGTAGCTGAAGTATCAGGCAAGAGGGTGATGGGGAGATGAAGGCACTGAGGCTAGAGAACCATGTTAGGGCTGGAGCTTGAAGACTTTAACTTTCAGGTCTAGGACTTTGGATTTTGTAGGCTGGAGGGCACGAAGCCATTGGGGTGGGTTCCTTTGTAGTGAGGGGGAGTTGAAGAATTCTGGGATGTGTAGAGGATGGTTACAATGAGGAGGACCAGGTGAGAAATCACAGCACTCTAGACTGGGATGTTGGTCTCAAGTAGAGATTGACATCATGGACATTTGTTGTTTTATGTTCAGCAACTTCTCTCACTTTTTTTTGGGAAGAACCCTCCCTCCACCAATCCATGCTCCAACTTCAGTCTGTGTGGTCTGGGTGAGAACAGCCCCGCAGTGACCAGCTTATGTGGCTGACTGAATAGCCCTGGGTACACACCTGTGTGCCTGGAAAAGGAGGAGAAAGGAGTGGGCAGTGCCTGAGTGCCTAAAGGCTGGTGACTCAACCTGGCTTTAGAGAAGAAGCTGGGTACTAGGCAGTGAGGGCTCCCCTAGAGTCCCACATGCTAGTGTAATCTGCAGGTGGCCAGTCATTTTCCCACTGTCAGGAGAAAGAAATGAAGTCCAGGATGCTGTGTTGATTTTGAGGACTCGCTAACTAGCAGAATCATCCTAGGCTAGAGCTGTTTCCCTCAGCAGAGTCTGAGCACAGGCCAGGGCCCAACACTGCCCCAAGGCCCATGACTTCTGCACTACTTGTCGCTGAGGGCTTTGGCAATGTTCTGTAACATTCTCTCTTTTGGTTTGCTTGGAGATTTCTGAGAAATTACATGAAGCACACACTCCATTCTTAAAAGGTGATTAGTAGGGATGGGAATATAGTTCAGTGTTCAAGCCCTTGTCTAATTTGTATAAGGTCCTGGGTATCAATGTAAATTATAAAAACAAAAATAAAAACCAAAAACCAACGCAACCAATCAACTACCATCCAAAGCCTATTGGCAAAATGAATAGAGCAGGGAACCTGCAGGCTAAAAGCAAGGTTCCCACCCTGGCCCTACCTCTACGTGTCTTGATGACCATGGACAAATGACTTGGCTGCTCAAAAGAAGGGCTAGAGTTCCCAAGGGGGAGAGGATTCCCAAAGTGTTCTGGGCAGGGCTAAGGTGAGAGACCTCCGAAGGGCAGGCTGGCATGGCATGAGCTCTGGCATCAGCTGGATCTGAGTTTTCTTCTGGCTCATGCATAGGGCATCAGCTTCTCTCTGCCTCTCTTTGCTTACCTGTGGACCCAGTGACACCTATTTTGCCAGGCTGGTGTAAAGATGAGGGGGCTAACTGTTCTAGAAAGTGCCTAACACTGTAAATGTTTCCTTTGCCATGATTATTATTTCTATGATATGACTCTTCAAGGCACAGAAGCACAGAGGAGCATGGAGCTGGATTTCAGTCTGCTTTCAGTTGCATATGAAAGAAAAACAAATCAGACTGGATGTAGAAGAAACAGCACCAAAAAAGTTGTTGGCTCACATAAGTCCAAGATGGACTTAATCGATTTCAGGCATGGCTCAAATAGTGGTACCAGAATACTTCCTATCTCTCCATCTTTTGGCTCTACTTTCCTTGGTATGGGTTCCATTGCAAGGATGTGTTGGAGCCAACTGTAAAACATTCAGGAATTTAGGGCACCAGTTAAACTGTTGGTACATGAAATTGGCTATGATGGGTGTATTTATATCCTGGAAACTGGCAAATGTGATAAATCAGGACTTTCTTTTTCTTTTTTTGTGGGAGCTAGTTTGGAGGCACATGACTGCTCCATTCTCCAAAAGTCATTTCTTTTGTAGTGGAAAGATGGCAGCCCACAGCAACTGGTTGTCATCCCATACCCCAGTGGAAGGGGAGCATTTCCCTCTTGGGGTTCCAAGAAATGTCTAGAGTTGTGTCTCACCAGCTTGAGTCACGTGTCCATTTGTGAAGAGGGACCTGTGGTCGGGATGCTAGTGTGCAGCATGCTGATGGACCCTGGCTTCCTCTGGGGCTGGGACACGGGGTCAGGAATAATTTTTTTTTCCAATCACAGTCCTAGAATCAAGGAGCCCTCAGCAGGAAGTGCGTGTTACTGTCACATTTGCTGCATGGCTGGTGGCTCTGCTCCAGGCTGGGCTTGTCTGAGGCAGTTAGCAGGGAGCATTCTGCTCTCTTCTTCTTCTCTTCTTCTCTTGGGAACTGCTGACCAGCTTGAAGTGTCCACTTCATGGAGACCTCAAATCACAGGACAGCAAGCAAAAACTGTGATGCTCCCGCAAAGCCTGGTACCAGACTGTGCAGACCACTTCCTCTGTTTCATGCCTTGCACAGAGCAAGAAAATGGAGCCCAGATTCGAGGAGTGGGGACAGAAACTTTGCCTTTTTAGTGAGATAAACTATAAAGTCACACAGTGAAGGGTCTAGAATATAGAGAGGGAAGAAACTAGGAGCAAGATGACAATTTATCATCTTTTCTAAGAAAAAATGAGAGCACCTCAGTAGCAAAATGGGACTGGATGCTAGGTGGGGGTAAGCGAGAGATGTGTGCTGAGGAATCTTGGGAGGGTGGTGGGCTGTGGCCTGAGAGGATACATGGAGGGATGAGGATGGAGGGGAGTCTGGGAGGAGAGGAGGCAGGTGTGTTGTGGAAGGGCTTCCTGGCCACTGGGACACCATCATCTTGAACTAATCACTGCTCTTGGTCTCTGGTCATAGGGCAACTGTCTTGATTTTTGCTTCATCAGGATCTGATCCTTAGCAAGGATTTGAATGTTAGTTTATTTATGGGGAGGTGGTATCAGGAGATACTCATAAGAGAGTAGGAAAATGACTAGTGGTGTGCTAATAAACTGTCTCAGTGGGGAAAAAAAACCTTATTTGTAGGATTCACCCATTTTTTTTTTTTTTTTTTGTATTCACCCACTTTAATAACATGACAGATACGATGTTGTCACCACGGAATGTGAGTTCAGGTTAGGTAAGAGGTTCTGCGAGCGTTCACAGCCATTCTGGGGTACAGCAGAGCTTGTGCGTCATGCCGGACCAGCCAGCTCACCACTAAACCACTCACTGCTTGCACTCTGAGTAAAGTGTTTTAACATTCATAATTCTTACAGAGAAACATACTGCACACATTTAAAAAGTAGTTCTTTATCTGTGCCTTAGCACTTAAGGTAAATACTTCTATTTCAAGATGACATTTAAAAATTATTCTAATACAACAGCAGCAAAAAATATAATTCTACAAGTATAAAAAGAGCTAAACTGCAATTCATAGTTACGCTAGTCTCGTGCTTACAAGTGTGATTCTGAAATAAACATGACTTCAATGCAGCGCTCATGTTAGTATTCGAGGTTGAGCACGCACGCACGCACGCACGGACGTGTCAGCTGTGGGAGGCTCTAAGCTACAGCTCACATGTGCTTTGAAAGAGTTCTTCCAGAGCCAGCCAGTCCTAAAAACCAACTCGTCACCCCAGTCCACAAGGCAGACAAGGACAAACTGCAGTAACTGGGGTCAACGGGGCTCCTACCCAACATGCAGGGCGTGGGACACTCGGCAGCAGAGCAGAGGGCTTCAGGGCCGGCCAGCGCAGGAGGAGCTGTCATGAGGGGCGAGGGAAGGTGGACTAAACGCTATCCAGTGCACAGACGTGACCTTTCTGGAGCCTGAATGACAGAGTTAGTGAAGCAGTCACCACTAGCGTGGTTATCAAGGCTGCGAGGAAGAAATGTTATTCCAGATACTATAATACAGTTTGAACCAACTCAAAGGATTTATTTTTGACACAAATACGTAACCTCAACATGAGATGTCTAACTGCAGCAAGCGCTTCCAGAATTCAAGGCAGCGTCTCCTCTTCTAGGGCTTAGGCTTTGCCCAGAACTCCCGATACATGGAATAGCCCATCCCAAGGGTCATTGCGCCCACAACGAAGCCTTGGGCTGCCACGCGCATGTGGATCAGGTGCACGGACATTTTAGTGTTTCCCCTGCTCTTCAGTTTGTATAATCCATACGCGACAATTGCTGCGAAGCCTGCCATTCCAATAGGGACAAACGGTGCTTCTTTAGCCTTTCGGATAAGTTTGGATCCCTGGTCTTCATCATATGAAGAAAGAGAAACATCTGTGTTGCTTGACATGGTAACTGCTTGAAGACTCTTCCTGAAAGAGAGCGAAAGCCGCCCAACACCCCAAATTCCGCCGCTTGCTGGTCTCCGCTGGCGCACCACGCTCGCAGCTCTTCGCCCCGCCGATTCACCCATTTTTAAAAAATTTTTATTTTATTTGTGTGTGTGTGTGTGTGTGTGTGTGGCCAGCTCAGCTCACCAGGGGGTGGGGCTGGCTGCATGTGGTGCTGGGTGATTGAACTGCAGTCCCTGTGCTTTGCTAAGCTTGTTCTAAGTGGATGCTTTAGACCACTGAGCCCTCTCACCAGCCTGGATTCACCCATTTTTATGGTTCAAACTACTGGTGTGGTATAACTGAATGAGGAACTGGAAAGAGTGTCTGGGGTATTAGGAGCCAAGATTGGCCCAATCTGGCCTCTGGTGAGGGCCTCATGGCAGATAGCACCACAAGGGCAGGAGCCATGCAGAAGAGATTATGAAGCCAGACGTGAAACTAGAGGGGTTCAGGGCCAGGCTTGCCCTCACTAGAACTCCAGGAGACCAGTATTAATCCCTTCTGAGAGTGGAGCATCATGGCCTAATACCTCTTCCTCAGGCTTCCTTCTTGAAGATTCCACCACCTCAGTATTGACGTCCTGAGACCATGCTCCTAGCACATGAAGCTTTGGCGCCTTAGCAAGCTGGCTTTAGCACACCATTGAGCAGCAGAGGTAGGAGGGAGGAGGGCAGCCAGAAGGGGGCGCACAATCAGGCCAGGTGCCCTGTGAACAGCTGGGGTTCCCGCTCCTGCCCAGTAGTGCTGCGTGTGTGTGTGCATGTGTGTGCGTGTGTGTGTGTGTGTGTGTGTGTGTATGTGTAGGAGAGGCAAATCCTGTTCTACATACCAGCCAAGGGACTGGGTCCCTATCCACCAACTTCCCATCTGTCAGAGTCAAGATTCTTTCCTGGGGTTGGGATTTGTTGGCACTTTTGTCCAGGGCTCTAGAAGACTCAGGACATAGGACTCTGAGCAGCATAGGGGTGAGAAGTCGCAAGCTAGGCCAGGCATATGGGAAGGAATAAATTGCCCAATCCACTGGTCTTCAGTCTGGCCTTTGCAAGGTGGGAATAGGGGCTATATTCTGTTTATGTCTTGCTTTTTCTCAGGCCCTTTCAGGCCTTCTTTGTTGGAACTGGGCTTGCAGAAATTAATTTCCATGGGATCTGGAGACTTTTTTTTTTTTCCAAATAGCTAAAATTCATTCATTAATCAACAACTCACTAACTTGGTGATTCACTGTGTGGAACAGATACTGTGGTGTCTTTCCTGAGGGCTTTGTCTCTCCCAGAACCGACTTCTGGTTTCTTCAAAGAACTGCAACTAAGACTGGGCGTGATGGCACATGCTTGTAATCCCAGTTCTTTGGAGGCCGAACACAGGAGGATCTCTATGAGTCTGATCTACATAGTGCGACCCTGTAGACCTTATACTAAAATATAAAATAAATAAATAAATAAATAAATAAATAAAACAAAAGGAAAAAAAAGCAAAAACAAAAAACTCCTGCAACTATCTGAGGTCCTCCTTGGAGTGCAGGAGGGTGAACAGCACTGCACAGGACAGGCTGAAAGTATCCAAGAGCAGGAAAAACCTTTTAGGGTGACCATAAGAAATAGCGGGTAAGTCCCTCCGCCTTATTATCCCCAGATAGGACCCCATTCAGGAACGTCCCAGGGCCTGCATGGGATGGAACTCCTTTTGCCTGGACAAATAACATGCTCATTATTGGGCCAGCGTTGGCTGCCTTTTCTTCCCTTCCAACTCTCTGCTCCCCATCACAGCTTTCTGGGACCATTTCTCTAATAAGCTGCTTCAACTCATATCCCTGTTTTACAGTTTGCTTTTGGGGAACCTGGTATGGGTTGAATATGTTCCTCCCAAATTTATATGTTAAAAACCTAATCCTCACATGCTTATGTTAGTGGTATTTTAGAAGTGGGGACTTCAGAGGAAATTAAGACTAGACGAGGCTGTGAGAGTGGCTCCTAGGATGGCACCAGTAGATTATAAGAAGAAGAGGAGCGACGAAAGCAAGTGCAATGCTCTGTTGCACCCTGTGTTGCTCTCTGCCATGTCATGATGTGGCATGGTCCAAAGAAAGGAGGCCCTGGTCCCATCTCCTCCCATGCAGGTACAATGTTCTTGGGCTTTTCAGACCCCAGAATCAGGAGCCAAAGCATGTCTGCTCTTTGTAAAGCAGCCAATCTTCATTTTTTAAAAAATTGCAACAGAAAACAAACTAAAACAGGAGCCAGCCTGGGGCACAAGGTGCCATTGGCTGCAAAACTAGGCTGCTCTGAAAGGGTGGAACCTGCATCTTCTGGTGTTTCTTGTTTCCTTTTGCGGGGCTTAACATTGGTTTCAACTTCTAGTTGAAGAATCAAAGCTCTGGAAGCTTTCTCCTTGTCTCTAGCTCCCTGATGCCTCTCTGTCCCCTAAAGTGTCACTTCTTATCTTCAGGCATGCCTCCTCCATCTGATCACTCTTGTGGGCCCCAGTGAATTTTCTGAAGCCACCCTGATCATGGGGTTCCTGGTGGAAAGGCTTCGATGGTAGCTTTCCAGCGCTATGAAGAAAAATATCTAAATTCCTCATGGTGGCTTAACAAGGCCTTGAAGGAGTTGGTCTCTGCCAAACTCTTGGGTTCTAGAACCTTCACTGTTTTTGTTTGTTTGGTTGGTTTTGAGACAGCATCTTGCTCTGTAGTGTAGGCTAGCCTTGAACTCACTGCGATCCTCTTGCCTCAGCCCCCCCAGTACTGGGATGACAAGTGTGTACCATCACACCTGGTGTGCTCCCCTCTTCTTAACAAGCTCCTCAGCCCACAGGACTCACTGGGTTCAACTGTTCAAACAAAACCTACACTGTCACCTCTAAGCCTTTGTGCATGCTGCTCTTTCTACCTCAATACCCTTCCTGCCTATTCTCCCCTGGCCAATTCTGATTTAATTGCCATATTTAGCAGAAAAGACCTGTCCCTGGAGCATGTGCTCCTCTATCTGGGTCTAGGTTCCAAGGGCCAATGTTCTCCAAAAGACCCTTGCTTTACTCTATGTTATTCCAGCCTGTGTCTCTCCATGAATGATAAACTCCCGGGCGTGGGGCCAAGTCTGATGTGCTTGTGGCTGGCTTTGGCAGGTAGCACCATATCCATACTGCACAGTGAAGGCCTGGTAAGTGGATTAGGGAGTGAAAGGGTGGCTTTTCTCCTGCTGACCCTGGAGGAGTGCATCTATAGACCTTGGCTTCTAACTCCCCCAGAGAGGACAAAACTTTTGCTTGGCAGCCTTTGTGTTCCCTATGACATCTCATTCAGGTCCTGGATGGGAAGACAGGGGTGAGAGAAATGTCCAGGAGGAGGAAGGGAAGGAGAAGAAAGGAGGCCCTGGTCCGTGGCCCAGAAGAAATGAGCATCTTCAAGTTTTGCACATCTCTCATCTAAGTAGGTCGCACGGAAGAACTCAGAGTCCCTGTCAAAGTTTCAGGCAAAAACAATAACTTGGTTTTGACCTTGCTCTCTTCAAAAAGCAAGTTGCTGCTGAGCTGCAACATCAAAAAGAATAAATAATTGTTTTTCTTTTTTGTTGTTATGATATGGATCATCTGAGCGGTTAGTGGTAAGCAAGCGGCTTTGATTCCACTCTGGCTCCCCAGCGCTCCAGCCTCTCTTTATGTCAGCAGGCTCCTGTTTCCACCCCAGGACAGCAGAATCCCTTGATTAAATTCATATTTGTTTTAATCTTTCCCTGTGTCTGATCTTGAGCTCAAAGATGGTCAGGGGGAGAAAAAGCCCGCTGCCCTGCTGCGGCCACGGGAGGGCCCGTGTCAGGCCCCACGCTGTCTGCTCTGTCCGGTGCGATAAGGCAGCCAGCCCTCGGTGCCGGCCCTGGGCTTCACACTGCCAGCAGCCGCCGGGACACCCACAGAGCTACTGGGCTGCTTGAGACCTGGGGAGGCCGGGCGTGAGGCTGCTGGAGGTGTTGCACAGCCCTTGATCAGACCCCTGTGCTGACGGCGGAATACCTGACTCCTCCTTAAGACAGCTTTCTGGTTTTGGTGGTGATCCTGGGGATTGAACCGACAGCCTTTGGCACTAAGCTGCATTCCCAGCACATTTCTTCTTCTTCTTTTCTTTTCTTTTTTTTTTTTTTTTTTGAGATGAGATATCATGAATTGTCCAAGTTGGGCTTGAACTTGTGATGTTTCTGCCTCAGCCTCCCAGAGTGCTGGAATTACTAATGTGTGCCACCACACCCAGCTAGCTTAAGATTTTTAGTTGAAAAACATATGGCTTTTAGGTGTGCAAAATGAACTTTATCATCCTGCTCAGGTCAGAGCAGGTTGCCACCATCCGTCTGCATTTCACTACTACCCCAGCCCCACGACTTCACTTACCCTCCTGGCTTGAAGGGAGCTTTCCATTGTGTTTGATAAATGTCCTTCAATACATAATGTGGCTTTGTAGTTGACATGTGTTTCTTTTTATTTTGTTGTGATAAAATAACATATCACATACAATTTACCTTTTGTAACAGCTGTGGCTTGTATTCAGAAAGGTACTGTCAGCCTTCCCCATCTAAAGATTCTATATCCACTGACTCAAGTAATCATGGGTTGGAAATTTATGAAAGAAAGTCCAGAAAGCAAAGCAGAGCTCTGAACCCTATGTCCAATCCACTTGAATGGAGCGGCGTGCTGGTATGTGCCCTGCCATGGCCTCTGCTGCCCTCAGGCCTGTGGTCCTTGCTCACCCTCCTTGTTGGAGCGGAGTTCTCCCAGTCTCTTGCATGTACCACATGGCTGGGCCTGTGATAGTTGTGTCTGAATGGGACATGCACAGGATTTGGTCACCATTCCTGAAGAGCACAGTGTCATGACTGGCAGCACTTACATTAGGTACTACAAGTAATCTAGAGACGACAGAGCCTTTGCAGGAGGATGTGTGTGAGTTATTTGCAAACACTAGAAGATTGTATAAGGGCCTTGGGCAGCTGTGTATTTTAGTATCCATGGGGACCCTGGAATTTGTCCCCTGCATTGCGTCCTCCAGAGTGTATCAGTTAAAAACACAAGCTTTGGCCTCAGTTGAGTTCAAAACCCCAAATCTGCCTTTTGTTAACAGTTCCTTAGCCTTTGTGCCTCAGCTTCTCCATCCGGTAAATGGGATACTGATTTCTGACTTGGTAGAGTTGGCCGAGAGGATTACCACATTAATACTTAAAGGTCTGGCATGATGCTCGAAAGTGTTATCTCTGTTCACCTCTAGTTCCTGCTTCTTACTCTCACTCAGTGCAGTGATGTCGGGAGCGCCTTTGCTGGTGTGTGCGTGTCCATCTGGTTCCTGGCCGTTAGCTCCACCCCAAGGGTACAGCCTCTGATCACCCAGAGATGGACACCCACTTGGCAAGGCAGCGATGAGTGCCCCTTGCAGAGCAGTGGGAGGATTTCTGCCCCAGGACCTGGGTCTCTGGCTTAAGAGTTGGGGCACTTTCTATGAAGGGTGAGCTAAAATGCAGGTGTGCTAGAAGAATAGGGTAGTGCAGATAAATTAAAAAACACAGTAAAATAAAATTTTCCATCACTCATCTCCCCAAGTGGGCTTTGTAACTTCAAGCATATGTGTCCCATCATTCTTGCCACTTCGTGAGTGCCTTTAGTTGTGCTGGTGTGGCTGTCTTGATTCTCGAATCCAGTGAAATGTTTACATTTCACTGAGGCTGTGAGGAAAAGCCAGAAGTCACAGGGTTCCAGACACTGTGGTGAATCAGGTAGGTGGGGACACACTGGCATGCTTTGACAAGAGCCCACCTTTCTGTCAGATGGTGGCCAGGGGCAGCGTTTGCTGCCTTTTGATCCCAACTTATAAAGACACTCACAGAAGAGGGCTTCCAGAGCTGCTTCGGAAGGGGACAAGGATGATGGGATGAGTGTGTTCAAAGAAAGAGAGCACTTTGAAGGGGATTAATGGTGATGGGCCTTTTACTGGAATACATTTAACAATTTAAGCATTCATTCATTGTATTTGCTGATCAGCGCTTGTGTATTTGGCTTCGTGGCCATGCAGTTTTTGTTGAGAATATGCAACTCTGCTGCTGTTGCTTTAGGGTAGTCGTGGACTACATGTAAATGAGTGTGCATAGCTATATTCCAATAAAACTTTATTTAGAAGAAATATTGAGCTTGTAGGTTTATGGACCTCTGCAGCAGGCTTATTGGATATTGTCCATTGCTCTTAGGTTGGCTGTGCAGTCTGCTTTTCTGCCAGCAGACCCTGTAAGTTTATGTCTCCCTATGTCCTCCCAAAAGCGCTCTCCACATCACTGACTCAGAGGATAAAGTATTGCCAAATGGCCCCTCTCTCTGCTCGCACCTCTGGTGGCCTTGCCTGCCCTTATTGTCCAGGTGTGATCTTCTTTCATTATGACATTGGGCAATTTCCTATGTCTTGATTGACACCTTTCCTTATGACATTTAAGTTAATGTGTACCTGGAAATGGTTCAGTGACAATCTGAACCATTGTCACTACCATTTACTGGGTGACAGACACTGTGCCAATACTTTACATGTATTAGACCCTTTCTGGGCTCCTAGTGACACTGAGAATATGTGCAGGAGAAATTCCTTTTTCCAGAATAGGAATCTAAGACTTAGACAAATGGGGTGACTACTACAACACCACGCAGCTTGGACAAAGTGGAGGCAGTGTGTGAATCTGCATCTGTTTCAGGCCAGGTGAACCTTGTTCTAATCCTGTTTCTAATCCCTCTCCTGGGGCTCTGTGGGCAGGGCTGGGCTTTTTTTTTTTTTTTTTTTTTTCAGAACAAGGGATTGAACTCGGGCCCTGGCACCAGGCAAGTGCTTATTTACTGAGCTATCTCCCTGGCCCTATGACTGGGCTTGCTAGAGGAAAGACTAGGAAGTTGGAGTGCGTGGGGCAGGGAGACAAAGAAGGGAAGGAGCTGATGGCCGGCTTGGCTGGTGCAGGAGCCTGCATGGTCTCTCTGCCACTCGCCTCCTCGTGGAAAAATCCCTGTGGAACCAGCACAAAGGTACCCAGGCCTGCAGCGAGCAAAGAACTTGGGCCAGAAAGGGTGCATGTGACAAATGGCGAGGATTTATCTGAGCCCAGCAGGAGGCAGGCTGTGTCTGGGCCACCTCAGGTCCATGTCTATATTTAGTGCCATGCCTGGAATTTACTGGGGGAAAGCAAATAATTTGCTTGAAAATGAATAAGTGACATTTTCAAGACATTAAAAAGTAAATATTGATATATAAAATACATATATAAAAAAGTACACATACCCTTAGTGTGTGTGTGTTTGTTGTACTGGGGGTTGAATCCAGGGCTTCTGCACTGAGCCATATCTCCAGCTCTTTCTGTTCTTTTATTTTGCAACTAAATTGCTCAGGTGGGGACTCAGCTTGTAATCCTCCTGCCTCAGCCTCCAAAGGTTCAGGTACTGCAGATGTGTCACTGCTCCCACGTGTGCATAACATACTTTTTTACCAAGCAGATGTATCTGTGGAACCAGCACCTAGACCAAGAAACAGAGCCCAGGGCAGTCCTCGGTTGTCCCTTCCCAGACAGTCCTGTGCTCCAAGGGTAGCCTCTTCTTTGGCTTCTAAAAGCAAATTAATTTTGCCTAGCTGTGAACTCAAACTTTATTATATTATAAATATAATCATTAGAGTGTGCTCTTCTGTAATTGGCTTCTTTGCTCAATACTTGATGGGGTTCATCCATGCTATTGGCTGGCTGTAGTTTAAGTTTATTTATTCTCATTGCCTAAGAAGTCTTTCACCACACACACACACACACACACACAAACACACACACACACAATTTACTATTCCACTCTTGCTGGGTATGTGGGTAGGTCCCATTATGGCTCCTCTGGGCATTCTTGAATCTACCTGTGTGAACCTGTGCGTGCATTTCTACTTGCTATGCCTAGGACTAGGTGAGTTGGGCTCCCCAGAGCAAAGCCCTAGCTAGGCCCTGGCAAGTGATTTCCATTCTCATCACAGTAATAAGAGTTCCCATTCACCCTGGATCTGTGATTGCTTCAGGCCTTCCAACCAGCGGCTGAGTATGCAGATATTCTGAATGTCCTCATCTGTGGGAGGACAGATGAGAGCAAGCCTCCCCCACCTGTCTTATGGACTTCTCCTGATGGGACAGCCTTCCTCTCCTCTGTCTACAGACAGTGACAACATTTACTGAGTTCCTGGTATGCCTGTGATACGAAAGGTACCATGGAAGAATTGACTAACTGAATCCCCGCAATAGCCCTTTCAGGTAAGTACACTTATCATTATCCCATTTTACAGAGAAGGAACTGAGGCGAGGATGGGGAAGTGACTCCTTCTAGGGAACATAACTGCTGTGTGGAATGCTGACAGGAAGCCCCAGGAAGTCTGGCTCCAGAGCCTCCCAGCTTCACTGCATTCAGCACCACTGCTATCTATTTTGTGGATTAGAACATGGCTTCCTCTTCTTTAGACCCTTCCTCAAAGACACGTTTTCACTGTCCTGCATGCTGCCACCTTCAGTCTATTGTTTGCCCCTGGCAGTTCTGATGTTGGTCTGGGCCACCCTCCCATGAATCCCTTTGGCTGCCGTCTGGAGAGCTGCTCTTCCCTGCTCCTCAGGTGAGAAGGCTGGATGGCATCAGCAGGAAGTGCTCAGACCCCAGGTCTCTCAGGTCACATGTATCACCAGGTTCATGGTGATGGGCTTGGGTGGGACTGACTGAGGCCCAGCCAGGCAAGGACTCTGAATCCTCCCCTCATCCCCTCAGGCCCCCTTGCCAAGTCTGGGTCTTAATATCAGGCTTCTTTTTTCCTTCAGGAGGATTTCTATTTTGGGGGTCCTAGATCAGCTTGGGTTCTGGTTTCATGCAAAAGAAATAGGTAATGTGAACTTGAGCATGAGGAGGAAGAGCTGAGGAGTCTCCAGTAGCCTGAGAGCTGGCTCGAACCCACTCAAGAGGAGAGGAGCTCACATTCTCTAGGATTCCTAAGAGCTAGGAGGAGAATGAGGAAAGGAGGAAAGGAGGGATGAGGATGAGAGAGAGAGAGAGAGAGAGAGAGAGAGAGAGAGAGAGAGAGAGAGAGAGAGAGAAAGTGAGTGTTTGGCTCCTGCCCTTTTTGTATATCCTGGCGCAGGGCTAATGTGGTAGTCTCAGTGGGAGGGCTCGGAAGGTGGCTGCTGGTCTCCCCCAATTCTGAGTTTTTATTTTCATGATAGTGATTTTTGCTGTCTGGTACAAAGAGTAGCCACATGAGGAATTTCCAGCAGTGGTTCATCCAACTCAGTCACAGCGCTGATTAACAGTCCAACTCCAGCCTCAGCTATTTCTCTGACGAATGGAATGCTGAACTTGAGATGTGACTTCTGCTGCTATTTCTCACCTTCACATTCCACATTCCAGTCTTAGGATAACATTGAAAATCTTAACGTTGTTTTTAGGAGTAGCCAATAAAAGAGAGTGGCCATAGTTTTATCACTGTTGGAAGTTTTATTTTTCTTTATAAAAACTGGTTTAAATACAAAGTAAATATGTCATAAAAATCTGAGAAATGTAACAAAATGTGTAAAGAACACTGAATTTAAATGATTGATAATTCAAAAATGGAAAATAGCTTTCATTATAGATAATAGTCCTTCAAATAAAATTTTTTCTCTTTTTCATTTTTATTAGAACATGTTTGTAGTATATAATGATTACATTCATTGTGGAGCTTCAAATAACTTTTTATTTTTTAAGTTTTTATTTAGTTGGGTTTTTGTATGTGTTTCAAGTAACTTTTAAAGCAAAATGATGTCAGGCAGGCCTGATAGCTCAGCGGATTACAGCACTTACTTAAGCAGACTCAGGGGCCAGGGCGTGATCCCCAGTGTGCTGTGTCAGCCCCGCCCCCGCGGTGCACTGAGATGGTGATTGAGACTGGGCGAGGTGGCACACCCCTGTAATCCCAGCACTTGAGAGGCTGAACACAGGAGGATCACTATGAGTCCGATCTACATAGTGAGAGCCTGAACACCCTGTAGATACTGTCCTAAGTGCAGAAAAAAATCAACATTGGGTATAAATAAATTTATTAGTAAAAGTGTTCATTTGGCCTCATTTTGAATGTGCTCTGTCCCCCTTAGCACCAAAGAAGATGTATTTCAGAATTCAACATCGTGAAATCACTGGGGCAACTAAGATTGGCTGAAGATAGTTTTGGAATAAAAACATTTAAAGATGAAAAGGGATTCAGCTCAGTGGTAGAGTGTGTGCTTAGTACATGAAAGACCCTATACCATAGCTTCTTCCTCCCTGGAACCTTTTCCAAGGACCAGGCACAGGTCCTCAGCAGCCCCCCATCCCCCAAAAGGGTGATCAAAAAGATTGATAACCGCATGTCGAATGGAGAAATCAAAAGTCCCCCCATCCTGAAAAGTAGCTAAAATAAAATGAATGACAAACCATACAACTTTGAAAAACAACCACAACAATACCTCCATGAGATATTAAACAGGAAAGGAAAGTCAGTAAGCCAGCGGTTAATTATGACCAGTGTGTCCCTTTGACCATTATTCCACCTGTCAATTCTCCTGGAGTTGAAATGTACTGAGGAGCTAAAGGATGCCGCGGGGCTCCCATGGACCGAAGGCCAACCACATTTCCGGTTCCTCAACTGTGTTGTTCTGTCTCTGCTCATGAGCCACTGCTGGTGTCCAATTTGGGGTTCTTGATCTTCTGTCAAGGTTACTATGTCTCAACATTTGTCCTGCTTTTTCTTTGGGCACCCGCTTCAGTGTGGCCACCTGAGGAGGGAACGTTCTTCACAGAACCATGCCAGCTGTTAGGGCTTGTACTGTTAAAGCCACACACGCTCATAGGTGGGGCTTTTCAGAGCTGGCTGCATCTCGGGTGTATGATACTGGGATTAAGGGAGTATAGTACTATGTTAGGCTATTGATGGGAATTAGCATAGCTTTGGCGGCATCACCAAAAGGCTGGTAGCCTAGATGGGATAAAAGGGAAAGGCCGGCTGGCCGCTTGCTGCTGCTGCTCCCTGTGTCCCTGACTCCTGCTTGCTCTCCCATGGACTGTTTCTCTTCTGTGGTGCCCCTCTGCCATCCCACGCTGCCTCGGACACAGCTGACTATGCACTGAAATTGCTGTAAAGTGTGAGCTGAATTAAACCTTTTCTCTTTTAACTTTGAGAGTCTGGTATTTTGTCTCTGCAACAAGAAAAGCCAGGAAGGCACCAGCTGAATCTTGAATGAATGAGATGATTAGGAAATGGGCATTTTATTATTATCAATGGAACAATGGACTCTGGCCAGGATTCCAGCTTGACTTGTGGGTTTTTCTTTCTGATGATGCTGAGCATGCCTAGAATCAACCTAATCCTAATCCTGGTTTATAGAAAAAACAAAGGAACCGTGCTTGTGGCTCATGCTTTTAATCCCAGCACTCTGGAGGTTGAAGTAGGAGAATCACAAGTTTGAGCTCAGCCTGGGCAACTTAGTGACTTAGTGAGACTCTATCTCAAAAATAAAAAGGTTTTAAAGCTCACTTGAAAGGCTATGGGTTCAACCCCCCAGTATCCCCTCTGACACATGTGCCAAAATGCAAACAAATAACAAAGGGTGGAGAGATTAACTGATTCAGTGGGGAAACAGTGAGACACATAAAGACAAAAGGTGGGATATTACCAAGATACAATATACAATACCAAGATACAATTCAACAAAGTCAATGTCCTGGGGGAAAATAAGATGAAACTATAAGATTAAAGTAATTCTAGGGCCAGGGATATAGCTCAGCAGCACAGCGCCTCCCTGGCAAGTTTGAGTGACTGAGTTTGATTCCCAGTACCAACAAATGAACAAATGAATGAATAAATAAATAAAGGAATTGTTCTAGACTGAAAGTAATACAAGAGACAAAACTAAATGCCAGGTGAGGTCTTTGGATCCTAGTTCAAATGCCACAAAAAACTTTTTTGGAATCAATGAAGATTTGAATATGGACTGACTGAAAGACAGTATTAGGGAGTTAATGCTGATTTAATGAGCTGGGATAGTGATATTGTGGGAACTATCCTTATTTTTTGGCACTGTGTGCTGAAGTATTACCGAAAGGATGCTTGCAATTTACTTTCAAAAGATTTAACCAAGTTTGTTTTCTTATTCTATTTTTTCAGTCTATTTCAAACATATCTTCAAAAAAAAATTTGTATTCCAGTGTAAGTGAAACCTTTAAATCTCTTAATAGTCTGGTTGCAAACAGCAAAAATATGGAGACTGCAACTGATTTAGAAAGAAAAGGGCGGGGCCAGGGAGATAGCTCAGTGGACTGTTTGCCTGGCAAGCAAAAAGGTCCTGAGTTCAAACCCTGGTACCACCAAAAAAAGGAAAAAAAGAAAAGGGCTATGCTATAAAACACTGACTTTATGGCCTTATCAACAGTAACCAGAGGGAGATGTGGGTGGGGTCCGTTTGTGAGAGGGCGTGGCCCCTCGCCAAGGTGGCCCACCAGCTCCTATGGGAGCTTCGCAGGGTCTATGAAATTCATTCAACACATATAAAGGTGAGTGGGCCCTTGGAAAAATCTTTGGCATTTTTTTGGGGGGTGTTACTGGGAATCAAACTCAGGACCTTGCAGTTGCCAGGCCGGCACTGTGCCACTGAACTACATCCCTAGCCCCTTTGAAAAAATCTTCAAAAGCAAAAGAAAACACCAAAGAAATCACCAGACCCATACAATCCATGTGGAATCTCCTAATTGTCTCCCAACCCCTCAGCTTCTTGATTTTACGGTCTCCTCCCTGGAGCTGACTTTGAACGTGGTTGGCCCCTACATTTGGAAGCTGTGATTCTTGACCTTGGTTGCTAAGAAGGGCTTGTATGACTTTGAACAGATTCCTTTCTTCCTAGAACATTAGGTTTCTCAACAGTAAATGGAGGTGACAAAAATCTGTCTCATAGATATTGGTTTTTTTTTTGGAACCAGGAATTGAACTCAGGCCCTTGTGCTTGCCAGGCAAGTGCTTATTCTATTGAGCTATCTCCCTGGCCCCTAGATGTTGTTTTATAGGTGAAATTTACATAACACAAATGAACCATGTTAAGCAAACCATCCAGCAGCATTAGCACATCCACAGGGTCATGTAACTATCGTTACCATCTATGGATAAAACCTTTCAACCCAAAACTCTGAACCCATTGAGAACAATTTCTCATGCTCTCTCATCCCACCTTCTGGAAACCATCTTTCTATATTTGGTTCTACAGATTTTTTCGGGTCAGGGTATTTCATATAAATGGACCCACACATGCCTGTAGTCCCAGAGGCCTGGGTGGTTGAGCAAGAGGATTGTAAGTTTGAGCTTAGTGTAGGCAACTTGATGACTTGGTGAGACACTATCTCAAAATTAAAAATAAACTGGGCTGGTATGGAGCTCAGTGCAAAGGCCCTGGGTTTAATTCCAAGTATGGCAAAATAACCCCACAAACAAACAAACCCTCATCCAGATAACAATAATAAGAAACAACCATGTGACCTTTGTGTCTGACTTCTGTCAGTTAAAAATATATTTTCAAAGACATGTTTGATAGCATGTGATAGCATGGATTGGTACCTTATTCTTTTTGTAGCTCAATAATATTGTATATATTTTATTTTCTTTTTGTGTGTGTGTATATTTTAAATAGTACTCTCTTGTCCACAGTTTAATTTTCTGACATTTCAGTGACCCTTAGCCAACTGTGATCTGAAAAGATTAAATGGAAAATTGTAGAAATAAGTTATAAAATTGAAATAACTTTTATTACTGCCTAATTATTCTATTTTACTGTTTATAGTTTCCAGTCTCTTACGATGACTAATTTATAAATTAAACTTTATTGTAGGTTTATATGTAAAACAGCATACATGAGGTCTGGTAACAGCCATGATTTTTTGGCCCTTTTGGGGGCCTTGGAATGCACCCCTGTTGGATGAAGAAGGATTATAATAACAATGTAATTATCCACTCATTTAGATGGTTTCTACCCTTTCATTATTGGGACTAATATTGCTATGAACATGTATGTGGATGTAAGTGCTTGTGTGAATCTTGCTTTCAATTCTTTTGGGATTTAAGAATGAAATTGCTGGGTCATATATTAATTCTATTGTTTAACTATATAAAGAGCTGCCCAAATATTTTCCAAGGTAGCTGAATAATTGTACATATCCACTGGCAAAATTTGAAGGTTATAACTCCATATCCTCACCAACATTTATTATTTTCCATTTTTTAGTTTGTAGCCATACTAGTGGGTATAGAGTGTTACCATTTTATAATTTCTATTTCTATTTCCCAGGTGACTACTGATATTAAACATCTTTTCATTTTTGGCCATTCTTATATTGTCTTATTCCTGGGATAAAATACCTAAAGCCCTCAAGTTAAAGAATGGAGGTTTATTTATTTACTTACTTAATATTTATTTATTTATTGGATACATGGTCTTACTACACAGCTCAGACTCATAGTGATCCTCTTGTCTCAGCCTCCCCAGTACTGGGATTACAGGTGTGCACCACCATGCCTAGTTTTGGGCTAGCAAGGTGTGCCCAGGGTTTCAGGCACAGTATGTGGTACCAGGGATTGAACTTGGATCTTTGCACTTGCCAGGCAGGTGCTTAGACCTCCAAATAAATGGAGGTTTATTCTGTTTAACAGTTTGTACAGGTTTCATAGTTGGCTGGCTCCGACGCAGTCATGGCAGAGGGGTGTGGTAGAAGAGCAACAGTGTGGCAGGGCAGGCAGGAAGCCGAGCAAGCCAAGAGAGGAAGAGGAAGCTCTGTCACATTCTCTCTCTCTCTCTCATTCTCATTCTCTCTCTCCCTCTCTCTTTCATTCTCTCTCTCTCTCTCTCTCTCTCTCTCTGCCTCTCTCTGCCTCTGTCCTTCCCCTTTCCCCCTTCCAGGTCACATAGTCATAGTGACCCACCTTTTCCCTCCAGGCTTTGTCTCCCAACGTCACACTCAGTTATAAATCATTAGTGGGCTATTCCAGTGTCACACACCCATAATCCAGTCACCTCCCCAAAGCCCCACCTAGGAGCACCTGAGGCTTTGGGGGACATTTTAGATATAAACCATGATGTATGTTTTCTTTGGAAAAATATCTGTATGCATCTTTTGTCCATTTTAAAATTGGATTTCTTGTTATAGAGTTTTAGTTACTTATGTATGCTGGATATCAATCCTTTACCAAATATGTGATTTACAAATTTTGTTGTTGTCTTTTTACTTTTGATAGTGTCTTTTGATGCACATAAGATTTAATTTTGATTAAGTTTATTTTATCTAATTTTTACTTTGTGGCCTGTGGTTTTATCTTAGTGGAATATTTAAGAAAACATTGTGAAATTTAGGGTCATGAGGATTTCCTACTGTATTTCCTTCTAACAGTTTTATGGTTTCAGCTTTTAAATATGTCTTTGATCCATTTGATATACGATATTAAGTAAGAATCAAGTTTAATTCTTTTGTATGTGAGCATCCAGCTTTCCCAGCAGCATTTCTGAAGGCACGGTGCTTTCTTCTTGGCATCTACATCATAAATCAATTCACCATGTGTGTGAGCATTTATTTCCAGGCTCTTTACTCTGGTCCACTGATTGATATGTTTATCTTGATGTCAGTACCATAACATTTTAAATGTTGAAATTATTGGGGTTTTTGTTTTATCTTATTTTCTTTTTAAAATTTATTTATTTGTTACAGAGTCTCACTATGCAGCTCAGACTGGTAGTGATCCTCCTGGCTCAGCCTCGCCAGCACTGGAGTCCCAGGTGTGTTCCACGACAGCTGGTTTCAGGGCTGGCACAGGGCGCCCAGGGTTCTGGGGCCAGCAGGGCGTGCAGTACCAGTACACGGGTTCCTGAGCTTGACTCCAAGAAGCTATCTCCCCAACGCTGAAGTTATTGTTAAGCTATGCATCAAAAAGAATGAACTCTTTAACTTTATTCTCCATTTTCAATATTGTTTTGACTATTTGGGTGAGGTTCCTTAAAATTCCAAATAAATTTTTATTGTTGCTAAATGTTACTGAGATTTTGATGGGGATAGCCTTCAATCTGTAAATCACTTTGGGTAGTGTTTTCATCTTAACAACATTAAGAGTTCAAATTCTTGTACACAGGAAGTCTTTCCAGTTAATGAGGGCATCTTTGTTCTATCAGCAACGTTTTACAGTTTTCAGTGTATAAATCTCTCACTTCCATGGTTAGAATTATTCCTGAGTATCTTATTCTTTTAGTTTCTATTATAAATGGAATTCTTTATTAACTTTCTTTTTTGATTGTTTGTTGTTGTGTATAAAATATAACTGATTTTTGTGTGTTTATTTTATATCCTACAACGTGACTAAATTTTATTAGCTTTAGTGGGGGGGGTGGGGAGAGAGGGAGAGAGAGAGAGAGAGAGAGAGAGAGAGAGAGAGAGAGAATTTTCTTTATATAAGATCTTGTTACATGTGAATAGTGGTAATTTCATTTCTCTCCTATCATCTTATATGCCCTATAATTACCTCCCTTGCTTTACTGTTCCAGATAGAATACTTCCAGGACTGGGTTCCACAGCAGTGATAAAAGAGGACTTCTTTGTTTGGTTTCTGTTCCAAGGGGAAAAGTTTTTAGTTTTCTACCCCAAATATGATATATTATGGTTTATGTCTAGATGTTCCCCCAAAGCCTTATGCAGTTGTAGGTGGGGCTTTTTGGAGAGGGCTGAAACTGGAGCATGTGATGTTGGGACCAAGGGTGCGTGATTCCTAAAATAGTCACTGGATTGGTTTGGCACAGTTCTGGCTAGGATTAAGGGTGTGAGTGCTACACTCACCATAAGAAAGGTAGCTTGCTTGCAATATAAGGGACAGAAAGAGTCTTGTCTCTCCTCTTGTCGCTTTGCTATCTTGTGAGCACCAAAGCATTTCTCCTCTGTGGTGCCCCTCCACCATGCCACCCTGCTTTGGATCCAGCCACCTAAGGACTGAGACCTCTAAAAAGCAAGACAAATACACTTTCCTCTCTTAACTGTGGGCATTGGGTATTTTATCTCAGCAGGGACAAAAGTAACTAAGACACCCTCACCAGCTGTGAGTGCTATCCACCCTAAAGTTGGATAGGCTGGATAGTACATAAGGAACAGCAACAGGGCCTCTAGTGGCTTGTCTCTAATTGCTTGCTTCCACGCTGTCATCTGTCTTCTGCTTGCTCTGCTTCACATCCTCTCCGTGATGCCCCTCTGCCATGCCAGGCTGCCTTGGAGTCGAACAATTATGAACTGAAACCTCTGCAAAATGGAAGCTAAATAAATCTTTTCTCCTTTAACTTTGGGGGTTGAGTATTTTGTCTCAATAAAAAGAAAATCAACTAAGACAGAATTTGGTGCCAGAGAAGTGCAGTGGTTGTTGGATATTACCTTGCCATGTGGAACGAAAGCCTTTGGAACTGACTTGTGGGGAGAATTTGGAAAAGTTTAGAGATGCTGGGATGGAGAGCCAAAGAAGAAGCCCAGTAATGTCTTAAGCTGTACTTTATGGAAGATGCTGGTCAGAGTTCAGAAGATCAGGGTGCTGATAGAAATGCAGCCAGCAAAGACCAGGTTCAGGAAGTTTCAGCTAGGAAGAAGGACTACACTGGCTGTTGGACTCCATATGAGTTGTGTTATGGTTTGGTAGAAAATTGATGTGCAGTTTGCTCATGTCCAGAAACTTGGTCTGAGACAGATATTAAAGATGGCCAAATAATTAATCTTGTGGAGGAAATTTCAAGACAGTCTAATGTTGAAGTGATAGCATGGCTACTCTTGGGGTTATAGCCAGATCTATGTTGAGGATCAGGAACAAAGCCCATCAGAATGAGTTAAAATCTTGTGAATTTGGCTGGAGAAACTTCCAGTGAAGCTGTGAAGATAGAGAAGAACAGAACTTGGTTGCTGAGAAGAAATAAGACAAAAGAAAAGATGGCCTGAAAAAATCACAAGGAACAGGAAGACTCCAGCCTTTGTATTCTCAAAGTTGCAAAATGGAAGAACGTGCTTTGAGAGGAGAGCCACAGAGCACCATGTTCCAGAATGGCAGTGACTTAGGGAATAATTTGTTCCTGGGATTGGGTTCAGAGTGCTTGGCTCCTACAGCGAGAAAGAAGGGAGCCTGGCTACTGATCCAGCTGGAAGCAAACCTTGGCATCCTCCATGTGGTGCTGGTTTTAGGTGCATACAGAATGCAAGAGCTGTGCAGTCAGAAAGACTTATACCTGGATTTCAGAAGGCCTGTGAGGCCCGGCAGTGTGTCGCTGAGAGAGCAGTGTGTGAAGCCGTGAGTGTGAAGCTGAGGGTGCAGTGAAGATTTCCAAGGGTTGAAGAAGCCAGGACTGTGGACCATCAGAGGAAACCTGCAAGGAGGGAACACAGCTGGCTCAACACAGAGGTCATAGGAACTACAGTCAGTGGTAGTGCCATATGGGCAAAGTCAGCTGAATCAATTTGTTTGGCACTTGTTATTTTTTGGTACTCGTGCCTCCTGGAACCAATCACTGATGAGTACCAAGATATCATTGTATTCCACTTCAGTAACATCACTCTATGCACCCTAGATTTTTTTAAAAAAAATCTTTTCTACTATGGAAAAAACTTAAACATCTACAAGAGTAAGAAGAGTATTTTAGTGAACGCTCATGAATTATCAACCAGTCACAAAAATTAGCCACTCAAGATCAACCATTGTGGAGGACTTACTTACTAAAAGCTGTAAGCAGTATGCTTCATTACTTTGTACTTATGCATTACTTTGTCAGATTTCGTAGTAGTTCTGTAGGATAGGGATCAATATTCCCATCTAGCATGTGAGGAAATAGAAACTGAGTGCCACAGTTTTCCTAAGATCATATGCAGGTTCTGGGACCAGGAACTTGTGTCTATCTGAGATCAGACTCGTAAGTGAAGCTGGTAGACAGACCAGTCATCTTTCCTCAATAGGTCACTTAATGCTGACAGCAATTGGAATGTAGTAGAAATCATTAAATTTCATTTATATCTACTCTTCTCATACAACAAGAGAGGATCATTACTCTCCCATCACTCTTTGAAGGCAGATAGGAGATCCTGTGGCACATTCTGGCCAAGCTCAGGTTTTAGTACTGGGCTTAAACATTGAATTGCCAATGCTTTTCTCTGCAGCTCCCTGCCTGCTGCCAAAAACTCTCCAAACTTGTCCTGAGATCCTGGTTATGGGAGAGAGTTTGGAAACTTCGTGACCTTGGATCTGAGTGACAGCTACTACAGTGAAGTACAAACAGGTATAGCCATGTAAGTGTGAGTTGCTACAGATCCAGGCTACAAGGACAGTGGTGAGGTGGGCAAGGACAGTCCCAGAGTCCCAGGAGGAGAAAGTGCTGGCCAGAGGCCGTGCTTGCACGACTCTTCTCAGTATGTCGCAGTCATCTCGTTCCCACCGATCTGATCTCATCCTTCTGGGCCAGCCGGGCCAGGCTTCGCCTTGAGTTCTCCGCACAGATCTGTGGCTTCCAGACACGCTAGTGGCCTGGATGGGTGGGGATGGTGGTGGCAGCTGCTAGTGCACAGCTTTCTGTTCATCAATTTCGATCTCGATGCTGCCCATGGCCGTCTCCTCTCCTAGACAGTGCAGAAAGGAAAGCTCCTCTGGAATCATCATAAATGCCAAGGGTAGGGGCTGGCAGCTGGGGCCATGCTGGAGTGAGCTCATTGCTTTGAAAGTAAAGTCACTGGCTTCCCATGCCCTGGTCTTGGGCACCTCTGGGGTCACTTTCCTGCTTCCTCAGAATCAAGCCTGTGTGATCCCTTTTACCAAGTCAGCTGAAAACTTTTAATCTCTTTGCAAAGTGTCAAGTATCTTCCAGTGCCTTGAAAGGTGATTTTCTAAAAGCAGATCAAACAGTTCTGACATTTGCTGTGGAGCCATTTAAAGTCCTACTCTGGGCCCACTGCTGACTGCAGCGGTGCATCTGGCTGCAGATAAAGGTTGGAGCGGCGTGCCTTGTCACAGACACTGGGACCCTGCTTGTGGGTTCCACATCCAGGAGCAAAACGTATCCCGTTAAGTTAATCTGTTGCTTTGTCCCACTCGACAATTTATTCTTTCATGAAAGCCTGTCCTGGTCCCCCAGTTGAATTCTGCACACACATTTTTTTAATTTGCTTGAATTTGCAAAAACACATCAGTGGCTCTGCTGCTTTTGGGTTTTTATGTTTAGCAAAATAATCCCATGGCATTGCCTTCAAAGGGCTCTCGGCATCATGCTTTCTCTGGCTCTATTCCGGCTCTCAAAGCGGGGCTGAACGGTGCTCAAGAGTTGGAGTGGAGGCCTGTGCACTGCAGCGGGGCCTGGCAGCCAGGACCCATCAGGATGGGGATCCACAACATGGATGCTGTGGGACGCAGGCAAGCAAAATGAATGCACCAAATGGTCTGGGTACAGGTGTGGAGACACACAAACTAGAGATCTCCTGGCATATTGAAATGGGGCAGCTGGCCTAAGAATTGCCACTAAGTGGCGATTTGCGGTGCACGCTGTTGGAGCTTCCTGATTTCCAAAAGAAGCAAGGCATTCTGGCAATTTTAAGATGTGAAATTGCTCCATTTTAAAATGTTGGCCCAAATTCTCTTAAAATGCTCCGCAGGCCAAACCAAACATGTCTGCTGGCTGAATCTGGCCTATGGGGCTACAATCTCTTATCCTGGGGCAGAGATAAAGAGCAGGGAGGCAGGCTCACCCTTTTTCTTTAACTTGAGAGCTCATTTGGTTCAATGGCCTTATCTTACAGGTAGGGAAACTGAGCCCCGTTACTCAGAAATCTCACTGATGTTTCCTCCACCTCTCACCTCCCTCTCTTAAAGTGTGAATCTAAAATGTCACTTGCCAAGATGGGAAACAAAGTGTAACATCTTTAAAGTCTTGCATTTTAATAACAGAAATATTTTTTCATTATTGTTTTTTAATCTCTTATTTATTTGTTACAGGGCCTCATTATGCAGTTCAGACTTGTAGTGATCCTCCTGTCTCAGTCTCTCCAGTGCTGGGATTACAGGTGTGCACCACCACACTTGGTTTTGGTGGCTGGCTTGGCCTGGGGCCAGCACGGCATGTGGTATCAGGGATCAAACCCAGGTCCTTGTACTTGCTAGGCAGTCACTTAGACCACCAAGCTATCTCCCTGGCCCTAAAAAAGAAATCTAGGAAACTTAGTTCTGTTTCCCATCTTGCAAGATGGTGGGTGAAAAAAACTGCGAAGCCAGACTTTAAAGAGAAGAAACCTGAAGCCAAGAAGGCTGCTGCCAAGTGGTACTGGTAAAAAGAGTAAGGTGTAGGCAAAAAATGTTCAAGAAGGAGCAACTGCACTGCAGCTGAAATCCTGTCCTGGATAGAGGAATTGGTAGATACTCCCGATCCGCTATGTATTCCAGAAAGGCTTTTACAAGAGAAAGTACACAGCTGCTAAATCAAAGGTTGAGAAGAAAAAGAAGGAGAAAGTTCTTGCTACAATCACAAAACCAGTCTGTGTGGGCTGGAGAGATGGCTCAGTGGTCTAAAGCACCTACTTGGAACAAGCTTGGCAAAGCACGGGGACCGCGGTTCGGTCCTCCAGCGCCACATGCCAGCCAGCCGCGCCCCCTGGTGGGCTGAGCTGGCCACACAC
>NW_004524749.1:2395813-2419098 GCF_000260255.1 Octodon degus
GAGCTAGCGTCACTCCCAGCACCATCTTGATCATCCTCACCAGGCATCACAGAGGCAAGAGAGTGGTCTTCTTGAAGCAGTTGGCCAGTGGCTTGCTACTTGTGATTGGGCCTCTGAGCCTTAATCGTGTTCCTCTACGAAGAACACACTAGAAATTTGTCATTGCCACCTCTACAAAAATTGACATCATCAAAGTGAAAAATCCCCAAACACCTTATTGATGCTTACTTCAAGAAGAAGCTGCGGAAACCTAGACACCAGGAGGGTGAGATCTTTGACACTGAGAAAGAGAGATAACCAGATTTTAGAGCAGCACATGGTGGATCAGAAAGCGTGGACTCGCAGATTTTAGCAAAAATCAAAGCTGTTCCTCAGCTCTGGGGCTACCTGTGATCCATTTTTGCTCTGACAGATGGAATTTATCCTCATAAATTAGTGTTCTAAATTTCTTACTAAGAACCTAGCTAAATAACTGATACATTAAAAAAACCCCAGAAATCTAAAAGCTCTTTAACTCAAAGAAATGCCATCTTGCACCACTGAGATTGAACCTGGTGCTTTTGCACTGAGCTGTATCCCTCACCTTTTTTAATTTTGATTACAAGCCATGTTAAGGCATGTCACGTTAAGTCACTAAATTGAGCAGGCTGGGCTCAACTTAAACACGCAGTCTTCCTGCTGAAGAAGGTGCCTCCTTGGGTGTGCAGCAGAACAAGTCCAAGCTGCAAAGACCCATCCCGAATCTGATCTGGTCTTGGGCAGAGCAGAAGCTGTTTGCCTCAAGGGGAAGGCGCATCCTCCTTGTACCTGTCTTGCTGCTTTGGAGGCAGATGGTCAGTGAACCCTCTCCCCTGCCCTAGGCTCCCCCGTGTCCTCATCCTGCCCCTGCATCTCCTCACGTGTGCTCTGTCAGAGCCCCAACTACCAAATTAGCCCTTTGTGATTTTATTTGCCTTTTATTGGCTCAAGCTGGATGTTGGAGATGGAGCCAGATGTGAGGCTGGAGGAGCACTTGAAAGGCCAGGTAATTAATTGGCAGCATCTGCCTTCACCTTCTTATCTTGACAGGCAGACCCACAGGGTGGTGACCTGGGAGCTGGGGAGCAGCTGCCTGCTCCACATAAAATGAGACAGAGGCCAAAGGGGAGCCAAACTCAGTCGGGAGTGCCACCATCTGTGTACGTGTGTGTGCACATGTGCAAGTGTGAGCACACTGAGGATCACCCCCTAGCCGTCACTTTCTGTCCCCTGACTCAGGAGGAGCTGTCTGCTCATTTCTTAACACGTGCAGTAGGATTTGTATCATGTTTAAATTGAAGAGTAATTTCTACTCAGTGAAATGCGTGGATCGTAAGTCTACAGCTTGAGTCTTCACAAATGAATAAAAATCATGTAACCCTCTATAAAGATATAAAATACTGATTATCTTCACTCTAGAAAGTTCCTTATTGTCCTTTCCAGTGAATTCTACCTCCTCCCCTGCCCAGGCAGCCTTGATTCTGGTGTCTTTTGCCGCAGAGTAGCTTCTGCCTGTGCTTATTTATCATGTAAATGGAGTCATGGGTCATATCGTTAAAGACTCACATGCTTTTCTTAGTCTAACTTCTTCTACTCAACATTACATTTTTGAGACGCGCTGTGGTCTTCCCACCCTTTGTATCTTGAGTGTATTTCATTGTGTGATGACAGCACTCTTTGTTTCTCCCTTTTCTTGTTGCTGTTCAGGAGGTTTTGAATTTTGGCTATTAAAGTAGGATACTTTTTTATGGTCAATATCACAAATCACCATAAATGTTGTAGTAGCTTAAAACAACACACGTGTATCATATCAGTTTTTGTGGGTTGGGTGTCCGTGCCTAGGAGAGCTGGATTATCTTCTCAGGGTGTTCCTAGGCTTAATTTAAGGTGTCAGCCAGGGCCCTGGTCTCATCTGAGGCCTGGAGTCTTCTGCTAAATTAACACAATTACTAGCCGAATTCGTTCCTTGGTGAGGCTTCCAGCTTACACAGGTCATCTTCCGTTCTCTGCAAGCTGGTCTTCTCCATAACAAGCCAGTGTCCCTCGTCCAGGCAGCAGGAGTACATCTGTTATTCTTTGCCAGCTCTCTGACCTCTAAATCTTTTTGAAAGAGCTTATTTGATTAGTTCGTGCCTGTGCAGGATTATCGTTTTGATTAAAGTCAACTTATTAGGGACCTTTAATTATAGCTGCCAAGCTTTCTCCACCTTTTACATGTGTAACCTAATCACAGTAGTGATATCCCATTATAGTCACACTCCAGGTGTGCTAGTCAAGTTTCTAGCTTTCTAACAAAGAGCCAACATACAAAAAGGAAAGGTTCCTTTGGTTCTCAGTATTGGAGATTATATTAGTTTCTTTTCTTGCGGCTGAGACAAAATACCCAACACTCAAAGTTAAAGGAGAAAAGGTTTATTTAGCTCACAGTTTATAGAAGTTTCAGCCTATAATTGGGTGGCTCCTGGGTAGGATGGCTTGGCAGAGGGGCATCACAGTAGAGAATCAGTTCATGGTAGGTAGAAGGCAGCAAAGCAGTAAAGTGGCAGGCAGCAGGTGCTCACACCCTCTTTCATTCCCTATATCACACGTAGGCTACCTGCCCTTGGGGTCACACCAAGGGTAGGGCACCCTTAATCCTACCCAGAATTGTGCCAAACCAATCAGTGGACTTTAGTAATCATACACCCTTGATCTCAGCATCACAACTCTAGATCCCGTCACCTCTGAAGAGCCCCATCTATGACTGCATGAAGCTTTGGGGAGACATCTAGATATAAATTACAAAATTCAGGGCTGCAGAGTTAGCTCAGTAGCTTAAGTGCCTGCCTGGAAAACAAAGGTCCTGAGTTCAATCCTCAGTACCAAAACAAACAAACAAACAAACAAACAAACAACACTCTACAAACCATAAAATTTCACTTCCAGCTCCCCAAAGACTCACATACATCCTTTGTGCAAAGGCATGTAGTTGTTCTCTAAAAGTTGTCAAAGTCCTAACAGTTTAAGTATTGCTGAAAAGTCCAAGTCTAAAGTCTCCTCTGAGATTTAAAGCAAACTTAGCTGCAAGCCCCTGTATAAATGAAAAGTTAAACATTTCTAACACTCAATGCACAAGACAGGCATTACCATTCTAAAAGGTACAAATGGGATGGAAAGAGATGGGATGAAATCAAGTCCAAGATCTAGCAGGGGAAACATGAAGTTACATAGTTCCACATCCAGAATCCAAGGAAGTCTGTAGCAAGATAGGAACTTAAAAGGACTTGTGTGGCTCTGTTCCTGTGGTATGGTGTGTGGCTGTCACTCTCGTGGCTTTTCCTTCAGCCAGCTTCATTTATGTCTTGCAACTTTCCTCAGATGATACATGTTCTTGGCTTCTCCAACTTCTGGAGTCTCCACTGACCTCTGGCTTCACACTAACAGATTCACGTGCTCCTCTCCCAGGGGCTGTCTTAGTTACTTTGTTCTCTTTGCTGGGACAAAACACCTGACACCAAAATTAAGGAATGAAAGGTTTATTTAGCTCACAGTTAGTGGAGGTTTCAGTCCATACTCAGCTGGCTCCAAGGCAGAGTGACACATGGCAGAGGGAGCAGTTCATGGTGGCAGAAAACAGCAAAACAGCAGGAGCAAAAGGGAGGAGTAGCAGCAACAATGGCAACAGAGAGCAAGTCTGTCTCCTTCATGTTGCATTCAGGATAACTGCCCTAGGCTGGGTGTAGCACTAACACCCACAATCCTAGCAGCACTCACACCCATAGTTCCAGCAGCACTCACATCCATAATCCCAGCAGCACTCACACCCATAATCCCAGTAGATCATGAGTTAATCACAAACTCTAGATGTCTACCCCACGACTGCATGAGGCTTTGTGCAAACAACTAGACACAAACCATAATGGGACACACTGGCTGGCCTCATGGGCCTTCTCCTGAAAACTGGATGGAAGTCTTTTTGACCCCACAGCTCTTGCATTCTGCATGCACCTAAAACTTGCACCAGGTGGATGATGTGAAAGCCTGCTGCCATCTGGGCCAGTAGCCAGTCTTCCTTCTCTCTTGGCTGTAGGGGTCAAGTGCCTGGATTGCTTAGCCCTCTAAACCCAAACCAGAGGAACAAATTCTCTAGGCTGCCACCATCCTGGAATGTGGTTCTATAGTGATCTCTTTTCAAAGCATTTTTTTTTATTATTTTTATTTTTGCAAACGTGAGGATGCAAAATCTCGAGTCCTGATGTTTCTTGTGGTGTTTTCAGGCCATCTTTTCCATTGTCCTGTTCCTTCTCAGCAACCAGGTTCTATTCTGGTCTATCTTTGCAGTCCATAACTTTACTGGAACTTTCATTCTGGCCCAACTCACAAGATTTTAACTCAGTTGGATGAGCTTTGCTCTTGATTCTCATCATAGATGTGGCTATGCCCCCAAGAGTAGCCACGGCATCACGGCAACAGTAGGCTGTCTTGAAATTTCCTGCACAAGATTAATCAGTTAGCCATCCTTAATCTTAGTCTCAGGCAAAGTCTGTGGACATGAGCAAACTGTACATCAATTTTCTGCCAAGCCATATCACATCTCATATGGAGTCCAACAGTCAATGCAGTCCTTCCCAGCAGAAACTTCCTCAGCCCGGTCTTCACTGGCTGCATTTCTCTTGGCATTCTGCTCTTCTAATCTCTGACCATGTTTTGATTACTTTTCTCTCATTGCTGGGACAAAATACCTGACACCTCAAAATTAAGGAAGGAAAAGTTTATTCAGCTCATAGTTTATGGAGGTTTCAATCCATAATCATCTGGTTACAAGACAGAGAGGCACATGACAGAGAGAAAAAGTTCATGGCACCAGAAAACAGCAAATAGCAAAAACCAAAAGGGAGGAGTCATGGCAGAAGAGAGCAAGCCTCTTTCCCTTCCTTATACTGCATTCAGGCTATCTGCCTCAGGCCAGGTGTAGCACTCACACCCATAATCCCAGCACTGGATCATGAATTAATCACAAACTCTAGAAGACCACCCCATGATTGCATGAGGATACAATGGGGTTGGGGAACAACTAGACACAGAGCATAACAGACCTGAATCTCCCATCAAGTTTAGCCTAAGGCATTCCAGAGATGCTTCTTTGCCAGCACCACCAAGGTTTTCCAAACTCTTCCCACAAGCCATTCCAAAGGCTCTTAGCCAAGTGATTACATACAGTTGTAGCAATAACCACTCTTCTCTAGTACCAAATTCTGTCTCTGTTACTTTTTTGATTATACAAAATATCCAACACCCAAAGCCAAAGGAGAAAAGATTTATTAGCTTACAGTCTGTATAGATTTCAATCTGTAGTTGGCAGGATCCAAGGTAAGGTAGCACAGCAGAGGGATATCTCAGAGGAGAAATAGTCCATGGCAGGCACGCAGAAGACAGCAAAGTAGCAAGCAGCAACAAGCCATAACTTTCTTTCTTTCTTTCTTTCTTTCTTTCTTTCTTTCTTTCTTTCTTTCTTTCTTTCTTTCTTTCTTTCTTGCTCTCGCTCTCACTCTCGCTCTCACTCTCGTATTTGGTTGTTACAACAAGGTCTCACTATGCAGCTTGGGGGTGATCCTTCTGTTTTCACCTTCCCCAGAACTGGGGTTATAGGCGTATGCTACTATGCCTGAATTCTGTGGCTGGCTCAACCCATCCTAGTGGCAGGGCAGGCATGGCATGTGATGCTGGGGATCAAACCACAGTCCCTGTGCTTGCCTAAGCTTGCCTAAGAAGGTAGGTGCTTTAGACCACTGAGCTATCTCACCAGCCCTCTTTTTCTTTTCTTTATATCTATCCAAGCCACCTACCCTTAGTGTAGGTAGCATTCACATGAAGGATGAGGCAACCTTAATCCTAGCATCAGATAATGAATCAACCCTAGCACCACATCCTTGATCTTATCAGCACATGCCCTAGATGCAGCTACCTCTGAAAAGCCCCTTTTGAGACTTTGGGAGGATATCCTGATACAAGCCATAACTCAGGCTCTAGCTCTGTTACTTTGGGAGTTGTGATGGGGTAACACATCAGTGGAGTGTGTGGTACAGCAAAACTGATCATCCCAAGACTAAGAAGCAAAAATTAGGAGGAATAAGGAGCTTGGATCACTATCCTCTTTGAGGTCAGGGGTCCAATGACTTGAAGATTTCCAAATCGGCCCAACCTCTTATTAAAAGTTCCATGGCTTTCCAACAGTGTCACATGTAGGGACTATCTTTAACACATGAGCCCTTGGGATACAGTCTGGATCCAAGTTATAACACCAGCTGTGCCCACTAGGGAATCAGAATCTTCATGACCATCTTAGAATTCTATGTAACCCAAGTAATCATAAACATTTTGGAGCTATTTTGTCATTCAAGTGTGAACCTTTCAAAGATGAAAGCACTTCCCATCAAGCCAAAATAACATTAGCCCACTTAAAATAAACAATTATTTCTAAATGTCCCTTTACACCTGGTCCATATTTAAATTTTCTCAGTTGTCTCGATAGTGTGTTTTAACATGGCAGGATCTGGACCAGGGCCATGTGCTGCCTCTGGGTACTGTGTCCCTCTGGTGTTTTTCATCTAGTGCAGCGTTCTTTGTTGTGGTTGGAACAAGGAAGTGGATCTGTCATCTTGCAGAAAATCTGAGGCTCTAGATGTGTCTGATTATTTTCTTTTGTCCCCATTAGGCTCATTCCTTTGTTCCCTGCACATCTTGTAATCTATAAGTCAAATCTGAAGGTTGATATATTGCAGGTAAACATTTTGGGGCTGGAAAAAATCATGAGAGATGCTGAGAGCTTCCAATAGCCTCACTTGGAGAGACACATGGTCCCCAGTTGTCCCACTGTTGCTGGTGCAAGGCTGACTCCTGAGTCAGGGTGGGCATTATGGTTAATCATGCTGTGTCCACTTGACTTGGGTAAGAACCTTCTAACAACTTAGTAAAGTTCTGGGTGTGTCAGTGGATAATTGGCATGTAGGCCACAAACTAAAGGGCAATGATCTCTCTCTCTCTCTCTCTCTCTCTCTCTCTCTCTCTCTCTCTCTCTCTGCTCTATTTTTCAGCATTGCCCTTGGAAGTTGGTCTCTGGCAGAGATTCTTCTGTATTCCAATGAAGATTCTTCAACTTTCTGACACAGACTTGCATAGGTGATTAACTGAGATTCCAGGTCTTCAACCTTTGACTGCTACTGAATGCTCCTGCTGTCCAGAATGCATACGGCCTTTCTGACTTTTTTCTTTTTATGTCTGATACTGCAGTCAGCAATTGGGATGCTTCTGCTTTTGATTCTGTGAGCCTACCTAATAAATCCCTTGCAAAATTAGACATACATTTTATATTGATTCTGTGCTTCTAGTGAACCACAGCTAACACAGTGGGGATGGGCTGATCCTTCTGTTTCTTCTCACAAGGAGACCAGAAAGAAGTCTGTGGGATTTACTTCAGCCCCACTAAAGTCTCCAGTGATGTACTGACCATCTGCCTTATAGTCCACTTTGGTGTGAATGTTTATGTTTTCCCGAAACTCATACATTGATACTAATCCCCAGCACAGTAATGTTAAGAGGTAGGGCAGTGGTTAGGTCGTAAGGACTCTTCCCTCAACAATTGGCTTAATGCCCTTATGAAGGGACCTATGGGAGCCTGTTAGCTCCATGTTGCCCTTGTATCATGTGAGGAAGCAGCACAAAGGGCCACCTGTGAGGAATGGGCCTACACCAGACACTGAATATGCGGGCGCCTTGATCTCGGACTGCCTAGACTCTAGAATGGTGAGCAATAAATCCTGTTGCATATAAATGATCCAATTTAAGGTATTTTGTTACAGCTACTGGAATGGATTCAAACATGGTCTTAACTCATCAACTGATCATTCTTGCCTGAATCAATGATTTCACTAGGGCCTCAGGTAGAATTTTGACTCACTATTTCCATTCTGAAAAACTAGAGTTTGGTCTGGAATCTGCCTGGGTATAGTGCCTGGGAGCCTGACTTCCTCTTAGTTCAGACCCCTGCTAGGCTCAGGCAGGGTGGCCTGAGTTGGAAATGAGTTGGAACTTAGATCTATAGTAGCATCACTTGGCTGAAACCTCGAGGAGGTCAGACTGTATCACTGCTGACTTCCCTGGAGGCACGTGGCCACCCTTGCAATGTTTCCATGGAAAGGAACTGCCATGGTTGATGTGGTTTCCCCTCCAGGATTCACATAATAGAGACTTAGTCCACAGTATGGGAATAAGAGGTGGTGGAACCTTTTTAGAGCTGGGACCTACTCCTGTATAAAGTGATTTGGTTCTCAAGTTTGTCCTCAGGCTAGAGTTCACTCAGGAGGCCATGGTGCAGCTGAGGTCTTGCTGCTCGCTCTGCTATCGCTCAGTGATCTCTGACCAGAACCTACCCTGGGGAGCATCCTGACTTGCTGTATTGATGCTCTTTCCTCCACCCAACAGTGGCTTCTCCAAGAGGCCTTCTTGTTCTGAGGGGCCCTGTCGTAATGAACTAGTAGGCTAAGTTGCACCTGGAGATAATGCTGCACAATGCTGCCACTGACACCTGTTCATAAGGTGCCCATCAGATAGCCAACCCAAGGACACTTAGGTGACCCTGGGTGCTGTCCTCATTCCTCCTCTACCCTGGCTACAACCCTGGAAAATGGCCCAGCAGCTGGGCCCTGACTCCAGGACAGATGCCCCTCCTGCAGAGAAATCTGCCTTTAATTTAGCACTTCTATTTCTTTCTCCCTAGGAAAGTCTTAGTGGTACCAATTAAAGACCTCTTTTATCCCCTCCTGGTTGATGAGTGAGGAATCTGAGGAGGACTACCTGGGAAGGAAAGGGTCTTTTAATTTTGATTCACCCAAAACCTGACCTTTTCTTGGATAGGAAACCTGACAGGAGGCTCTGGAAAGTTCACCCTGGTGATTTGAAGGCTGACAACAAGGAAAGTCAGAGATGTGGCCAGTATTGTGCCTAGCATGTTGCACAGGTCCTCATTGTTTCCTTACAGCCGTCTAAGGCCACAAGACCCATTCTAGTCCTGTTAGTACCATCTCCCAAGGTCTTTGCCAGGGTGTTAAATTTGGTCATGAGAGGGGCCTGGGAGATAACTCAGTGGAGTAAACACCTGCCTGGCAAGGTCCTGAGTTCAATCCCTGTTACCTAAAAAAAAAAAAAATCGATTGTGGGAGAGCACTCATGTACCAATGCATTGTTTGTTACCTGACCGCATAGTCCATTCTCTCTAATCTGCCTAACTCAGAATCATCAAGATCCACACATACTTAAATGTTGCAACATTTTGGATCAAAAGAAAATGTAACAGATATTGTGAAATAAGAAGAAAATATTCAACTGGGAAGGGGACCTGGGGAGGGGGGGAAGGAAGGAATGGGAAAGAAAAAGAGAATAGAAGAATAAAATGGAAACAGCTTTTATAAATGATGGGAAGAGGGGTTTGAAGGGAGAGGAGGGGAATGAAAAGAAAAAGAATTAAGATATGTCATGTACAAGTACAAATTCCTGTGATGAATGTTATGTATATCTAAATTGTACCAATAGAATTAATTTAAAAAAATAAAAGAAGTCCTTTTTCAGGGCCACAGTTTTCAGGAGGCTCCAAGTTTCAAGATTCCAAGACACACCGACTCCATCTTAACCATTAGGGTCCCCTTTTTTCTCAACCAGAGAAATCTGGCACAAGCAGATTTGTTGGGGTTGACACTTCAACCTTCATTGGAATGCTGCTAATTTAACAATCAAGCTGGCTTTGACTCTGATCTTTTTATATCCTCTTGCTATAAGAGTTGAGAGTCTTATACTGTATTTCCCTTTCAACTATTGATTCACCGCCTTCGGCCTTCCATTGCCTTACTCCCATGCACTAACAGGGTTCATCAGTACCTATCCATAGTACCACTCAAATGCCTGAGTGACCCTTGCCATTGGTGTGTTCTCCTCCATTGTTACCCAACTCCGGCTTGTTCCTGGTGAAGATGTTAACCATTGCACAATTTCCAAATGCTATGTGCTTTTAAACTCTACCTACCGCCAGTGATAGATATTTGTTGCTGACTTCCAGTAGGAGTTGTCTTAGGGGCCCCAGTTGGTCCTATAGCACTCTTTGCAGTCGGGGAGAACACTTCTGAGTCCTTTGTATAATGGTTAAAGTCCTGGGCCTTTGTCCGACTGCACTGACCCGCATCATTGGACATGGGCTTTCCTGGGGAGGGTGTGTCACGTTTGGAAAGGCAGCTGTCTTTTAATCAAGGCTCAGCTCTGAGCCATCAGCAGCCAACTCTCTTGGGAGATGGGGGAATGTGTACCTTTGTTCTGAAGGGAAATTGAGGCAGCTCATAACAGTATTTGTTGCAGGCAAGTAAATTCTTTCCAATATTTGCCTACTATAAAAATTCTATAATGAACATCTGTTCACATCTCTCTCTTTATGCATATGCAGCACTAATTTCCTGTTTTTTTATACTATGCCATGTATAGAATATGGCATGTATGGATCACACTGAGTGAACAGGGATAGATGTGAAGTTCTTGAGTTGCTTGTATTGGCAGCTGCTAGGGGGCTGAAGCTACTCTAGGAATCCTCTTCACCCTATTGATCCCTGAGGCCTGAGAGGATCGATATCTTCTTTCTACATAAAGGGGTTTGAACTCTGGATTTCAGTCCACCTAAAAAACTTGCTGGATGTGGGTTATGTGTCATTTTGGTTTTATTACATCTGGATTTTTTTTTCCTATAAAACTAGAAAGAAGTGATATTTCATACCACGTGGAGTTTAACATTGGTGTTAACCTGATAGGTGTAAATGAAGTGTCTTGTCTCAGCTTGAGCTGGTAGGAGACCTAAGGCAGATTTTGTTATCAGAAAAGGGATGGACCCTGTGATTATGCCTGACCGGATGGCTCAAAAACTTTTGGAACTAGCAGGTTAGGGGAGTTAGGAAAGATTTGGAGTTGTGGCCAAAGAAGCCCCATAATATTGTAAGCAAAGCTTGATTGGGAGATTCTTTTCAGAACTTGGGTGACAAGAATGCTCATAAAAATGTGAATAGTGAAAATGAAGCTCAGAAGGTTTTAGCAAGGAACAAAGGTTCCATTGGCAGTTGGACTCAAGGCCATGTGTATTAAAGGTCAGACAGAAAATTTACCTACCAGGGACATGTCCTGAGGCTTTGAGGGAGACTAAGATTAAAGGTGGCAAACTAATGAATCTGGTGAAAGAAATTTCAAGGCAGTCCAACACTGAGGCTGGGGCATGAGTACTGCTGGTGGCTTTAGGCCATATCTACCATGAGAAGAAGAACTAAAAAGTAGAGTTGAATAATTTGAAGAAATTTGCTGGTGGCCAGATGGAAAACTTTGGGCAAGAAGAACTTGGTTGTTGAAAATATTAACATTAAAAATCTAAGTATTTTCTACTAGGACAATAGAAAAGATGCCCTGATCCTTGGCTCGTGCTCATGACAACTGGGTGTTCATGTGGTTTGTGTGAGATATGCCTCCCTCAGGCCTATGGCAAGGCTGGCACATACTCATCTGACTTAAGGGGAAAAAAAGATTCCTTGAGGGCGTCTGAGGAACCAGCAAGACCCCAATTCTCTCAGGCTAAGGGGTGCAAAACTAAAAGAATTTTCCTTGAGAAGAAAATTTCACACCCATCAGGCAAGCAGCCCTCTTAGAACAAACAAAACAAAGCTTAAGCAATCAGTTCCCCAAGATTCATTTCACAGTGCTTAGCCATCCGGGAACTCGGATCCTCTGTGGTCAGAACCCAAGAGGGCCTGGGCTACTGTTCAAGCTGAGGGCAGATCTTGGCATCATCTATGCTCGTTTTGCAGGAATGCAGAATGCACGAGTTGTGCTTCCACCTAGAGTTCAGAAGACAGCCTGGGAGGCCAGGTAGTGTACTACTAAGGAGGCATATGTGAAGTTGTGAAAGTAAAGCCAAAGTGCAGTGGAGACCCCAGAAAGTTGGAGAAGTAAGAAAGGGGACATCTGCGGAAAGCCACAAGGAAAGAAACCACCCCAGGAGAAAGGCCATGAGAGCTGCTACAGCAGTGCTGTTGGGTGGTCTGCCCAAGTCCTTTGGAGCTCACACGTCAGTGCAGCATCTTGCCTGGCTGCTGAGTGTGGCACTATACGATTTGATGCTTGTGCTGATGAGTTTGGTCTTGCTTTGATCCTATTTCTTTCTTTCATCTACCTCTCCCTTTTGGAATGAGACTGTTTATTCTATGCCATTGTATGCTGGCTGTGCTTAACCTTTTGATTTTGCAGGGGCTCACGTCTAAGAGTTGGCATTGAGCCTCAGGGGAAACTTAAACTTGGTCTTTTCAGCAATGCTGGGAGTGTTAGGACTCAGGGCACTTTGTATGAAAAGGTGCATATGAGTCTTCTGGGGGCTGAGGCAGAATGTTATGGTTTATATCAAGAATGTCCCCAAAAGACCTCATATGCTTATAGATGGAGGTTTTGGCAGGTACATGAATCATGGGGGTGATATGCTATTAGGAAGTGGGTTCTGGCTAGAAGAGGCAGATCATTGGAGGCATGATCTGTCTCTCAGGGTATATCTCCTCCCTAGCTCCTTCTGTCTTGCTCTACTTTCTGGCCACCACGACATAAGCAACTTCCCCCACTGTGACTCCTTGCCATGCTGTTTTTGCCTGGGAGCTGCCTGACTGTGGACTGTAACTGTGAGTTAAAATATACTGCTTCTCCTTTGAAGTGTAGATGTTGGCTGTCGTGTCTCAGTAATGAAAAGGCTACCAAGACATCTTCAGTTCGTTTTCCTATTTACCAATGCAATTGTTATTTATTTGTAAGCTTATTGACCATTTTGTTGCCTTTTCTGTGAATTGATTACCCATTTCCATTGCCTATTTTCCTGGTAGGTTGTTTGTCTTTATTAATTTGTAGGTTTCATTGTTTGGCTCTCTTGGGTTGCCCTGTAAATTCAATGTTCCTGCTACTTATGGTCACCGCTTCCAGCTGCTGCCCACCATAGAGCCCATGTCTGGAGAGGCATGTCTGGGTGCCCAAGAGTTCAAGTTACATACTTGTACCTTAGCTGCAAGGGAGCCTAGGAAGCTGAGCATCTGGCACTTTCCACATCTGAACAGGAGGTCATTTCAACTCCCTTTTAAGTCATATAACATGAGGAGTTATTTAGAAGGGTATCAGATTTGTGAATTTCTCCTTCTAAAACTGCTAAAAACCTATCTAGTATTAATGAGTCTCTACTTCACAAGGTGATGGGGACTTTAAAAGAAAGAATATGAAATGGTGCCTGGCCAGTGCTCTTAAAATATTAGTCTCGTCTTCTTTTTATGGCCTTTGGTGGAACAAGTGTCCCTTAAGGGGTAGCAAGTTAAGTGGACTTGCATGATATGGGCATTTAACTCATGTGCATTTTACACTCTTCACTGTGGGCTTTCAGGGTTAGATGAGAAAATGAACAGCTTGCCTGGACAGCTGGTTTGATCAGACAGTGAGTATGCACTTACCTGGGAGTAGACAGATGAGAAAATTTGGTGCTGATTCTTAGTAGAGCTCAGACCCTGTTGCCTTTTCAACTGCCTTCAGGGGTTCTAACTCCTTTTTGAAACAGGATCTCACTACGTATGGGATTCTCAGGATATATGGCCTTTGCACACAGTTCAGCCTCAGGTAAGTTCATGTTTCTGTGCTCAGCCAAAATGACAGAGTAATTTATGGCAGAGTAGAAGGAAAATGGCCTGATTGGACTCAAAGAGTCTGAACTATTCTCATGCTTTGAGAGTTAAGAGATCTTTCAAGGACAGTCTTTGAGTCTACATAGTTTTCCTTTCATCTGAGGACTTTAGATCAACTTCCTATGGAAGAGGCAACTCCTGCCAGAAGGTAGAGGTCTCATCTCAAGTGCTGTGTGTGATTGATTGATTAAGATGGTCTGGAGAGCTGCCAGAAAGTGGGTGGTGATTGAATAGCAATGTCTTCCAGAAGCACAGGAATGGGTGAGTGTGCCCTTGTGCTGGGTATTTGAAGATCTCTGATTCATCATTTTTGAAGTATGAAGCTCTTCATTTCCTCTTCTATAGAATTTGTCCCTGATCCCTTCATAGCACATCTCTCTGCCCCTCAGGTCAGAAACATCTGAGGTTCAGGGAGCCCTTTGTTAGCTCAAGGTTATGTATGCTCCTGAACATAAATATGTTCTGTCTCCTGTGAGACTTGAATAATGTCAATATTACTGGAACCTGGAGACTTAGGGGTAAGTGGGAATCAGGTCCTACTAAGTAGAGAGATGGATAACCAGGCTAGAAACTCATTTGGAAGTAGTGACACCAACAGCTTGGAGACTGGTCACTGCCAGGCAATTCTCTGCTGACCCCACCTTAGATACCACAGCATCTTTGCTACAAAGGCTTGTAGAAAGAAATGTATTTTTCCTCTGTCTCAAGTTCCTGGCATAAGGCTCCTAAAACCCTTGAAACTCCTTTTATGATAGGAGTGGATTTTGTTTTTCTTAACAAGACCTTTTCAGTACAGGAGTTTATGCTAATGAGATGACTCAGATTGTTTCATGATAGGGCTGGTGATCTGGAACCCCAAACCCAGAATTAGAAGGTTTCAATTTTCAGTCCCACCCTGACCTTAGGAAAGGAAGTAGAAGATTCGGTTATAAAAACTGTGGAACACGAACATTTGGAGTGTGCCGGGCACGTGGAGGGCAGTGTGCCCAGACAGGGCACAGGAGCCAAGCATCCCTCTCACCTGATCACCATGCCCTCTGCATGACTTCCTCAACTGTGTCCTGTATAACAAGCCAAGTAGAAGTTGACTATCAGTAAAGTATTTCCTGAGTTCCATGAGGTGTTTATTGAGTTGTACTTGGAGGGAAAGAAGTCCTAGCTGCCTGGTAGAAATGTGGGGAGCCTGGGGATCCCACTTGGGCTGGTCTGTAAAGGTGGGGCATTCTTGTGGATCTGAGCCCTAAATCTGTGAACACTGACATTAACTCTAGCCAGCTACAATGCATCAGAATGAAGCTGACGTTGTGGACATCCAGCTGGTGTTGGAGAGTTAAGAACTAATGTGGAGAAATGGCACCTATAGGCCCTCTTGTGAGTATTTGTTGAATGAACAAAGAACAGGAGCTAATGTAAATCAAACACTACATCCCATGTCATATACTAAACACTTTATGTTCAGTTATTAAAAGTTACCTTTTGAGAAAGAATTATATACCATGTCTGGTTTTGGAGTTGGCACAGCTGTGAATGATTAAGCCAATTCAACAAACATGATTTTAGCACCTACTTTCTGCCACGCATGATTCTCAGCAATGGGAACATAGCTGAGAGCAATCGAGGTTTACTTAACTAAATGTATGAAGTTCCTACTATGTGTCAGGCCCTGCTCCAGGCCTGGAGAACACAGTGGCGTCACGCACTCTGCCAGAGCCCTCGGAGTTAAGTCCTCTTCCTCTGCTCATTTTGCTCTTGAGGAAATTGATGCTCAGGGAGGCTAACTGCCTTTCACCAGTCACACAGCCAGGGCAGTGAGGGTACACTGAGCCCCTGCCTGGGTGTCATCATTGCTTGCATTCTTCCCTTGTGGCCTAGGCTATCTTTATGTTGGGGTGAGCCCCGAGGTCAACCTCACTGAGCACATTATGGGCTCCTGAATCACTGAAGTGTCTCCCCTACCTGGGCTCCTCAGTCTTACTGCCTCCGCTCTGGTACCCCAAATCCCTGAGTGATACCCTCTGAGTGCCGTAATGTGTTTTTGAGCACAAAACCTTGTGTTCAGCAAATTGTTGTAACCAAGAACCTATCCAGTTACCTGCTGCATCAGAGGTATGTTCCAGGCGCTGCCAAGCAAAGCAGAGAATCATGCTTCTAAGAATTTTAACCATTAAGTAGAAAAATGCAGGCCTGGCAGCCTTGGATGGAGCTGCCAAATGGGAACCAGATACAAAGTAAACAAGAAAGGCTTGTGCCACATGTGGACTGCTGCTTCTCCTGGTGGGTTGGCTGCATGGATTTCAGATCCTATTGTCAAAGCTACCTGTCACCTCTGGTCACTGGCTGGCTGTGAAGGTGGCCTTGTGGTTCCATGCTCTGGGTTGGTGCTCCAAGCTGAGATCTGCTCCTTGGGGTGGGCTCCTTGTGGATGGTCACTGAGCAGAGGGCTCTGTGCAGCAGTCCCAAGTCACACAGAGAGACTTCTGCTCCTATCCTTTACTTGGTGGCTTGTGAATTTGGGCAAGTGCCTCCTCATGCTGAGCTCCCTGGGAAGGGTGATCCTAAGAGCTGTCTCATTGGTGAGGATGAAATGAGTCCATATGAGCTCAGAGAACAGAATGCAGTTCTCCCTTGGGGCTCTGCTGCTGCTAGCTATTGTCCTAAAGTCTGGCATCCATGTGGCAAATATCCATGGGGTGTCCACAGTGCATGGTGGAGGGTACGGCGGAAGGAGACCTGCCCCCGCCAAGCTCACCCTGTGCTGTGCTGCTGAGCAACAGAGGGGTGCTGCCAGCAGAAGTGATGTTGGAATGGGGTCCAGCATTGGCCAGAGCAGTCGGGGGTGCTGTGGGAGCCTATGACAGAGGTTTTCAGTGCGTAGTAGAGTCATTCCAGTGGCCTTGGGGTGCTTCAGTTGAGACTTGAAAAGTGAGGAATGATGAGAGGCAAAGCGATAGAATGGAAAGTGATGGTGTTTCCAATGAACAGTGCTGTAGAACCTGGACATCCATATGAAAAAAAAAAAAAAAAAAAAGAATTGAGATGCACAAATCTTATGCTCTATGGGTCACGACCTTCAGTGTAGAATGCAAAACCATTAAACTCCTAGAAGACAGTGGCAGAAAATCTACATGACTTTTTTTTTTTTTTTTTTCCCCCCTCTGGAACCAGGGATTGAACTCAGGCCCTTGTGCTTACCAGGGAAGCGCTTATTCCACTGAGCCATCTCCCTGGCCCCTAGGACTTTGGATTTGGTGATGACTTCAAATGCAATGCCAAAAGTTTGACCCATGAAAGAAACAACGGATATGTTGGACTTTATTAAAATTAAAAACTTCTGCTGTCATTAAAATAATATGAAATGAATCAGGGGACAAACTACAGAGTAGGAGAAAATATTTGCAAGAGATGTATCTGATAAAGGACTAATATCTGAAGTATTCAAACAACTTTTAAAACTCAACAAAAATAAACACACAAACCAGTTAAAAATGGACAAAAGATTTCACCAAAGGAGATATGCGGGCGCAAAACAGCATGTCAGAAGATGCCATGTTTCACACGTCATCGGGAAATGCAAATGCAAACAGCGATGAGTTAGCATCCCATGCCCATTAGAAATGGCTACATTCTGGTGTATGGATAGCACCAAGTGCTGACAAAGACGTGGAGCAGAAGGAAATTCATTGCTTGAGTGACTGCAAAGAGGCCCCACCACTTTGGAAGACAGCTTGGCAGTTGTTTTTTTTTTTTTTTTCAAAACTAAACATCCTCTTTTCATATGACCCCGCAATTGCACTCCTGGGTATTTGCCCAAAGGAATTGAAAATTACTGTCTTATAGATCCTGCATATAGATTTTTATAGCAATTTTCTTCATAGCTAGAAAAACATAGAAATTTGCAAGGCAGTGGCCTTCTAGTGCCTTGAGCAGGTGAATGAATGAATAAACTGTGGTACATCCAGTCAGTGGAATGTTAGCACCAGGGAGGAAATGAACTGTCAAGCCACAGAGAGGCACAGAAGAAACTTGATGTGTATCACTCAGAGAAGCTGCTGGGAAGAGCTACACCCATGTGATTCCACTGAGCTGATATTCTGGAAAAGGCAGAACTATGAAACAGTGAAAAGATCAGTAGTTAGCAGGGATTAAAAGGGAGGAGGGATAGTACAGAGAATTTTAGGACAGTGAACTACTCTACACGACACCAAAATGGTGAACACCTCATGTTGTAAATATGTTCAAGCCCACAGGATATGTAGCAGAGGAGTGAACCTTAATTTAGACCACTGACTTTGGGTGATAAGTGGTATCTATGTAGGTCCATCAGTGGCAACAAATGGACCATTTTTATGGGGGATCTTGATAAAGGCAGAGGCTATGCATGTGTGGGTGCAGGAGTAGATGGGAAAACTCTGTACCTTCTGTAGAATATTTTGGCCAACTCAAAATTGAAAAATAAAATCTATAAAAGTAAAAACTGAGGAAGTCATGAGAGTAAAGAGGGGAGAGAGACTGGCACATGCAAAGGCCCAGTGGCAGGAAGAAGCCTGACTCCAAAGATCTGAGATATAAAGTTAGTGAGGCTGGATTCGAGGTAACAAGGAACTTAGAGATGACACTAAAGATGTGGTAGAGACTAAGTCTTGTGACATTTTGTAGGCAAAGTTCAAGTTTTATCCTATACAAAAGAGCCACAGGAAACACTGAAACATTTTTGCCAAATAGTGACTTGATTTGATCTGTGTTTTAATAAAGATCACTCTGGATGCCATGTGGGAAATGGACCACAGTGAGCTGGAGAGGAGCTAGGAAGCCAGCTGGAGGAAGCCCTCTGGAGGTCTTCATGCTGTCCAGACAAGAGAAGTTGGAGACTTGGGCCTGAGCTGGGTCCCGGGGGGTTGGGAGTGGGGGTGGAAGGTGGGAATCAGGAGAAGGTTGGGCAGGTTTGTCAGACAGCAAACTGCTGCTGTGGTGGATGTGGGCTGGACCAGGGGGAGGGTTTGGAAACATCCAGCCAAGGATACAGGTTCCCATCGCATGGAAAGAGAGGTGGCAGCCTGTGCAGGTCACACGCACTTCCCAGACAAGGGGAGCTGCTCCTGTTCTGTCTCTTATAAGGCACCGAAGGCCAAGAAAGCTTGTGCCGCACACAACTCTTCCCATATCCCTACCCTGGTCTCTCTTCAGAAGCACTGGAGAGTGACGCCCAAGACCTGCTGCCTTTCCTGCCCGGACATGGAGGAGCTTGGGGCTCCTGTCCTTTTCCCTTCCCACTTGGAGCTGGATCTCCAGGTAAAGTCAGTCCTGATTTCCCCATGGTTCAAAGAAGTGGTTGAAGACCTGGTTCTGGAGTCAGGCAGACCTAGGTTTGGGTCCAGGTTTGCCAATTACTATTAGCAGAACCACCTGGGAGCAAACTACCAATCTTTTTGTGCCTCAGTTTGTTCATTTGTAATGGAGAAAACAATTCATAAATTGTAGTGAAGATTTATAGTCATTATTCCATACAAAGCACTCAGAAAAATGCTGGGCACTTACAAGGAACTCAGTAAATATTGAGTGTTATTAGTAATAATAGTCATAAAATAAGATTAATAATCAAAAGGCTATTGAAAAGACTACACATGTAATATAGCCTTTTGCAGCACTCAAAATGTCATTGTTATCTACTCATGGTGGTTCATTCTGCAATCTCAGCATTCTGGGAGGCTGAGGCAGGAGGATAAAAGTATGAATCCACCTTAGGCAGCTCAGTGACTTAGTGAGGCCCTTTCACAACATAAAAAATAAAAAAGGACTGGGGATATAGTTTGATATAAAACCCCTGTGGTCAATCTCCAGTAACTAAAATACACACACACACACACACACACACACACACACACCGTGCGTGCACCATTGGTTTTCCCAATAGTGCTAACTTGGAAATAGCATCACAATTCAACAGTGGAGGGATCTTTTAAGTCTATTTTAGATATCCATATAATGGTGAGAAAGGCTCTTTTAATGATGTTAAATTATCTGTGAATCTGGCGATTCTCAAATACTGAGTGAAAAAAAAGTTAAAAATGTACATGAAGTAAGTGAGGTAGAGGTAACTTTTTAAATTTATTTAAAATTTTTTCAACATTAAAAAATTTTAACTGTGAACATATATTTCTTTTGAAGCCTAATGATCAGAATATGGTGTGTATAAAGAATTTCTAACAAAGGAACATGCGTGTGATGCAATATTAACTTGAAAAAGAAATTAGATCATAAAATCATTTCTGCAGTCACTCAGAAGGAAACGATGGCCTCAGATCCTCTGAAGCCCTGATGTAGGACCCATGGCTTCTCCCCTTGCATGACGCATACTATGTAACTTCTAGAACCTTCTGTCTCAGAGTCCTCGAAGCCACCATAATGTGAGGCTGCCTGAGATAGGTAGAGAGGCCATGAGAAGACAATTGCACTGATAGTCTCAGCTGGTTCACTCTGGTCCACAAGCCAGATATATGCACAGAGAAACTTCTCAAGCTTCTAATCTCAGATTTTGGGTCTCCCAACCTCGGGCTTCAGACATCAGTAAACAGAAACAAGCCACTCCGGCCATCCCAGTGTCTGTGAGCAAGACTAAACAGTGGGTCCCTGACTGCAAATTTGGAATGACTTGTGCTGCAGTGATAAATAGCTAGAACAGTAGAAGTTACTGAAAAAAATTTTTCTTCTAACTCAAATTTTCTGGAAAGTCAAAGTTTTTTGTTATTGTGATCATACCTATCTTAGGCATCCTCACATTATGGTGGCTTCAAGAACTCAGAGACAGAAGGTTCTAGAAGTTACATAGAGTGTGTTATGCAAGGAGAGAAGCCATGGGTCCTATATCAGGGCTTCAGAGGATCTGAGGCCTTGTTTTAAAACCACCACAACCTCATTCCTGGTTACCACATACTGATCTGAGGACTTCTTTATTTCTGTCTAAGTGACTGTAGAAATGATTTTATGATTAAATTTATTTCCTTTTTATTTATTTATTTTTTTTATTGTGGAACGGGGGATTGAACTCAGGTCCTTGCACTTGCCAGGCAAGCGCTTATTCTACTGAGCCATCTCCCCAGCCTCTAATTTCTTTTCAAGGAGAAAACTTTTATAAGGAAGCCTTTATTGAGTGAAACAAGGCAGAAGAAATAAATGAATTGTGGAATGGGGAGAGTGGAAGGGAAGTAATGGCTTTTGTGGGAAGGTTCATTTCAACCATCTCAGGAATCACTAATTCCAGGTAAATTTCCTTGCTGTGGTTGAGATCAAGAATGACCCCCAAACTCACATGCTCTGAGGCGGGACTTGTGGAAGGTGACTGGCTTATGGGGTGTTATGCCTTGGTGAATTCACCCAAGAATGAGTTCAGAGCTAACTGTGATGTTGGAGGTGGACTCTGGTTGAAGGAGGCAGCCACTAGGGGCAATGTGAGTAGCTTCCCCCCAAGGAAGGCTCTTCCATCATGCCATTTTCTTGTTTGATGCCTGCCAACAATGGATTAAAACTTCTAAAACCATGAGCCAAAATAAACCTCTCCCCCTAACCGTGGATGTCCAGTACTGTGTCCCTGCAGCAGAGAAGTGACTAAGCCAGTTTCTTTCTTTCCTTCATGCCCCACTTTCTTATCATGCTCCCTTAGACCACAACCAAAATGCCCAGCAGTGAATTACCATGAGTTAGACAGAGCTGGTTTTGAATAGATGGTGGTCTTGGTCTGTGTTGGGTTGCTACAACAAAATACCCAAAGCTGGATATTTTATTTTAAAAAATGAGGTTATATGGCTCACAAGTCTTCCAGCTGCAGTGTCCAAACAGCCTGGCAAAGGCTCCTGGCTGTGTCACAGCACAGCAGAGGAATGGAAAGTGAATCAGCTGTGCAGAAGGGGCCAGGCACATGCGATGGCCTTGCTTGCTGACAACCCACTCTGGAGAAAGCTGACTTATTCTGCGAGTCCAGTGTTAATCTGTTTTGAGGGCTGTCCCATAGCCCTGAGATGTGACAGGTGCCACCTTTTATGTAGGTTCCACTACTTCAACATCTCCATATTGGGGATCAGCCTTCCAGCATAAGAGCCTTGGGGGACGCACTCAGACTGTGCCCAAACCTCAACTGCTGTGTGTCTCTGTGCAGTTCAACCTCTTTGAGTGTCCTTCAGAAGACAGGGTGTACATGTGTAGATAAACTGAGATGTGGAACAAGCAGGGTTCAAAGTCAGGCTCGTGGGCCTCATTCCAGGCCAGTCTTTTTTCCATGAAGTGGGTCCAGTGCAAGGCCTTGGGAGACACTGAGAGAGGGGAACCCAGCCCAGGAGTCCTCTGTGTGGGCTGCCGCGGGACCATGGTGCCAGGCACAGAGCTGCGAGGCTGGGGGCCTAGGCAGGGACCAAGGCTGCTCCATCCTTTCAGGAAGTCAAGTGATCCCTCCCATAAACCTTTCACCCCTGCGCATGTTGAAAGAAGCCATTCAGTGGAGGAAACCTGACCGGCCAATGTTTTATGCATGGTCCAGCTTTGCCAGCAAGGCTGGTCTCCCAGGGAGGTATTATTTTTAGCTGGAGCTTGGGAGGGAGCTAGGGGCCTGGAAGAAGTGTGCTGGTCACCCACCTGTCCGCTGCCCTCACCCTATAGTCCCTTCCATGCGGCGTGGCCATGGGCAGTATCAACACAGTCTGTGCTGAGGGCTAGAGGTCTCTCCCATTCCTGCACAGCCACGTGCATGGAGAACTGACACCTTCATGTTCACAGGTGACAGTGCTGGGGTCGTGCTAACTCCAGGGAGGGGAGCAAGCCCTTTTTAGATCCTGTGAAGGGAGGTAGCTTTGTCAGCCTTTGGGATTCCCCAATTGCTGCAAAGTATACTCTGGCTGTTGGGGGAGCCAGGGCCACTGCCCCAGCTTCCTCCTGGGCAGTGCCTGACTGAGGACCAAGGGGCTGTTTCTCACCATAAGTTCTGGAGCATGACATCTTTTCTCTGCCAAGTTTGCACTTTGTTCCCCACCCCTTCCATCTCGCTCTCAACCCCATCTCCACTGCAGTGGGGCTGGCATTTGTGGAGCGTTTACTGCGTCCCTGGTACTTTACACATTATCTCTGCACAGTCTTGGAGGGGGGTCCTGCTGTGGGGCTTACTTTTCTTATGGGGAAACTGAGGCTCAGAGTGGGAGTATGGCTTACTGGAGGCCAACAGTAACTTATAAGAGTCAGGCAGAAAGGTGTGTTCTCTGCACATGCTGTGACCTCTGACCTCGGAACTTCTTAGGCAGAGTCAAAACCCACAGCTAGGGGGTTAGAAGGATCGGTTTGCTCTTTCTTTCTTTCTTTTTTGCGGAACCGGGGATTGAACTCAGGCCCTTGCGCTTGCCAGGGAAGCGCTTGTCCTACTAAGCCATCTCCCCGGCCTCTTTCTTTCTTTCTTTCTTTCTTTCTTTCTTTCTTTCTTTCTTTCTTTCTTTCTTTCTTTCTTTCTTTCTTTCTTTCTTTCTTTCTTTCTTT
>NW_004524749.1:2419973-2440472 GCF_000260255.1 Octodon degus
TATGCAGTTCAGGCTGGTCTTAAGCTCACTTTATAGCCCAGGCTGGTCTCAAACTTGCAATGATCCTCCTGCCTCAGCCTCTTGAGTGCTAGGATTACAGGTGTATGCCACTATGTCTGGCTTAAGCCTTTCAAGGAGAGGAAACTTGAGAAAAGGACTTGCTTATATAAGAGGGTCTAGAAGCTGGAGTGAAGACAACATAGACAAGAAACCTCCTACAACCACTGAAGAGCAGAGAGCCAGGGGTTTGGAGTGCCTGAAAGTTGGGCTGGGAGCAGGAATTAGGATCCTGGTGGGTCCCTCCATCACCATTCCAACACAGACTTTGTTGGCGACACCTCAGGAAACACAATGAGAGGAGAGAGACTTGGGCCATTTCTTCTCACTTGCCATGATATCTCCATTGGGCAAGTCAACCCTGAAGCCAGGTGGCCAAAGAAGGGCACACCTGTGATGCATGCCAGAGCAGCAGGCAGGTCACTTTCATTAAGGAGGAAATAGCTGAAGGATGCTTCTCTAGGGCCCTGGTCACATTAACTTTCTGGTCTAGGAGCTCTGCAAGGAACTAAGGCTCAGTGTAAGGAAAAACCTGCTTTGGTTGCCCAGCTGGAGTGTGGGAAGACAGCTTCAGCCTCGGCCTCCTGGTTCAAGCTCCCTGTTCCTTTCTCCCACACTTTGGGCAACTCCAAAGCTGTCTCAGTCATTCTTAGGAGCCTGACACTGGAGTGAGACAGCCCAGAGCCTGGCACCTCACCAGTCTTCAGTAGGGCAGCCGTCAATGTGATCATTTCCCTGTCTTACAGCATAGGAAGTGGAAATGCAGACCAGTTATGAGACCCCAACCCCGCTTCACCTAGCTGGTCAGAGTCTCTCTCCTCCTGTTCCAGGCCTTGGCTCTTAACACTGGGACTTGCTGAGAGGGGCAGTCTTAGACTCTGCGCTCCCAGGGTGCTCCTGAAACTCTATTTTAAGGCCACTGTTGGGACCCTCAGGGCCCTCTCTGGTTCATTAATTCTGCTGGGACAGCCGAGCCACTGTGGCTCAGGCGTGACCCACACGCCCAATTAGAGGGATTCAAAATGCCATTTATGTATCAATGGCCTAAGCTCATTTGATCATGAAGGATGGAGCCTGAACTGTTCTGCAAAACCACTGTAGTCCCTCAGCTGTGCCAAATCCGCCTTTGATCTGCTAATCCTGAGTTTATAAGGTTAGGAGATAAGCTGCAGAGTGAAATCCTTTTCTCTTTTGGTCCACCTAAGTGGCCATGAAACCCCCAAGCATCATAGACCTCCTGGACCCCCGAGGCCTCGTTGAACAATTCAGACAGTGTGCAAAGGGGGCCCCTCATCCTGGTACATAGAAGCCATCTGGGGTGGCAGGCCCTCCCTCCTGGACCTGCCTTGCTCCTCCTCCTCCTCCTCCTCCTCCTCTTCCTCCTCCTCCTCCTTCCCTCTTTCCCTTTCTAGGACCAGTCTCCTTGTGCTGCCCACAGGCTTGGGAAGAGCAGAAAGCCAGCCTAGCTGGTGATTCAGCCAAGCTGCTGGGACTTGCTCCCTTTGGGTCCTACTATTGTTCTGGATACAAATGCATGCCCCCATCTTGAGCCCTGCTGCATTGATATTTACTGTGGGGAGGTGACAGCGACCCTGCCCTAGGGCACCTCTATTTTAGGGGAGAAGAAGACCTTAGACCAGTTAAGTCCTACGTCCTACGTCCTACCTTGCTTCCACAGAGACCCCCATTGTGTAGAAGATCTGGAGCCAGACGGTGTGTAAATCCAGCTTGCCCAGCCCATGAAACCTGGTCCGCCACACAGCCTCTCCATCCACTGTTTCATCATTTGTAAAATGAGAATGATGCTGTTATCTCCATCACTAATCCAATTCTACTGAAATCACAAGAAAACCTACACTCTGGTCTGGAATAAAACCCAAATGAAGGGCACCTGATGAGCTGTGTCTTGTGCTGCTCTGAAATCTACATAGTGTGCTCTACACATCCACGGCTCTGTGGCCAGTCTGTCCTCACACATGCCAGAGACGAACCAGTTAGGTCCTACTGCATCACATTCATGCTGGGAGAGAAATCCAGGAAAAAGGATGGAGAGCCATGTAGTCTGTGTGCCAAGGGGGACAGGGACCTTGTCGCTCAAGCCACAGACTGCCAAGGGCCACAGGAGAGAGGTCAGAAGAGCCAGAGCCACTGGGAAGTGGACAGAGTCTGAGGCCTATGAGGATGGTGTTTACCTTTCAGCTGCAGACCACTCTCAGGAGCAAAGGTTGGACCAGGGCTGAGAGGCGACAGGCTGGGGCAAGGCAGAAAGAGAGGTGGCAGGCAGGTGTGCTGCTTTTGGAACCAGAGACCCTTCCTGTTCTTGGCTTCCCATTGGCTCTGAGTGCTAAGTCAACTCCCGTGGGTGGCACTTCCCGGCCTCATGCCTGTGGCTCCGTCTTCCCACCTGCCATCCATTCCCAGTGCCCTGTGCAGCGCATCTGTCAGCAGAGGTCGCCTCAGGTGTAAGCTGTACGTGACAAAAACTCAAACAGCTCCCCCACCCTGCGTCTGCTATTTTGCTCTCTGTGATTTCAGCTACTGGCAGCCAATGGCAGCCCAAAGACATTAAATGGAAATTCCAACTAAACAATTTTACATTCACATAACATGCATTACAACACATTGTTAAAATTGTTCAAGTTTTATTAATCTCTTTCTGTATCCAATTGACAAAGCACACCTAATCATGGGTATGCACATTGTCTCTGTTACTTTCATTGCTGCTGGGAGGAAATACCTGACACCTGCAAGTAAAACAAGGAGGGACTATTCTGGCTCATGTTTCAGGTCATGGTCTGCCAGCTCCAAGGCAGGGTGGCACGGCACAGGCACCTGGCGCAGGACAGCTGCTCCCCTCCTGGCATCTAGGAAGCTGAGCATCAAGGGAGGAGCCAGACAGGAAGTGAACCCTTCCTGGCCACACAAATGTTTGAATTCTCATGTAATAAATATTCCATGATAATAAAAATGGCACCATAAAACTTTGTAAGAACTTTGCTTTCTCCAGCTTGAATCTCCAAGTAGGAAGGTTTTGACCTTGCCAACAAAATAGCTTTTTGCTTTCCTTGCTGCTGAGATTTGCCAAATGCAGGAAGGAAGGCACGGATGCTCTGAGATTCCCAGTTAGAGGAAGAGAAAAGATGTCCGCTTCTCCTTGTTTGTTCTCTCTATGGGGTGGGGGTCTGTTTTATTCTTCTTTTTTTTTCTATTGCCATATGCAAATCTTCCTCTTGGCTTCCCTCACAGCTTGATAGATGATTGGTTCTCCCTTTCAACATCAATAGTAAGGCGTATATATTTTTTTACTTATGCGCAATTCTGTGTCTAAGTTCTCAGGCACTGAGAGAAAACAATATAGTTCTCCTGCAGGAGGTAGACTGTGTAAATATATATTAGTTTGGGAAGAAGGAATGAGGAATAATAAAATATTCAGAAAGCAGTGTGTTCTTGAGGGATGTTATTCTGCACAGTCAGGGAGCAGATTAATGACATCGTTTTTTTGAGAAAGGGAGAGCAGCCCCATAAAATATGTATTAGAGGGGTTGGTGGTGGGATAGGGGGGTGTCCAGAGTTTCCCATGCAAGTCTTGACCTCAGAATCTGGTATCCACTCTTGGTAGCACTCATTGGAGTCCCCGGATGTCTAGCTCTTGGGGCCTGGAGAGTGAAAGCGCCAATGTGGGGTGTTCTGGCTTTGTCCACCCAGACTGAGGAAGTTCCTTGGTAAGAGGACTGACTGGAGCGCTGGAAGTCCTGACCCTGCCTCCAGCCTGCTGTGTGGCTCTAGGCTAGTCACTTACCCTCTCTCTTTGCTTTTTTCTTTTGTAAGACAGATATTTGATATTTCTCCAAAGGGCTTGACTAAGTGGTAGAAAAGATGGGAGGATTTAGTGAGAAGGAAATCAGATTGCAAAAAAGTAATATTTGTGAGCCCTCATCATTGGGAAGTGTACTATATATAGTTAGAATGAATTTTTTGGTAAGCCAAGTTTGGGGTGAAGACCTCCCCAAGGAACACACACAAATAATAAGAGAAAATCTCTAACTCACTTTTGAAGCATGGGTGGTCCTGCTAGGGTTTTGTTTAGTGTAATGCACTATGCAAACTTGGGGCCAGAACTGAATTGCTGGGAAGAATTTCAGAGGGAAGATGCTGAAAGTAGTAAGAGTAGAGTTTGGTTTCTCCTCAAAGCCAGGCAAGAGTCAATATTTACATTCTGTAGTCTTCCGGAGACCTTGGTTTGGTCCTGCTCTCTGGGTCATTTGTCCCATCCTTACCCAACCTCAGTTATCGAACTTGATGCTGCAGACTCTAGCTTTGGTTGTATGGGGCAGACTTTGGATGGCAGTAGCAAATGGTTACGCAACACTTGCATGTGCCGGCATTAGGCTGCGAGTGTTCTATTGCATTTCCACTCTAGAGCAATACTACTTAGGAAGCAAGTACTAGTATTAGCCTATTTTATAGCTGAGGAGGTAAAGGCCCAGGGAAGTCAGTGTTAACCAGACCAAAGTAACACTGCTAGTAAGTCTGATGGAAGCTGAAGCGTTAGCCATGTGTGGACTTTATCTTGCCCCATCTCTGACTCCTCTCCCCTAGTCAGACAGAATCTCCTCAGAGCAGAGTCCTAACTCTACTGGGCTCTGTGAGGCAGAGTGTAGCGCTGGGCCCTGGGGACTACTAGACATGGGCAGCCCTTGGGTTGCCCTATACTAGCTATCTTTTGTTCTTCCTGGAAGAATCTCTGTGAAGCCTCTGTCTGTGTGATGGCTACATGGAATCAATGAGGCTGAGAGGACTTGGGTTTGGAGGACTTGAAGAGCCCTTTGGAGTGTTTGTTCACAACTTCACATGTGGATAATTCTCTGTGAGGGCCACCCATAGCCTTAACTGTGGTTTCCAATAGTGTGTGGACAACCCTGAGGCTGGCTGTGTGCCTCCAGGTCTCTGAAAGGGCCCGAGGCAGGAGAATGTGAGTGTATGCACTCAGGGTGAGTACTGAAGAGCTACAAAGCCCCGATGTCACAGTTAGTGGCCTCCCATATGTCAAAGGATACCAGACACAAGACTAGGAGATGATATTTGCATACATGTAATAGAAAAGCATCCCTACCCACTGCACTCAAAGAACCTACCAAACATAAAGGCAACCAAACCAATAAGAAAGCAGGCAAAGAGCAGAGACAGAGGCAGACTCTAGAACCAGGAGTGCATGCTGCCCTGTGTGTGGGTGCCCCTATCTCACGGTGTCGAGGAAACTCCAACTGCTCAGAGTGAGCCTCAGACTTTCTTTCTTGGAAGCTGCAGATACGTTGGGAGAGGGGCCTAGTTCAGCTCTGAAAGCGGCAAGGATGAGTATTAGCCCCGGGCCCCATCCCTTCAGTGAATGACAGAAGGAATCTGTCACCACACAGAAAGCCTTCCTGGCCTGCTGTAGGGTTTGCTGGTGGCTGCTACAGAACTGGGTGAGCCTGGGAGAGGGGGGACACAAGGCCTTATCACTTCCCACAGAGTGATACCCGTGCCCAGTGTTTTGCTCCAAGTCTCTCCCTGCACCTCCTGCTAGTCTGAGCCCCTGGCCTCCTCCTGCAACATCTCTGGCTCCCTCAGAATGCTTTCTCTGGCAGTGGGGACTCAGTTAAGTATGGAAGAGCTGCAATCCCTGGGCTGAGATTTAAGCCAACCCCTGGTAACTTTCCTGCCCCTCTCAGAGGCAGGAAAACCTCTACCTAGTCCTCCAGGTGCCCATGCGATGGAGCTGAGCACCCACTGTGGTCACCAGTGGCATCAGGGTGGCCTCTTTTGTCTCCCACCTCTCTGGCGCTACTCAGGATCACTTCCCAGATGAAGTCCTGCTGTGGAGGGCCAGACTCAGAGTATGCTCCTGTGAGTGCCGCTGAACAGAATGGGCGCAGCAGGACGGACACCTGATGAGGGCTGGAGCACGCAGGCCTCTCTCACAGTGCTGCTGGCCAGTCCCAGGAGGCTGTCACATGCAGCCCACTTTTCCCCAGCTCTGGGCCATTCATGTTTTAAAATTTGATTTCCTCTTCTGATAGACTCCTTGCACGTGCACACCATAAGATAGAACTGTGCTTCAGGCTTTACAGTCTACTTTCTAATTCCATGGGCTTTTTTTTTTTTTTTTTTTTTTTTTAATGTATTTTAGGCCAGGGGCTACAGGGTCTCACTGCATAGCTCAGAATTGTAGTGATCCTCCTGTTTTCAGCCTCCCAAGCCCTGGGATTACAGGCACGCGACACCATGCCCAATCTCAATTGCCGTCTTGGTGCACCATGTGGGCGGGACTGGCATGGCATTCCAGGGATCAAACCCTGGTCCTGTGTCTGTCTAAGCAAGCTCTTTAATCCACTGAGTTATCTGGTTGGCACTTCCCTGAGCTTTTGACTGTATTTTTGACTGTCACAGTGTATATTTCTAGAAGGGGGTGACTCTGTATTTAAGATGGACAGATTTTTTTCTTGTGCTCTAGATGATAAGGCACAATAACTATTCCCACAGAACTTATGTCATACTGGGCATTATAAGGAATCTGATGGCAATTTAAAGTTTACAAGATGATGCATACAGCATGTTTGCAAACACTATGTCATTTTATTTTATTTATTTATTTTTGCCTTTTTGAGGCAGGGTCTCACTGTGCAGTTCAGGCTGGCCTTGAACTCACTTTGTAGCCCAGGCTGGCCTCAGATTCACAATGATCCTCCTGCCGCAGCCTCCTGAGTGCTGGGGTTACAGGAGTGCGCCACCGTGCCCTGCTTATGCCATTTTATATGAACCCCTCGGGCATCTATGGGCTTTGCCATCCACAAAAGTTTCAGGAATCTATCCTCTGTGGCTACTGAAGGAGGACCCCAGTAGGTGCCTATTGCATTGCTGAGGAGGCAATGGTGAGGGTGAGGTGGCCTCTGAGGTGAGGGTGAGGGTGAGGGTGAGGTGGCAGGCTGCGGCCTCACTGTAGCTCACTTGCTTTGTTTCTTATCCTCCCCGTTTCCCTTAAACAGTTCTGCTTTCCTCTTCCCAGCTCTGCCAAGCTGCTTTCCCAGCTACTTTGTGGTTAAGGGCACTCCGGTGAGTTCTGGTGGCAAAGGATGTGGCAGAGGCGATGTCCCATCTCCAGGTTTGTCCTCAGATGCTCCAGGCAAAATGCTCTGTTGACTTTTGTTTACAGTGGAAAATGGGAGGGGATGGACTGCAGAGTTTGGGGGTGAGGGAGAGCCCCACCCAGGTGCACCGCCAGGCAGGAGATAACCTTTCATTGTGTTAATGCTCAAGTCTTAGGGCGCTGAGAACATGTTGTCCAACCTGACTTTTGGGATACTCTTTAAAGAGAGAGAATATCAGCATCAACAGCTGTGGCCAACGCTAAGGCTGCAGTGCCTGGAGGTTGCTGGGTGCGGGCTGCTTTCTGTCCCCTCTAGGAAACTCTATGCTAGTCTGGTCATGAAGCACAGTGTCCATAGTACATCCAGCGTGCTGCGTGAGGCATCTGGGGATGTCAGTCACGTCGTTAATTCAGAGGGGCCATGATGCAGACTAAGGAGCAGACGTGACTTAGACTCCATCAATCCCTGCCACTGAGAGATTGCTGGAACCCCGGAGTATCCTGCTGAGCATTTCTGTGTCTTGGTCACTTCATCAGTGACATCTCTGCCTTGTCTCACGTGGTCCTCCTTTCCCTTTCTCCTGACTCATATGTATATTTCAGCAGGGCATGAAGAGCTCTGGCATTGTCATGACCTCAGGCACAAGCAATTTGTTGAGCACTTACTAAGAGGCAGACGCAGGGCTAAGCACTGTCCAGGAGTTGTATCACTGAGTCTTCACTCTGTGGATTCTCTTGTTATTTTCATCTTAAAGAGAGGTTCAAAGAGGTTAGCTCAAGTCATGCTAACAGAAAGAGGCTAGGCTAAGTCAATCATGGGCCATGATAGTCGCAGATAATTGGGAGGCTGAAGCAGGAGGACCACTTGAGCCTAGGGACTGCAGATTAGCCTAGGCAACAGAGTGAGACCTTTCCTCAAAAAATAAAAATAGAGGCTAAGAAGATAGGTGGGGCCAGCAGCTGCGAGTGAGCTGGACCCAGACTCTGCTAAAAGATATAGGCGCTGCTTCTGTGACATAGAAACTAGGTGCTGGCCATGCCGACATTACCTGGCCCTGTCATTTTCATCCCAGTACTTGGGTTGCAGCCTACTCTCTCTTTTGCCTTCAGGACAAGAAAGTCCCCCTCCGCCCCCCTTGCAGCCCCTTCTCTGCTCATCCTGAAGTCTGGCCACCTTCCCTGTTCCTGTGCCGGCGGCGGCTGGGAGCTTTCATTCAAGTGGAATGTCGCTGCAGACTTTTGTAGCACTTCATTTACATGTATGCCAACAAGCTGAAATGTGCAGCAACCTTGGAGCACTTTCAAAGGCGGGAATAATTCCTCTGAAATAGGTCTTTGGAAAGCTTTATCTTGTCCTTTCTTTTTTTGTTAATCTTGGAGCCCCTTAGCATGTCAAAGCAATTTTCCTAATGTCACATCTCCTAGACATTAGCATGAAAGGGCTTTAAGAGATGATTTGAGAAAGAATAAATGTTGAATGAGCATTTATTATAGAGTCGTTTATGCTACATTTGCATCTTGACTCCATTTCTACAAGGCAGCCGAGAAGCAAGCTGATTTGAAAGTCAATGGTGTCTAAATAGGCGAGGCTAAAACTCTGTTTACACTGGGCTGTTTCCTCCTCACATTTGTTTACAGAAAGAGAAAATTTCATTGGGCTGATTTGTTTTCGGAAATGAGATTAAGTGGAGTTTGTGTGCCATAATGCGGAGATGGACTCTCTTCAGAATTGACCCCGTAGTAGGAAAATTGTGGGCTAAGGACAGGAGAAGCCCTAAGTCCGGATTCCCTTCTCTGCACCCTTAAGAAAACTAATTAGCAGTGATATACCTCCCCTAGGAAGCTAGCTTGGCCTCCAGGGCATGACAAAGGAGCCCAGGGCTGCCTGGGTTTGGCTACAGCCTCTGCCCTGTCCCTGAGACCCATAGAGGTTGGTTCTCCCCTTCTGTTTTCTCACTTGTCACATGGTGAGGCCACCTGTCTACCTCTCCTAGGACTGCTGAGTGTTGGGTAGTGATCAGAGACTATACACTCCATGTAGCATCTGCACACAATAAGCGCTTACTGATCTCAGCTGTTGTTCATATTTCTATGGGTGTTTTGATCTGGATGCTGTGGCCAGGGTTCCAGAGTAGTAACCACCTTCTTGATCAAAGCCCCTGGCTTGTGTGGATGTAGACCTGCCCCTCTCCATTTCCAGAGGAAGTCCACCCAACAGTCCCCACAACAGGTGTGTAGGTGTGAACAGGTCCTAGAGCTGATAGGCAGCAGCCTTGAGGAGCTCCAACATCCCAAACCCCTCCCTTTCCCAAGAGCTCCTCTCTGGGGTTGTCTCCTGCTAGGGCATCCTCAAACCTGGCACTCACCTGGTGCTCAATTCATTTGTGTTCAGTCATGCGTCATGGCACTTTTTCAAGCTGGCTCCCGTGTCTCCTTAGGCAAAGCTCCAGGCCATGTGGTTCAAGGCCCAGAGCTCCATTCTTCTGAGAGCTCCTTGACTCCAGGGTCCCCAGATGAGCTCCCCACTTCACTTCATGGTCATGGCAGTGGAGCTCCAGGGGGGCAGCCTTGCTCATCCTGGGTCATACATCCAAGGGCCCTTGGCAGCCCGGCTGCTTCCTCCAACCCACTCAGCTGCTCCAAGCCTGTCTTTCTCTGGGCTGTCAGGCTCTGCCCCTCTTTCTCCTGCTGGAGCTGGCATAAGGCTCTTTCCAGAACTGTCTCTTGGGCCAGCCTAAGGCTGTGGCCGCTCAGCACTGGCTCTTTTTTCCTCTCCCCTTCCACCTCCACCCAGCTGTCCACTGTCCTGGCTCCATGGGCCTGGCCCTGGGACTCCAACAGCCCTGGCTCCTCTGTGCTCTGTTCTTGATTTTTATCAAGCAACAAGAGCTCTGTCATCTCTTGGGCAGCTAGGGGGTGCAGGATGCTCTGAGGCGCTCTTCCAGAAAGGCAGAAGCCACTGCCCCCATTTGGGAGCTAACAGCCCAAGTCACAGCTCAGCAGTGGAGCTGGAAGTCAAACCCAGGCTCAGGCTGGCTCAGTGCCCCATAGCTGCCGTGTGCCCAGACCTCTGCCAGCCAAGCCTCCCCACCCTTCCCACGACCCCTGACCTCTGAAGGTAGTCAGCGCTGCCTGCTCTTCGGAGCTGTAGGCCAAGGGTGCTGCAAAGTCCTCAATTTAGCCTCACTGACCTGATTTGAGAAGGTGATCCTTTTCCCCTCCCCCTCATACCCTGAAGGACCTGATTCTGCAACACTGCACCATGTGCCTAGGACCAAAGGACAGATGTCCTCGGATGTCTCACTGAATATGGCAGAGCTGGATTCAAGTTCCAGCTGTGTTACCAAACCTGTGACTCAGGGCCTAATACCTAGCCTGGGTCTCCTCCCTAAAATGGGAACATGAGTGGCATCTCTCCTCCAGGAACATTAGGTCAGGTTAGGCTTGTGTCCAGATGGGGACTGGAAGTCCTGGAATAATAGCTTTTATTGGGAGGGTTGCTGTTAGCATCCCTGCCAAGGGGGACCCTGTCCTCTTGCTTCCTCGTCTCCTCTGCCACCTGGCCCCTAGGCCCTAGGAGAGCTGGCTGTGATCTGTATGCTCTGTGCTGTTGCTGGGTCTGGTGCTTGGACTACGGAGAACCTGGAAGCCTGCTTCTGCAAGGGCAGAGCACTCAGAGCCCTCCGGTGGGCCAGCCTCTGACACTGTACCATTTGTGCGGATATACTCTGCAACTTGGGGGTCTTTTCCCCAGGGTGACCTGGTAGCCTGGGGCAGCTTTTGGGTTCCCTGGCACAGGCCACTTTGCCCTCAAGTGAGCCTTGAGGCTGGATCTCAGGAAACAGCTGAGCACAGAGGACTAGGGGTCAGCACACCTGGAGCTCACCCAGGCTCACCCCAGCCTTGCTGTGAGGCCTGGAGCAGGTCACTCTCCATCCCTGGGCCTCAGTTTCTCTTCTCATGAAATCAAGGTTGGATACTCTGTCTAGATTCTCATTTAGCCTTTCAGGTCTCAGACCTGCTGGTGCCAGGAGAGGGATATACCCTTCCCTTACCATGCAAAGCTAAAAAAGACTCATCAGAGGCGAAGTGCCCTACCCTGGCTCCTGCCCAGTAGAAAGCCCTGTGGTCCCCAGCAGACCTGGGACCCCACTTGGAGAAGTAGATGGAAAGGTTGCCAATAAGGGGCTGCTTCCAGATGCAACCTGGGGTCTAGCTGGAGGGTGGGGGAAAGAGAGAGGGATCGAGGGAGGGAGGGAGGAAGAGAGAGAAACAACAGGAGAAGAAAACCCACTTCAAGGCCAGTTCCCTGGCGGGAAGCCTGTGTGCGTGTGGATGAAGGGAACTGCGCCAGGCAGAGGCTGCCCTCCTGACAGAGCATGTGGTGCCCACTTTGAACGTGTGGCCTTTGTGTCTGTCTATTCAGGGCGGCCTCAGGACAATGGGGGGCAGACACACAGGGGAGGACAAAGATGGGGCATCACTGCAGCTTTGCATTCCCTTTGAAGTGCCCCCCCCCCGCCCACCCGCTCCAAAAAAAATGCTTTTGTTGCCCTAAGCATAAGATGCTGGGGAAAAAGTAATGGGGCTGTGGGGGGAGAGGAGCTCGATTAAAAATATAGATAAGAAACAAATCAGCTAGCCACTTGGGGGCTGTGGAAGCTTTGATCCCTGACAATAGAGGGGACACTGTGATGCAACCCCCCCAAGTGACAGACTTGGGAGGGGGCAGAGGAGGGAGGACCTCCTAGGAGCAGAGGATTGGAGGGCTGGAGCCAGAGGCTTGGGTGGGGATTCCGAGGCTGCCAGGGTCTCCTGGAAGCTTCTCCAAAGCTGGGACTGGGACTCTGACAGCCAAGGTCTTCTCCAGTGCTGGTGTTTGGGCAGAAAAATGCTGGAAGCTGAAGTCAAATCAGTATTGCTATTGAGTTTGGTGTGTGCTCAGCACCAGGCGAAGAGCTTGCTTTACTGCCTGTGTGCTGACCTCAATGTCTCACATTAGTCATGTGATGGATCTGTGTGCGCTGGGTAGGACTATTTCCTGGGGGTTGAGGTCAGCCTCTGAGCTACTGAAATCAGGAATCCACCTTGTTCGGTACGAGGCTGCAGGGGGCAAGTTGCATAGTTGGACACTGTCAATTCCATGGAGTCCCCTACATGCTGTGGTTTTGTCACAGTGCTTCCTGGAGTTGACCAGAGAACAACCTGTGCACCTGTGAATGGTAAACCTGCCAGGGGCGTTCAAACTGTATGAAGGGTCCTCACTGGGGATTCACTCCCTCAAACACTGTTAACAACATCAACAGCAGGGATTGGTTCATTAGCATGATGACTATTAGAAGTAGTTTTTTCACTGGTGACAGGAGAGAAATTCAAGATGACAAGTTGGCTAGAAGGACTGTACAGGCTCCAGGGACTATGAGAAATGAAATAGGTACTATATGAGGTCCTGAAAAGCCCCAAAGAACAGCAGCTCGAGTATCCCATTCAGGAGAAGGGCTCCACAGTTGTTATCGTTATCCCCATCCCACTGCAGAGGCAGCTGAGTTAGGTGACACTATTCACCCAGACATGGGCGGCATGGTGGCGTTCCATTTTGGGCTCTCTGGGCTCTCTGGTCCTGGTCTTCCTGGACTCCTTTCTGCGGGACAGGAATTCGGTTTGGTGATGCTTGAGCAACTCCTCACCGTCAGAACCCCAACTAGCTGGGGACTCAAGCCCCTGACAATAGTCTAGGTCCCGAGCACCTTTTGGTTCCTCCTTGGCATCCCATCAGATTTCTTCTTGCCGGCCGTACTGCTGACTGCCCCCAGGGGGCGCTCTCTTAGACCACGACCCAAGGGACAGGGCTAAGACCATGGCTCTGGGCTGGGCTGCACTCTGGCCTCTAGTCTGCAACCTCACACCAGGGGATGCTTTTTCTTTAAATCATTCTTGAGCTCCCAGCCCCATTTCTACAAGCTGCCAAAGGCCAGCACCTGCTGCTGCTCTTCCTCAGCAGCCTCCTAACAGTTTTGCAGTTCACTTGGCTCACATTTGCAGACATGTTCGTTTGCTGTTTATCATCTCCGGCTTGTGTAGGATCGAGAAAGCCCAGTTCTCTTTCTTGTCGGGAGGATCAGGCTGGAGTCCCTTTGTCTGTGCCCAGCCCACACCTACTGCCCCACGCACGGAGGCACTTCTAGCTCACTCATGCCTTTGTACTCTTGCCTCAGGCTGTGCTCCTGAGATGGGGACCCAGACAGCCGCCAACAGAAGAGGCTCTGCCTCCGGAAGAGGTTGGGCAGGAGGTGCAGCTCCATCCAGCGAGGGAACCAACTCACCAGGATGAGGCTGGCCCTTGGCTGCCTGAAAAGGATGGCAGAAGCCTTGTGTCCTGCCTCTAGGGATCCCAGAAAGACCTGCAGTCTCCACCTGCTTCTCCTTATCCCTCCTTGCTGTGTTCAGAGCACCATTCCATCTGCCCCTGCTAATAAGTGGCTGTATCAGGCTAGGGTTGAACCCAGGTCACAAGTGTATAAAAGTGGTATCTTCCTTTCACACCCCCCCCCATACAGTCTGCAGGCCCTGTGCTTGGGACCTTTCCAAGTATGTCTTCCAAGTTCCTTCCCACTGCTCCACAGGTGACCAAGGGGTGAGACATAGCAGCCACATTAGGGAAGGCTTTGACTCAGGGCCCAGGCCTCATCCTGACAGTCTGTCTGTCTGTCAGTATGTGTAGTTGCTAGCCCCTTTTCCATTCCCACTGACCCCACTGACTCTCCCTGCTGCTGGCCTCCTGGGTAGGTGTACTGGGGTCATTCCCTGGGATTGCCTGGTTCCCAGATGTCCTCAGAGCTGAAAGTCTGTCCTCAGCTCCTGGGCAGGTGGCTGAGCCATTATCCTTTTTCAGGTGAAGCCCACCTTCAGGTGTCCACTTGCATGCCTATGGGCTGTGGCTCGGTACTCAGTACTGCCTACCTAACATGGGCTCCCTCGATAAAGCAGGGCCCTAGGGGTCTCTGGCTGGTGCATCCAGGATGTGCAATGAGCTAGGCAGTGTGCCCTACTCTGCAGGGGAGGGAGGAGGGACCAAGGGCCAGCTGGCTGGGCCCAGAACCTTGGGCCCTGAGCAGCCAGGAGCAGCAGGGTGCTACAGGCCTGCAGGCTGAGCTGGAGGGCAGGATCTCAGCAGAGGGAGGGGAAACCAAGGAGAGGCAGACTGAGGCCAGATCCCAAAGCCAGTTCCTGGAGCTAGAGGGCTGCAGCAAGAGCCAGGCAACCAGCGCTGCCTTTTCCAGGAGCTTGCCCTAGCTGGCTGGTTTTGTATCTGATGCTTATTCTCTATACCCTGAAAGGGATTTTGTCCTTTTTGTCGATTCCATATGAGAAAACTGAGGCATAGATTGATTATAAGAGCCATCAAGTTACTAACTGGTAGGATCCAGATTGGGGTCATTAGTGTGCAGAGAACACACAGACGCTGCAAAGGAATAAATCACTGTCACTCCTGTGTTCTTTAGTGGAGTAGGGAGTGAGAGAGGTAGGGAAGGACTCACAGTAGAGGGAACTTTTGAGCCAGGCTTTTGCAGAGCGTGTAGGAGTTTGTCCATGGCAGAACAAGGGTTCCAGGCACACACACACAGAGAGAGAGAGAGAGAGAGAGAGAGAGAGAGAGAGAGAGAGAGAGAGAGAGAGAAGATGCTGTAAAAGCAAGCCAGGAGGACCTTGGATGGGTGAGCGGGTGTGTCTGGGAGGACAGACACGGAGAAGAATGAATCTGGGAGCAGAAGGTAGCACAGAGCTTAACCTCAAAGTGGTTTACTGAACGAATGAGTGAATGGTTAGCCCTCAGTAAGAGCTCAGCGCGCGCTTTATTTGCCCAGCACAGATGGTGGCCTGTACCAGGCACAGGCAGAGGGTCGCGGAGCGAGCGAGCGCGCTGCTGCGGCGCGGAGCGCGGAGCCAGGCCGAGCGCGCTCACCTAACGCGGAGCAGATGGCGGGGCGGGCGAGGCGGCTGCAGCCGGGCCTGATTAGGGCCCCTCCCGCGGCGGCGCTGGGCTTTGAAGTGAGCCGCTGCCGGCCGCTGGCCGCCTGGACGTCCCTGCCGCCGGGCCGCCGGTCCCGGACTGGCGGCGCGTGTTTATCCAGGTGCGGGCTGGGGGCTGGGCGCGGGGATCCTCTTTCCTGCGGCCCATCTGGGACTTCAAAGCGGCGCAGGGCTCAAAGCGGCCCAGTGGGGGCGGGGCGGGGCCGGGCTGCCAGACTGCAGGAGGCTCGGGCCATTGAGGCTGCACGTCCTCGCCCCGGGGCCGCGGCGCGCTGGCCCGTGCGCCTGCTGAGCACGGAGCCCTGTGCACCTCTGCTTCGCCCATGCGACTTCCTGGCCCCTGGGCGCAGCTTCAGAAGCAGCCTGTGCTATGCGCCCATTACTGTCCTCACTTCCGAGACTGCAAGAAACCAGCCCAAGGCCACACTACTGATAAAGCCAGATTCGGAATCTGAACTCAGCACCATTTGGCTCCAGTATTCTGTCCCGTTTCTCTAAGGACAGGGTCTCCACTTAGGGCTCTTCCAGCAGCAGAAAGACCAGCACACCTTGGTTCCTGTCTACCTTTGCATCTGTATTTGGGCCTCACTGCTTGCGCAGCAGCAGCATCCGGCAACTTTTTAGAAATTTAGACTCTCAGGCTTCGCTACAGATCTACAACACGAGATTCTGCGTTTTCAAAGATGCCAATGACTCAGAGGCCGAACTGCTGGGACATTTTAGCTAAGCCTCTATTGGCACTGCTATGTGCCAATAGTTCCTTCTTCATTAGACTGGGAACTCCCCTGGTAAAAGCCAAGCCTTTGCTATCTGATCAGAAGTGCTTCCCCCAACAGACGGGGCCTCCCTGTGGATAGGGGCCTGGGCCTCACCCACAAGCTTGTGAATGGGAAGCAGATAGGGTTCCACGCCCCACACTAGAGGTTCTCCAGACTGCCCGTGCCTCTCCCATGTGAGGAGTCTCCAGGGGAAATAAGGGGTCTCTTGCCCCACACAAAGGTTTCCAGGAAGCTTGGGGTAAAGGCGAAAACTGCAAGGAGAGGTGGTTTTTTCTTGTCCCTGAGATGCAGAAGCCGGTGAGGGTGAGCATTCACCCCAGGATCCTCATGACTCTGCTGGGAGGGCTGAGGCTAGGGAGAGGGCAGGTCCGCAGCTGGGCCATGTGCACTGCCTGACACCAGGCCTCTCTGGGCAAACATTTGTCCTGTGCGTCACCAAGGGACCATTCAGGCTGCAGGAAGCCCTCGGGTGCAAGCGGAGCCTGCTGGCAGCAGGAGGGTATTTTTAGAACTGTGATTGACAGCCCTTTATTAAGCAGTTGCTGCCTGCACCCCGGCCCCCAGTCCCTCCTGGACTGGACCAAAAAGAAAGCACATTGTCATTTTGTTAAGAACAGGGTCCTGGCAGCCCTTCCTTGGTCCCTGGCTGACTGGACAGGTTATTTCTTGCTGTGGCTGAGGTCCAGGCACCCCCGCTGACACTCCCAGCATGCCCCGCAGCCTGACCCTTCACACATCTGGCAGTGATAAATGGCTTCAGCATCGCTGCCATCACCTTGCACACTCTGATCCGCTCACTTTGTTCTCCCTTTAAAGCCAGTGGGCGGGTGGGGGAGGGGGAGGCTCTCTCTTCTCCTCCATTGGCGTCTCCTGGATACTTGCAGGCCTGTGCTGTGATACAACTTGAAAGGACTGCGACACTCACTTATCTGGTCTAGGAAGTCCAGCCTGGGAGTTGTCTGTGCTGACTGGAGTGTGGGGGCAAGAGTGCTCGCTTGTGTGTGGACATGCATGTGCATGAGTGCTGTGTGCATGTGCATGTGTATGTGTGCATGCATGTATGTGTGTGCATGTGTGCATGTATGTGGTAAGTCTGGGGATGTGTCAACATTTGTACATTTCGCTACTGTGACTTTAGGACTTGTTTTGATCCCTAGTAGGGCAAGACCACCCCATTCTCACCACTTACACAAACATCCTCTGTTGTTGTTAAACATTTTTTAGATGAGGCAGATCGATTCCTAGGAATATGCACAACAGGATTTGTACATAGTTGGGCCTGGTGGCATTGTTCATTGCTTGTCATTCCAGGCTGTGGCAGGAGGTTCAACAGTTCAAGGCCAGCCTGGGAAATTTGGCAAGACTGCTGCAAAATAAAAAAGACTGGAGACATTGTTTAGTGCTCCCTAAGTTCAGTCCTCATTACAAAAAAGTGCATTAAATGTAATCCAAAGTCAAGTATGGGTGTGAGTGCCATTATCATATCTTCAGGCTGGAAACTGCTCAAATGCCTAAGAATAGGAGACCAGATAAATGTGTGTTGAGATGCTCATGCATTGGGATATTACACAGAAATGAGAATAAATGATCAACAACAATCACGCAACTGTAAGGATGGGTTTATAGTCCTGTTATGGATAGTGAAGCTAAGCAGGAATATTGCAGGCAATTAAATAGGGGTCCACAAGAGAGCCAGGACAAAGGTGAAACACATCTGTTGGACTGTTGCCAAAGACGCATCTGTTGGACACAAGGTCTCAAGATACAGACAAGATGAGCAGGTCTTTATACCTCTTTGAATGACAAAGAGTAGGCCGAATGAAGCCTAGATAGACATCAGTCACCCTGGTGGGTGACCAAGACCTCCCAACCCATCATTTCCTAGAAAATGTCTTTGTTCTTTTCAGGCACCCTTGTACGTGACCTGTTTCTCAATGGATCACTATTCCCTAAGTGACTACACTCATATCCTTATTGCCTAATCAGAGCTGTAACCCACAGTGTACCCATGTGGGTATTGCTCTCTCACATTTCCCTGCAAAGTGGTGACCTTGGCCTATGCCTGGAGGATCCCTTCTGTTCCTCTGACAAGACCTTTCTATCCTCTCACTAAGTATTTCCTACTCTTAGTCTCCATTTTTCCTAGAATTCTTTGACTTTTAGAGAACAAGAACTCAACATAAAAGACATTTAACAGGCTGGGAATTATAATATCTCCCTTATATCATATTTGGAGGTTCTGATATCACCCCTGTGACACTACTGGGTAAAAGGAGCCAGACCCAAAAGAGTACACAAAGTATGATTCCATAGACAGAGAACTCAGAGGTGGGCAAAACTAATCAACTGAGATAGAGGCCTGTAGGGTAATTCTTTCTTTCTTTTTTTTTTTTGTGGTGGAACCGGGGATTGAACTCAGGCCTTTGCGCTTGCCAGAGAAGTACTTATTCTACTGAGCCATCTCCCCGGCCCCAATTCTTTTTTTAAAATTAATTTTATTGAGAAACAAATAGCAACATTTCATAACAGGTTAGTAAGACAGTTATATAATAATTAATACATTGCATATTGTTGTCTTTATAGTGGTTATTCATAGTACAAGATGCAGACATGATATCTTGACTAAACACTATTAGTACAAATCTTCTCATTGAACTAAGAGAAAGTAGTTGTATATCCTAACTATTTTGTATATGCATATATATATATATATGAAACATGACAGGGGCAAAACCATACATTTATATGCACAAGATGGTTAAGGCAATGATCCTGAGAATCTTCAGCAGGTTTTTTTTTCCTCCATAATTTATTGAGAAACAAATAGCAATGAGACAGTTTCAAATCAAATTGGTAGGACAGTTTCAATAATTAACACATTGCATACACTCTTCCTAGTGGTTATTTGCTGTACAAGATGCAACTATTATATCCTATTTACAAACACTATTAGAACAAGTCCCTCTATTCATTAAGAGAATATAACTATATATTTATCCTAACCATTTTGAATACAGATACAAAATGGACATTCATCTGTATCCCCCCTTTTTTTGATTAGTTCCATTATTTGAATATTATAGGTGTGTTAACTCAGCAAAATATTCTAAAAGAGTCCAGTAGCCCATAATAGTATTGGGTCTTCTGCTTCACTGGCAATGTCAGAAATTGTTGACCTCAGTCCCCTACAGCTCAACATAACAGCATGGCTTTACTTCTTATACTTCATTTTTATACTTTTCTGCTGGATGGTTAAGACCAAGATAAAGCAAGACCTATGCATCAAGAGTGGCACTGGAGGGTAATTCTTAAAGGGTGGAGTCATTGGGGAGTGGGAGAGAAGGGCAACGTTCTCTTTCTTGACCTGAGTCCTGGTCACTTGGGTATGTCCCCTTTAGAAAAAGTTGGGCTTCCACATTTATAATCAATGTATTTTCTCTCTGTGCACATTTCAATAAGATGTTCAAAATCTTGTATCTTGCTTTTTTTGTATTAGAATCCTCATTAATTTTTTAGAGTCAGCTTACTGAGTTTAAGGAAAAATTCTATTGGGGACTTAGTTGAAATTATTGCACATTGTAGATGTATTCAGGAAGACTTGCCTACTTTATGATAATTCTTTCTTTTTCCATGGATGATATACCATAAAGTTATTCAGATCAACTTTTAAGTCTCAGTAAAGTTTTTTGATTTTTCCTTGGTCATGAGATTTTCTGACTGAATTTATTCCAAGTTTGCAAAGTAGCTTGCAGGTTTTACATTGTGAAGGAGCTTTTTCCCTCTTGGGTTTCCAGTCATTTCTATTGTGGTAAAATGTACACAACATATAATTTACCATTTTTAGGTCTGCAGTTCAGTGGCATTAAGTATATCCACATTGCCATGCAACCATTGCCATGTCTAGTGTTTTCATGTTCCCGGCTGAAACTATAGCTACTAATATAACTCCCAAGTCCCACCTCCCCTTGTTCCATGGAAACTACCATTCTACTTGTGTCTCCACGCATTTACTTAATTGATATATCTCATGTGAGTGGAGTCACACAATGTTCATTTGTGACTGGCTGATTTCTCAGCATCATGTCTTCTAGTTACGTCTGCTGTAGCACTTGTGAGATTTTCATTCCTTTTTAAAGCTGAATAATTCTATTTTGTTTATGCCACATTTTACATATCCATCCACTCATTTACCCACAGATGTTAGGGTTCTTCCAATCTTTTAGCTATTGTGACTAAGGCTACTATGAATACCATGGACATGGGGGTACAGATGTATGTCTGAGAACTTGTTTTCAATTTTTTGGACTATATGCCAGGAAGAGAGTGGTTGGGTGGTATGGTAATATATTCTCTCTCTCTCTCTCGTGTGTTTGTGTGTGTGTGTTCGAGGAACTCTTTCCTGTCTGGGACAGTGGCTATGTCATTTTATTTTCCATTGGTCTTTTACTAGTGTGGAGGAAAGCTAGTGGGTATTTAAAGTCCTTGCAGGTATATGGACATTCTGGA
>NW_004524749.1:2440607-2457775 GCF_000260255.1 Octodon degus
AGAGAGAGAGAGAGAGACAGAGAGACAGAGAGAGTGTCACACTAGAAAAGCACGATCTTTGGATCTCTCACAGAAGCCCCACCTCAAGCTGATTTCAGTGGTGAAGAGCCTTATGATCTCCCCCAGCTGAGGCTGGAGGGAGGGCAGGCTCTGGGCCTGACAGACAGCAGCTTGATGGCAACATTCTTCCTGCCTTTCACCTCTCCACTCTCAGACCTGAATGGTGGTGAGATGGGCCCCTGGCTTCCTCGCCTGTGTCTAGCAGGACAGAGTTTGCTGCTCCCCTGAATGCACTCTCTGCCTTCAGGAGCAGAGCACTCGGGAGCTCCAGGGTCGGCCTCCCAAGGGGTCTCTGGTGTAGGTCTTTACCAGCGGAGCATCCTGGTGCAGGGCTGACTGCACAGAAAGTGGGTGACCACAGGGCCTGTCTGTAGGAAGTGCAGATGCGTTCCACAGCACGTGTCAGGGCTGAGTCATATTGTCTGTTAGTCTGCAAGCTTAGGCCAGCTACTGTCACACACATAAAGAGCAGTTACAGGTCCTGGGTGGTTTCCAAACCTGCACAATATTTGTCTCATGATGGGGGGCTGCTGCATCCTGCACATCTCATTTATTTTATTTCTCACTAATGCCCCTTCAGCTAGAACTGCATGCCAGGTGGACTGTGACCATCAAGGGTGAGCACACTGTAGTGTATTGGGCCCATCTGCTGGGAGGATCACTTTCTCCTGGTAGCAGAGCAGGGTGGACTCCAGTGGGGATGGAGGCCAGCAGTGGAGAGGAGACTCTGAACCTCTCTTTCCAGCTGCTCTGCCTTGACCTGCAAGGCTCCTGTGTGTGTGTGTGTGTGTGTGTGTGTGTGTGTGTGTAAGAGGGGGGGAGAGAGAGAGAGAGAGAGAGAGAGACAGAGACAGAGACAGAGACAAAGACAGACAGAGACAGACAAAGAGAGATGGAAAAAGACAAAGAGACAGAGAATGACAGAGACAGAGATACAGGGAGAACAATGGAACCATATAGTCATATAGTCAAGGAAGATGTTCTCAAACAGGTGAAAGTCAGCATGCAAAGGGGGAGAGCAGGAGCTTGGTCTTGGGCAGCAGGGGAAAGAGTATGACCACTGTCATATTTGGCAGTGCAAATTCAGGTTGTATCCATTGTGTCTTTTGTCCATATGTTTCCAATGAGAAAAGCATCCTTGAAACGCTACTCAAGCCCAAAGCCAATAAGCACTGAGCTACAACCCCAGTTCTTTCATTTCTTACTTTGAGACAGTCCTGCTAAGTTACCCAGGCTGGCCTTGGACTTGTGACCCTCTTTCTTCAGCCTCTCAAATGCTGGGATGACAGGTATGCCCAGCTTGGTGCTTCTCTTTCATGCACTGGACAAACGCACTTTGTGCACCTTCTCTGAGCTGGGCCTTGGGCCAAATGCAGGTGATCATCCTCTGAAAGAGGAGGTTCAGGCCTGGGCATGCTACCTTCCAGAGAGTGGAGCTGCCCTGCTCCACGTTCTGCCATGGCACGGGTTGCAGCCTGGCCCACTCCATGCGAGCCTTGAGGCTGGGGACCCTTGGCCTGGAGTGCTGGTGGCTGCTGGCCTTAGAGTCCCTCCTAAGAACATCCTATTATGGTCATATGTCCTCTCTGGGGAAGGCATTCTTAGGGAGTGACTGAACACAGTAAAAAGGACTGGGTGCTGCCCCCACTGGGACAATGCTAAGGTCCTTTGGGATCCTAAAGGTTCTGGTGGGGGTGGCTGATGCCTCTCTTCTACCTGTACAGCAGCCTGCTTCTCCTTCTTCCCAACCTTGGTCCCTTCATTGTGGACAGTGGTGGCAAACCTATGGCATGCATGCCACAGTGGGCTGTTTGTATCACTGAAAACTCGAACAGGTTTGCTATCACTGCCCTAAGCCATGGGTCCCAAGAATGCCCCGTAACAGTCTGACATGCTAATCTCGCTTTCTTCTTCCGATCCTCCTGGGAACCTCATGTAAGGGAGGTCATCTAAACCTAAAGAGTGATTTGGGAACTTTCCAATTTCCCCATTGCACACAAAGTGCACACATATACCCATAGACAGACACCTATAGGGGTGTTTCAAACACTACAGAGTGGAGACCTTGTTAAATCAGATGACAAAGGATAAAGCTTGGCATGTGCAGTTCATACCACTTCCATTTGAATATGTTGCTACTTTATAACAGATGGCACTTACGGAGCACTTGTGAAGTTCCAGGTACTCAGCTAAGCATTTTGCTTGCCAATCTTAGCCTCAGTCCAGCCTTAAGAAACATCCTCAATATCAGTGTCTTAAGAGGAGGGAGTGCAGCTCAGAAAGCTTAAGTAACTAGTCGAAGATCACAGAGACAGTGTCAACAGGCGTGGGTCATGGACCCTTGACCTGTAGGAAGGACACAGGGCAGCAGATGCATTGGAAGTATTGGAACTTTTTAAATTATGCAGTTGTTGGTCTGTGTGGGCTTGAGCCTGCAGCCACCCCAAGTCTTCCCCTGGAAGTTGGTACCTGTGGTAGTGGGGGGCTAGGCAATCTGACTATTCTTTTCATCTCTAAACTGGAGATATTAAATTTGGAGGTGTGTGTATAAAATCTGCTGATTTAATAAAAGGGCAGTCAATTAGAATTTTCTTTCTTTTTTCTTTTTTTTTGTGGAACTGGGGATTTGAACTCAGGCCCTTGGGCTTGCCAGGGAAGTGCTTATTCTACTGAGCAATCTCCCTGGCCCTGAGTTAGAATTTTCTAGACATCACTGTGCGAGCCCAGCGAATTCTGTGGGTTAGCTTTGCCTTGGGGCTCTCAGACTATGAGCCATGACAATAGATTTCTCAGCGACCTCCTTATCCCGACAGTGTCCCAGGCGTGCCCGCACTCTGAGATGCCGCTCACCGTAGAATCCTCCCATTTCCCCACACTAGGAAAGAGTCCCTCCCTCTGGCTCCAGCCACCACATCTGTGGTCATAAGAACCTTCTTTCCTCTTTGTAGCCATCTTTCAATGCAGGAGGGAGCTGTCCAGAGCAGGCTTGGCCAGCCGGGAAGGCAGTGTGTAGCTGGAGACGGCGACCTCATCTTCTGCCTCCCGTTTGGTGCTTTTAACCTTCTTCTAGCTTCGTGAGGGCTTTTCTTCTCTCCCACTAAAGAAGATACACGTAAGCTGACTGAGATGGTGTGGTCTGTTGATCCCAGCACTCTGGAAGGCTGAAGCACAAGGATCACAAGTTTGAGCCCAGTGTGGGGGGAACTTAGTGACTTTCTGATATCATACCATGAAAACAACAAACCAACAAATAAATAAACAAAAACTCAAACCAGCACCAAAAATCCCAAGCAAATAAAACAAGACAAAGCCTTTTGATGTAGTGCTCTAATATGAAAACATTTTTATGTTTATACCTGCACATTCATAAATACAAACGTGTGGGGCGTGACCTGTTATTGTTGATTTTTTTTCAATTTTAATACATGACTTTTGTCTACCTGCCTTTCTCCCTCTGTCCCTCAACTCATACTTGCAGGCTGGTGGCTCATGTCTGAGCTGCCGTCCACTGTCACGTCATTGCACATACAGGGTCTCTGGTCATTGTTTAGATGTTTTCTTCCCTTTGCTTTTCACCTCCTACCACCATGGAAACCCTTGGTGTAGCCCTGAGTCAGCCTTTATGCTTTCTGGGCTGTGGTCCGTTCCTACAGGATCCTGTGGTCACCAGGAAACCCTGAAATTGCAGTGTGTTAAAACAACAACATGGATGTCCATTGCTTCTTCCTGTCCTGTGAGGTGGGGCTGCCTTTGGCTGGTCTCCTCGCAGCACTGATTCAGGACTGATTCATAGAGTTCCTTCCTTCTCCAGCCTGGAGTCCCGCTCCACCACTGAGGAGCAAGGTGGCTTCCTGGATGCCCCAGTCCACTCACCAGCACCCACTCACACAGGCTGAGCCAAACACATTTCCAGGGAGGCTGGGAAGAAGGTGGTCTCTGTATGCCATCAGTGTTTCAAGTTTTTGGTCATGAAAAATTATTCAGTCAACATCTTTCAACATTTGTCCTTAGGATTTGATAGTTTCATTCTATCTCATGGATTTGCATCTTGGATTATTGGTTCCAAGGAAATAGTTGACATCCAAAATTTATGTTTTGCGTGAAAACTTCAATGGAACTTCCTAAGTTTTCACTGAAGTTACCACATTATTTTCAGAAGTTCTGAAATAACTTACATTTTCAGCAACTGCCACTCCCCCACCCCCAGTCTCCACCAGCCATTATGTCATTGTGCTTTTAAATTCTCCTCTGGGATATCTCATTGTCAGTTTGATTTGCATTCCCCTGACCACTTATGCGTGTGAGCATCTTTGGCCTTTGTTTGTGGCCACTCAGCTTCCTTCTTTTGTGAATTGTCTATTCATATCCTTTGCCATAATTTCTTTGGGGTTCTTTGCCCTTTTCTTTCCAATTTGTAAGAGCTCTTTGTGTATCATTGATGTTAACCCTTTGTCCTCTGCATCACAAAGGTTTTCCCAGCTTTATTGTTGTCTACTACCTCTGGTTATGATAGCTGTTGTCCTCTAAGGGATGAACATTTTTAAGAATCAAATACGTCTACTCTATTTCTGTATTTTTTTTTTTTCCTGGAGGAGCTCTCTTTACTGGAACCCTTTAAGGAGCTATAGTTCTTCAGGGGAATAGTGAGGTTCTCTGTTCCCTGACCTTGGGTATGTGCTATAGCCCTCCTGGCCATGGGATGATGACCAAAGGCACACACTTGATTCCTACCAAAGTTTCTAGGCCTTTGGTGGCTGAGCTCTCTGGTTGCACAGAGGGAGGTCAGAGAGGCAAGCTCTGCCTTAAAATCAGAGCTGGGCTCCAGCACTGGCTGTGGGTCCTGTATCCAAGTCACTTAGCCTCTTGGTTCTCAACGGCTGCATTAGAAACAGGAGCATTGCTAGGCCGGCTTACCTGCAGGAGTGTGGGGAGCCCCAGGGCCTCATGCGGAAACGCTGTACAGAGTTGAGCTTTAGGAGTGGTGTGATGGGTTTGATAGTGAATGGCTTTTTTTTTTTTTTTTTTTCAGAACAAGGGATTGAACTCAGGCCCTTGTGCTTGCCAGGGAAGTGCTTATTCCACTGAGCCATCTCCTCAGCCCCAGTGAATGGCTTTTTGCACATCAAATCATCCAATCCTTCTAAGGTTCAAGGAGTTTGAACCCTCCTTGAAAATAAAAGAATCCCTCTTAAAAATAAAAGAAAAAAAACAGAGCTGGCCAAATAGCTCAGCAGATTAAAGCACCTGCAAGCAGGTGCAGGGGCCAGGAGTTTGATCCCCCAGCCTGCCGTGCTGGCCCTCCGCTGCCCTGGGGCCCGCTGAGATGGCAATTTAGACTGGGCGTGGTGGCATGCACCAGTAATCCCAGCTCTTAGGAGGCTGTAAACTGGTGGATCACTATGAGTCCGATCTAGTAGTGAGACCTTGAATACTCTGTAGACCTTTCCCTAAAATAAAAAATAAAAATAAAAAAAAAGTCTCAGAAAGCAGACATCAAATGTTCAAAGTTGCATAGTAGATAAGTGGCAAAGCACAAATTTGAGTCACCTTACCCATTGTGTGTGTGTGTGTGGGGGGGGGGGTGTTGGGTAGCCTGGCATGGAGAATTTTGTTGGTGGTGGTACTAAAGATTTTACTCAGGTCTCACACTGACCTGTAGATCCTATTTTTTGGGTCTAAGTCACTAAGTTGCCCAGGTTGGGTTTGAAGTTGTGACACTCCTGCCTCAGTCTCTGAGTCCTGGATTACACACAGAACTACTGTTCCTGGCTGTTTTTTTGAGAGACTATGCGGGTCTTGAAGGTTGTTGTGAACAGTTCAAGAAGTTCTGCAGAATTGCCTGGTGTTTCCTGGGAGGACGGAAATGTATTAGGATGGATGGGATGGCCTCCAGGCAACACAGGGAACAGAACTTCTGATACGATGTTGTCCCAGGCAGAAGGGGCAGCACCAGGATGGCAGGGCCTCAGCTGACTCCATGGCACTGTGGCTAAATCCCTAAGAGGTGGTCACATGAGATGCTCCTGCTGCTCCCACCGAATCAGAATCCTCAGTGCCAACGCCAGGAAGTGGTCACTCCCCACAGCTTGCCCCTTTCCCTTGCTCATAAAGCCCCACCAGGTGGGCACGTCTGCAGTGGAGGAGCTCCAGCTTGACCAGACTAGGTCAACTGTACACAGCAATGTAGTCCTCCTTGGCAGAAATGGGCCCATGATACAATTCTGGACATGGAGTGTGTTATTTGCCGCTGCAGCTGGCCCAGATTCTTGGTGTCTTGAACAAGGATCTGAGCAGGATGCACAGAAGTCCGAGTGGAACTGTGGAACTGCAGGGTCTACTCCTCAGGGTGGGCGTGGACAGTAAAAGGACTCACAGCCACTGGAAGAGGTGGCAGAGCCCACGGGTGGCCTACGTGGGCAACCAGCAACTCTCTCCCTGGAGCAGTGCCTCCATCCAGGAACAAGTCTCATCCTTTCTGGAGCAGGGGGAAGTTTTTGTCCCTATGTGGACCTTTGAAGAATGGTGGTGACAATGCCCAAAGCCTGCAGGGGGAGGGGACCAAAGCCAGAATGTAAATGAGATTATAGTTAATTGTAATTGAGTTGGGGTCATTGTCAGCTATTTAGGATATTTTACAGTAACATGTGTTCCTGGTGGGGATTAACTGTTAGAAGTGGGTGCTTTCTGTTGTTCCCAGAGAGCTCATCTTGGGACCCTCAGAAGCCATAGCATGTGTGCACTCTTGCTTTTCCCAGCTGTGGACCACCTGTCAGGACTGGGAACTCTGTTTTTTGGAAAGCCAGCTTCTTTTTCTTTTTGGCCTTCAGGCCCCCTCCTCCCAAGAATTTCTCTGTCCCCTCTCTCAAAAGAAGAAGACAAAATCACAATGAGGCTTTTATTTTTCCACTTTGGCTATTGTTGGGTAAAGATGCTTGGCACAGTAGCAGCCATCCTGTGACCATGAGGACAAGGACCACTCTCGCAGAGGGGCAGAACGGATGCAGCAGAAATGGTTTGGTTAGGAGGGATGAGGTGGTAGAACCTTTGAGTTAAGTCCCAAAGACCCAACCACAGGACTCTTTAGGGAGCTTATATGTATTCCCACTTAGGCAACTTTGAGCTGATTTTTCTATACATTTCCATCAGAGGTAGCCTATCTCAATACATTTTGCGGGGGTAGAACCAGAGTCAGAATGAGGCGGTGAGAGAGACATTCTTAGTTCAGCAGCTCTCACATATTTTAACTTGAAGACCACGTTATGCTTCTAGATTTGCTACGGACTCCAAAGAACTTTTATTGATGCAGATTTTAGCTTTACATATTTACTAATGGAAATTAAAACTGAGAACATTTAAGAACATATACTTAATGATTTTTTAAAAATCTCAGTTTATGTTAATATAAACAGTATTTTCAAGTGAAAAGGAACTAGATTTTTTCAAAACAACAAAAAAAGATATGTTTGAAGAGTTACATTGTTTCTCATTTTTGCAAATCTCCTAATGTCTGGCTTAATGGAAGACAGCTGGATTCTCATATCTGCTTCTGTGTTTAATTTGTTCTAATGTCACATGTCCTGTAACCTTGAAAGCTCCACTACGTACTCCAGAGAGAAAGCAAGGACAAAGGCAGTTGGTGTCTCAGTGCTTGTGGCTGTTTCTCTAGCGGCTGCCGTAGCCACTTAGCACAAACTTGATGATGTATGACAACAGAGCTTTATTCTTTTGTGTCCTGGAAGCTGGAAGCCCGAATTCTGGCTGTCAGCTGGCCGTGTTTCCTGCAGAAACTGTAGGGCAGATGTGGTCCTCACCTCTTCCCGCTTCTGGTGGCCGTCTACACTCCTTGGCTTGCTGCTGTGTTGCCTCAGTCTCTGTTTTCATCTTTATATAACTTCCTCTCTGTTTCTACCTTCTACGGACAATTGTCATTGGCTCATGGGCTCCCCTCCTAATCAGCTCTACAGCCTTAACTTAGCTGGGTCTGCCAAGACCCTTAGTGTGCCACAGGAGGGCACACTCACAGTTGTTGTGAATTAGGATGTGGCATATCTTTGGGGGAGCACTATTCAATCGACTGCAATATTATGAAAATGGGTTTGACGATGGATCCCCATAAGGGTTTTTAGGACCTTTGCAGTCCTCAGGCCAGGGATTTGGGAAACCAGAGATGAAGTTGAATGTCTTCTACACCTGCGCGAGTAGGTCTCATGGTGAAGAATGGGAAGAAAGAAGAACAAGAAATACACTTTGCTTCTTGTTCATCTGGTGAGCCCAAAGCTCCAAGGTACAGTCCTCTGCAGAAGGAGCCAAGAAGAGTATGAGGGGACATGTCCAAAGAGCGCAAGAAATGTAGGACAAAATGGGAGACGGGAGCTGAGGAGGAGGATGGTTCAGGGACTTGAGGTTTACATATTTACTACACTGGAAATTAAAACTGAGAACATTTGAGAACATGTACTTAATGATTTTTTAAAAAAATCTCATTTTATGTTAATATAAATGGTATTTTCAAGTGAAAAAGAAGTAGATTTTTTTCAAAACAACAAAGAAAAAAGATTTATTTGAAGAGTTGCATTATTTCTCATTTTTGCAAATCTCCTAATGTCTGGAGATCCTAAAGCCACATCTATGACCCATTTGCGTGTGAAGCTATCATGATACCTTCCATTCCCTTAGAGCTGATCAAAGCTGATGTTTACAAAGCTTTGCGTGAGTGATGCTGCTGGAGAGAGGGGCACTCAAGAGAAGGGACTCTAGTTCTCTCCAGGGCACAGAACAAGATGTGAAGGCCTGGCTGGTGTTGCAACCCATCACTTGACCAGGTCAGCTTGGGAGCAGGGGTGATGGGAAAGCCTAAGAGAACCCTATAGATTGTGAAAGCTGTGGAGTTCCCATCTGAAGGGCCCAGGGGCAGGGAAGGGGATCAGCTCGGGTGCCCAGCAGGCAGAGCGAGTGGGATGAACATCTCTGAGGGGACATTGGCTATGCCTCCACCTATGGCCACATTGGAATGGGATTGGGAACCAAGATAGCTCTGGCTCTTTCCTATGTCCCACCTCCCAGAGGGACCTTTTAGGAGTCTCAGGAGCCTAAGGCATGTGGATCACATTGAAACACTACAGATTTAGTTTATGTTCCCCCCCATGTGGCAAATGAGGAATCACAAAGAAAAAAGATTGATGACATTATGTCAAACAAATTAAACAAACAAGCAAGCAAAAAACAAACAATCCAAAAACCCACACTAGATTCCACAGACTCTTTTTTTTTTTTTCCACAGACTCTTTTGTGTCCTAAAAATTACCTTTAGTATGGAGAAAAAAAAAATTCTGGAACAAGTCTGTTGTATATATGAAAGAAAAATGTAAATAGCTTTAATATACAAAAGATCAATCCAGGATCCCCAGTGGACAGAAAAATAGGCAAAAGATTCATTTGAATGGGAGATTTAAAAAGGAGATACAAATGACTAATTAATATGAAACAAGATAGTCAGTCTCCCTGCTATGGTTTGAACATTTCTGTCCCTCCAAAATTCATATGTTAGGGGGTTGGGCCATCGCTTAGTAGCAGGGCATGTGCTCAGCATGTGTGGAGTCCTAGGTTCAATTCCCAGCACAAAGCCAAACAAGACAAAACAAACTTCACATGTTAAAACCTAATCACTGATGTGGTGCTAGGAGGTCAGGCCTTGGAAGGAAGGCTCTGTCCTCGTGTTTGGTATTTGTGTTCTTATTATAGAAAGGACTCCAGTCTTGCTCCTCCCATTCTATGAGGGGACCACAAGAAGGCCACATCTGCAACCCAGGAAGTGGATCCTCACTAGACTGCTCACTTCCTGGCATCTTGATTTTGGCCTTCCTAGCTGTAGGACTACGGGAAATGAATTTCTGTTGTTTTTAAGCTACCCCCCTTTAGGGCATTTTGTTACAGCACAACTGCAAGCAGAAACATCAGCCAACACCCAGGATTTGGAGGCAGATTTATTGTCATCGATGGGTGCTGATCAGGTTCATTCTAAAAATATCAGGCTCTGTTCTCTGGTGGCCTATGGCTCATACTGGATAAGCAAGTAGGAAGTACAGAGGCAGAGTGGCTTGTCATTTGGGGACTGGTTTATACAGTGTGCATCTTAGTGACCAGCTGTGCATCACAGTGACCAGCCGTTTCTAAGAGACAGGAGCAACCAGATCTGGGACAGGAATGGTTACCTGGGCAACTAACAAACTAAGGTACATTGGCTGGGGATGGGGGGTGGACATCTTCTGCTTCATGGCTACACTAAGATACTCACTTAAAAAATGAAAAAAAACTGAAAAAATTTTTATAATGAGCTGTAATTTTTCACATATCAGTTTGGCTATGATTGGTAATTAAAATTATTGATAGTATCATACTTTGACCAGTGTGGGAACAGCACTGACCCTTTGCTCTGCTGGGGGAAAGATTAATTGGTACAGTTACATGGAAGGCAGCTAGGGATGTACATCAAGGTACATCTTATAGGGGAAGAATGTAGCTTCCCCTATAACTCAATGAGCTATTTCTGTAAAATGGACAATGTAAGAGAGTCCCCATTTCATTGGGTGTTTGAGAGGCTCAAATGAGCTAATCAGTGAATGTCATTTAATTCAGTATCCAGCAGAAAATGAGGCTCATTCCAGGCGGCAGGGTAGGTCTGAAGGTCCTGACTAACATTGCCTTTCCACTGCTTGGGTCCGAGCCTCTCTCCATCCCTAGCAGAACAGCTTCCTCCAACTATTTAGTTCTCAAACTTGGTATTGTTAGCTTTTTATTTGTTGGTTTACTCAATATTTAAAAAAATATGGGGTGTCTATTACAGCAGTGTTTATAATAGCAGAAAAAGTCAGGTGGCCAAAATGAATGCCTATGAAAAGAGATTGACAAAATCAGGGCTAATTCCTCCTTGTGAGAAGGGAGTATTGGTGAAAAATAGCAAAAGAACTGGAGCATGTTGGGGCTGTGGGAAAGTGAGAAAAGGAATTTCCAAAAGCAGACTTAATTGCAAATGAAGTCTACAAAAAATAAAAAAAGTCTTATTGTCAATGTGACACATGCTGAACCAATCACTGTGGACCAAGGGCCTAGCACTGACTGGTGGTTCCAGTCTCTACGGGGTGCCACATAAGGTTAGAAATAGCTCCCGTGACTGTAAAACTTAGCAGAAGTCAGCATGGTGGTCACTGTGGGAGGTGGGAATTTGGAGAGGGCCCCAAGCCAACTCTGTAGTGAGGAGCCACTGTGGTAATTAACGTTCTGGGTGACCAAAATGCTAGTAATCTTGATCAAAATGTTAGCAACACAGGTCAAATCACTCTGTGGATGCTACCAACTTGTAGCTCTGTGGTGATTTCTTAGATATATGATCCACTAAATTCAACACATTGTGAAAGATGTGCACTCCGCTTAGCAGTGTGATGTCATTTAAATAAACTCATGGGGCCGGGAAGATGGCTCAGTAGAATAAGCACTTGCCTGGCAAGCACAGGGCCTGAGTTCAATCCCTGGTTCTGCAAAAATAAATAACTAAATAAATACTCTTACATAGCAAAGACATGTCTAAAAAGTTACTCTATTGCATCTCAAATTGCTAGTCCACGGTGGGATTAGGAGTCACTTTGATTTTCCTTTCTGCATCAGTATTTTCTATTTGTCTTCAATGTGTTTCACCTTATTTTTAAGTATTTATTTATTTATTGTGGTACTAGGGGTAGAATTCAGAGCCTTTGCATTGAGCTACCTCCCTAGCCCTTTCTTTATTTGTATTTTGAAACAGGGTCTCACTAAATTGCTAAGTTGTTCAGTGTGGGCTCACACTTGTGACTCTCTTGCCTCACCCTCTTACCGTGCTAGGATTACAGGCATGTGTCACTGTCACACCCAGTGGTATCACTTTTATAAGTGGGGAAATATGAATTAGGACTCTTGGGATCGATCTATCTATCTATCTATCTATCTATCTATCTATCTATCTATCTATCTATTTATTTTTTGTGGTACTGGAGATTGAACTCAGGACCCTGAGCTTGCCAGGCAAGTGCTTATTCTACTGAGCTATCTCCCTGGCCCAGAATCTTGGATTTTAAAAGTGAAGAACTCAACATCCAATCTTATATTTAAAAGCTGTAATTGGAACATGTGACTGAAACACTTAAGGATGGACATGGCTCAGGGCTGGAGTCAGTGTCATGACCCAAGTTTTAGTCAAATCGCTTTAAGAGACAAATGCTTTTAATTTAAATGACAAATTCTCAGCTCAAATTAGAATAAATAAAAGCAGGAATTTATTGCCTCACATAATTAAAGGTCTGGGTAGAATTTTGTTCCAGGTATGACTGGATTGATGCCTTAAAAGATGTCATTAGGACCTCTCATTCTTTCTCTCTGGCATCCTCCCTCTATTTTCCATACTTTCTTCAATTTGGCCTCACTTTCAGACAGACTTTCCCTAAAAGAAGACAAATACCACTCCAGCAGCTCCAGGCTGACATCCTTCCCGCCTAATAACCTGAGGGAAGCCCAAAGTTCTGCAATAGGCTTATTGGCCAAGAGTGGGTCACATGATCCACTTTGCACCAATCACTGTAGCCCAAGGATGAATGCTCTGATTGGTCAGCTTAGACTTTACACCTTTCTCTAAAGGTGACTGAGCTTGGTTCTTCAAGGAGGATAAAAGTAAATCGTGGAAAATGAATGTTACTTAAGTCAAATTAATAGGTGTATCCTCTGCCCAGAGCTGCTTGGCGGGGCCCATAGGTGTGCAACAACTCCAGAGGTTTTGGGGACCAGGCAAAGCCAGTAGCTCTGAGTGTACAATGAACTCTTTTGTTTATTTTTAATGTGTATTTTTGTTTTTAATTGATATTATAATAGTTGTGCATAGTTATGGGGTACAGCATGACATTTTAATACGTACATACAATATTTAATGATCTGATCAGGATGACTGACATATCTATTACCTCAGGTATATATCATTTCTTTGTATTGGGAATACTCAAAATCTTTTCTTTTTTTGGCAGAACCGGGGATTGAACTCAGATCCTTGCATTTGCCTGTCAAGTGCTTATCCTACTGAGCCATCTCCCTGATCCCTTCAAAATCTTTTCTGCAAAATATTTAAAAATATTCAAATAATTGTTGTCAACCACAGCAATCCTAGTATGCTGTACAACATTAAGAGTTATTTGTCTAATCCAGCTTCAGTCCGGTATTTATAGATTGCTCTCTCTCCATCTCCCCTTCATCTACCTTTTCCAGGATCTGGAGAATACTACCTTACTATTTCTGTAAGATTGTCTGGTTAGTTTCTACGTGTAAGAACATATGGTATCTGTTTTTCTGTGCTTGACTTATTTTGCTCAACACAATATCCTCTAGTTCCATCTATAGTGGCACAAAGCTCTATGTTTATTTATTTTTGTCATTTTGAGATGGGACCTTGCTATGCAGTTTAGGTTGGCCTTGAACTTACTTTGTAACCCAGGCTGGTCTGGAACTCCCAACCATCCTCCTGCCTCAGCCTCCTGAGCACTGGGATTACAGGAGTCCACCACCATGCCCAGCTCAAAGCTTAATTTTTTTCTGACTGAATAATATTCCACTGTGTATTTCTGCAGCGTTTCCTTTATCTATCTGTCCATCTGAACACCTGGGTTGACCTCAGACCTTGGTTGGTATGAACAATGTTACAAAAAAAAACATGGGAGTGCGGCTGTCTCTTCCACATACTGATTTCAGTTCCTTCGAAGTGTATCTAGTCATGGGATCCCTGGATCACACAGCAGTCCTATTGCTAGTTTAATGAGGAAAGTAATGCTATTTTCCATAATGGTTGTACGAATTTATATTCCCACTGACAGTGTATGATAGCTCCTCTTTGTCTGCATCTGCCCTAGAATGTGTTATTTATTTATTTACTTACTTATTTTTTATTTGAGCCAGGCCCTACTGTATACCTAAGGTGGCCTCAAACTCATGATCCCCCTTTTCCCCCCTCAATAGCCATTTTTAACTGGAGTGAAGTGGTATCTCATTGGGGTTTGACATGCATTTGCCTGGTTGCCTAATGATGTTGAGTACTTTTTCATATGCTTGTTTGCTCTTTGTGTATATTCTTGTGAGAAGTGTCTACTTGGGTTGTCTATTTTAAAATTGTTTGCTCTTTGTGTATATTCTTGTGAGAAGTGTCTACTTGGGTTGTCTATTTTAAAATTGCATTATTTGGTATTTTGCTATCAAGTTTTTGAGTTCCTGGAAGTTAATCCCTTCTTGGATGAATAGTTTACAAATTTGTTCTCCCCTTCTGTAGCTGCCTCTTCACTCTGTTGATGTCTCCTTTGCTATGAAAAAGCTTTTTAGTCTGATGTAATCCCTTTTGTCAATTTTTGCTTTTGTTGCCTGTGCTTTTGGGATCATTTTCAGAAAGTGTTTGCCCAGATCGCTGTCCCGAGCATTTCCTCTACATTTTCTTCTAGTAGTTTCATAGGAACATCCTTTTTAGGAAGGACCGTGGCTCCCATTCCTAAAGACTCACCCTGAGTGTGCTCTGAGAGTGACAACCAGGGGAAACTGGCTATTCCTCCCCTCTGGGGCTGTAGTGCCAAGTTTCTGGCTGGAGCTTCTCTTAGAAGACTGGATCAGAAAGCTCTGGAAATGGGCGTTTGGGATGGAAACACAGACACACAGTTAATTAGAGCATCATGCTCGGCGCCACCCTAATTAAGGCCGTTCCCCAGTGGAGGCCAAGATTTAAAGTTCTCTCTTTTACAGCACTTGGTGGCAAGCCTGTCCTCTCCCTTCCCTCTGATGCATCCTATTCTGCCTGGCTGGGGGCAGGGTGGGTGGGACTGCTCAGAAAGACGGTCCAGGTCCCATTGGAGGAACCGTCCAGGCTGCCAGGAGGCCGTGGGGGAGGTGGGTGCAGTGTAAAGCCTCGCTCTCTGTTGCTTAGAGGTGGGGGGCAGGGCCATAGCGTCTCACCTCAGTTTGGATTGGGACCTTCCAGCCAGTGGAAAATAGCCCTCAGAAGGCACTTACTCGCCTTGCCAGCCAGGGATACAGTCAGATCCCAACACCTGCTTTCGTGGGGATGAGGAATCCGGTGTCTTCAGCCAGACCCCCAGGCGTCCTTGATGCCCACCATTCCCTGATCCACCTTGATGCAGTAAGCTAGAGGACACACTTACAGTCAGATGTGTATGAAAAGATTCATAGAGCTTCTTTAGAAACCCATTCCCTATTAACCCGATATAGAACTATAATTCTTTATCCTAGTGCTATTGAGGAATTCATTGGAAGCCAGAGCTGGTAAGGACATAAACATCATTATATATTATCAGTAAAAACTCAAGGCCAAGAGAGAGATTTTCCCAAGATTTCAGAATGTGTTAGGTTGGCTGAGATGATAACTGGAAAAGAGGTCTCACCTTGAGTGCCCATGGGAGTGACCAGACTGCTGCAGGCTGTGTTAATAATGATTCTGAGGTCTCTATCTGGCTCAAGGTGGAACAGATTCTTGATCAATTAGTAATGTCTGCCATGGGCACTGAAGGTGAGCATGGTCATGCATATGCTATCCCTGCCTGGATGTCACAGGGCTGCTCTGACATAGGCCCTAGAATCAAGCAAAGAAGATTTATAGAGAGAGGCATGAAATCTCTGAAAGTCATCGGTAGTTCTGAGGGATTATGGTCAAGATTACACAATAAGAATGCCTAAGATTTTCACATTGGGGTATTATGGAAAAACTTGGTGTTTGTTTCTATGTGCCACCAGAGGGTGGGATCAGCGGTCCTGTGACTCTGGGTGGAGCTGGGGTCACCAGGTCACAGAGTCTGGAGTTAAGATCATCACTGAAGGCCTGACTGTCAGAGCACCTCGTTCACTCCTGCTTATGCCACCATTGCTAAGTGACCTGGAGAGCCTTCTCTTCCACAGGGTCCCAGCCGCATTGGTCCCACAGAGTCCACTGAGCCCTCACACTCAGACAGTCAAATAGTCTAGCTTCATGTTGTTTTTAACTGTGGCCAAATACACATATCATAAATTTTGCTATTTTGAAGTGTGTAGTTTTATGGCATAAACGTATATATTCCCACGGCTGTGTAATTCCATCGTTAGACACTTTTAATCACGCAACTCTGTAACCAATGACCAATGACTCCCCACTCCCTGTCCCCCAGCTCCCGTTATCCACCATCATGTTGTAAATGGAGAGTGAGCCCTCCACTCCCCTGCAAAGTCTTGACAATCATCTCAACACAGCCATGGAAACCACACTCAGAGGCACAGGACATTAAAGGATTTATTTTATACACAAGTCTTAGAGAGGGAAGTGTGGCCATCCCTTCAGTGCAGAGGAATGGTAAGGGAGCAGGTTTCACCAAGCAGGTAGAGAGAGGAAAGAGAGAAAGGAGCCAGCCCACAGGCAGGCACCTTCACTGGGTGGCCAGGTAGAGCATGGAGTGGAAGGAATGAGAGGGTTTTATTGGTGTGCTTTAATGTTACTGGCTCACGGTCCAGGAGGGGAGGGGCAAGCGTGTCAGGGACAGCCTTATCACACCAGCATACTTGGTTGCCAGGGCAGGATGCTCACAGTTTGTTTGTGGGGATGTTAGGATATCAAAAAAAATATGGAGTCTTAAAATCTGTAGCACAACCATTTTATTTTCCCTCTCTATGAGTTTGCTGCTCTGGGCACTTTAAGTGGCTGGAGTCTTGCACTATTTGTCTTTTTGTCCACTGTCTTGAAAGTCTATCCTTGCCCTAGCTGGTATCAGAATGCCTTCCTTTTTAAGGGTGCTGAGTGTCCCATTGTACTTACGCACTGCGTTTTCTGTGTTCATCCTCCTATACACACTGGGGTGTGTCCGCATTTTGTTTCGTGTATAATGCTGCTATGGACATGCGTGTACAAGGATCTGCTTGAGTCTCTACTTTCACTATATATGCAGAATCACTACATTTATGGTAATTGTGTGTTTACTGTTTTGAGGAAAAGCTATCTTTCATAGCAACCGCATTTTTACATTCTTTATAGCAAGGTACAAAGGTTTTAATTTCTCCACTTCCTCACCAGCCCTTGC
>NW_004524749.1:2457875-2484623 GCF_000260255.1 Octodon degus
TCTCTCTCTCTCTCTCTCTCTCTCTCTCTCTCTCTCTCTCTTTCGCTTTCTTCTCTCCCAGTAGTAACCATGTTAATGGGTGTGCAATGATTTCTCATAGGCATTTGCAGAACTTTAGAGAAATATCTATTCAAGTCCTTGACCCATTTTGGAATTGGGTTGTTTCTGGTTTGGTGTTAATCTCCTAGTAGGCCTCTGAAATACCGGTAGTGAGGAAAGGAAGTTTAGATGGAAGGGAGACCACAGAGGGAAAGGCTTAGGGCTGAGCTGTGTACTGGGCCTGATTTCTGTCCATCAGAGTGGCTTCTTCATTCTACTGACATGGGGTGGGCATCACCCTGGGGTCCCTGGTCTTACCTGTCCCTCACTACAACATAGCCTCTTCCCTACTTATGTGTTGCCAAAATAGAGGGCTCTGCTTGTGGATAAACAAGGCCTTTCCTCCGTTGTCCTTCCTGAACCCAGGGCCTGGCTCTCACTGGACTCATCCAGAATAGGGCAGAGCTAGGGAAACTTCCTCCTTCCTCATGAGCCTGTTCTCAGCAGGAAGAATAGCTGTCACGTGGTGCAGGTAAGCTCATCTGAGACTCAGAGTAGGGTTGGTCACTGAGAGTGCAGGCAGCTGTCCCCACATCTGTCCTCTCAGCTCAGAAACATCCTTGAGACCTCTTATCATCCTGAAAGCCTGCTAGCCAACCCCCTCGCCCCCTCTGGGTTTCTTTCTGCCAGATCCGGACCGGCCCGATATGGCCCCATCTACTCCTGACTTTCTCCTCTTGTTCTGTTCTGGTAGGGGTGGCCCAGTCATGTTTGAGCTGTTCTTATGGTGGTAAGGCCCTGGCTGCTGTTGCTACCACTTCATGCTTTAGCATTGCTTAGCCTCCCATGAGGAGCAGGCTTTGAGCTTTGAACTCACCTCCCCTGTACCTACCCAAGTGGGACATGTGACAGCTGCAACCACTAGACTGATGTGACTAGGCTCACTGAGGCTCTGGCTTCCCTGGCAGCTGCCTCGAGGAGACAGAGCCACTCAGAAGGAGTTAGCACCCTGTGAGGAAAACATGGGCCAGCAAGAGCCAGGGGGTGGAGGTTCCTCACCTGGGCTCCTCCCTCCAGTGGCCACTCCTGAGGTGCAGTGTTCCTGTGTGTCCTCTGTGGTGACATTTCACTTACCTGGGAAACACTCACGCTTGGATCCTTCCCTCTGAACTGCCTGAGAGCAGTGTTGAGACAGAGCTCAGTGTGCAGAAGGGTGATGGGGTGCTGTTGGGTGACCACCTGAGGACGGCTGGGATACCAGCGGCACTGGCAGAGGAAGAAGTAGCTTGTCTGGAGTCTCCAGGGGAGCCCTGCAGCTGGGACATCTCTTCACAGATGTCCTGAGCCGAGGCCTCTGTGCTCCTTCACTTACCAGTCATAGCCTTCCCAGGAAAGGGTTGGACCTGGGGCAAGGTGACCCGCTTCTGAGAAAGCAAGTCCAAAAAGAGAGATGCCACCTGGGGCTGTGTGCCAGCTGCCCTGCAACAAGCTGGAAGCAAGTCCCTCGGTCGGAGGGGGAACCCACTGTGCCCTCATTGTTTGCCTCAGCCTTGTTTCTCTTTGCTTCCCTGGGATCATATCTGCCAGTAAACTCTTCACAGGTAAGCTCTCACCAGGCTGCTTTCTAGGTAGTCTGGGCTACGATACCCACTAAGCCAGCACCCTTCTGGTGGGGAGGAGATCGTTGGGTAAAGAGGCAGCGCAGGCTTCTGGGTAGCCTGTGATATAACTATCCTTAGGCCACCCGACTGATTCTTTTTTTTTTTTTTTAATCCTTTTTTAAAAAAAATTTTATTTTTTATGTGTGTGTGTGTGTGTGTGTGTGTGTGTGGCCAGCTCAGCCCACCAGGGGGCGGGGCTGGCTGGCATGTGGTGCTGGGGGATTGAACCGCTGTCCCTGTGCTTTGCTAAGCTTGTTCTAAGTAGGTGCTTTAGACCTCTGAGCCATCTCACCAGCCCCACCGACTGATTCTTAGCCAATTATCTCTGGCCAGAAATCAGATGGCACAGACATTGCCCACTGAGTCCTAGGAACAGATTGTACACCTTTTCCTCAGGAGGGGACTGAGCAGCAGGCTCCGACCTGTACAGCACAGCTGGGTGCCTAGGAAGTGAAGGCGCTGTGGTTTGGCATGTTTTATCCTTTAAGGTCTGTGGCCCCCAGTGTAGTGGTGTGGTAGTGTTGAGATGTGGGACACTTAAAAGGTGGTACCTATGGAGGGTGGTTAGCTCATTGATGGCACTGCTCTAGAAGGGACTGATGCTTGTTCTATCTTGTGGGGGATTTCTAGAAGGATGCTTTGGTATACAGCAAGTTTGATTTCTTTTGCTCACTGCTTTGTTCCTTGTCTCACATGTGACTTCTTCCCTCATATTACATGTATGTCCACCACAGTCCCATTCACCACATTGCGATATAGCCAGAAGACCCTCACCAGAGCTCAGTAGATGCTGGGATCATGCTCTTGGCCTTCCAAATATGTGAACAAAATGATCCTACTTGTAAACACTATCTAGCATCAGGTCTTTTGTTACAGTGACAGCAAACAGGCTAAGACACTAGGTCTGGGGGCAAGGAGAGCAGGACGTATAAGCCTGATTTCTACATAAGGAGCTCACAGTTCAGGAGTCATCATCTCTTCCTCTCATAGCCTTTGACAGTGACAGAAGTGAATGCCTTGAGTGCCTGCTCTTTAGCTCTTTCCCTTCTATCCTGGCAATCACAGGTGGTGAACTGGGAATGCCCCAGCCCCTTCTGGTGGCCAGCGATTGGCTTGGGTGTGGGCATGAGGCTGAGCTTGGTCATTGGCCCCAAGGAGGTGTCTCAAAGTTATATCTGGAGAAGGATTTCTCCCCAGTGATGTGCAACATATGGAAAAGATGCTTTGTGTTGTTGAAGTCTGTGTGACTGCCTGAAAAAGCTGCAGTCACAGTATGACTATGGAAATGGGAGGGTGGAGGTGGGGGTGAGGAGGATGTCTTTGATAATTTTGTGGAACCATAGAACTAACTGACACCACTGCTCTGTCTCTGAGCATGTGGTGATAGGAACATTCCTATTGCACAACATCTGAGAAATGGCTCTCTGAAAGCTTGGTTGTCCTGTATTGTGGTTTGGTTATTGAATGTCCCCAAAGGGCCCATATGCTAAAGACTTGTTCATTGTTTGTGATGCTAGTGGAAAGTGGTGGAATCTTTAAGAGGCAGGGTTTGCAGGAGGCAAGTTAGTCACAGGGGTCATCCCCTAGATGAAGGTATCAGGGACCACAGTCCCTTTACATCTGTCTTCTCCTCCCTGGCCACCACGCGATGAGCAGCCTTTTCCTCTATGAGTTCCTTCAATGATGTTCTGCCTCACTGCAGCTCCAGAGAAATATGGCCAAGTGGTTATTGACTGAAACCATGAGCCAAAATAAACTTTTCCTCCTTTTAAAGTTCACTATCTCATGTATTTTATCACAGTAGTAGAAAGATGGCTGATAGCCCTAGTTAGTAGCATAACCCCAAACAAGATACTTAATCTCTCTGTAAAATGGATAAGAATAAGACCAACTTTATCAGGCTGCTGTGAGGTGTGAATGTGCTTTATCTACATGAAAGTTATAGTCCCTAGCACTTGGGAAATAACATGTAAGTGTTGGTTGTTATTTTGTCTCCCTTTATGTTTAGATTTTAGGTGGACAGAATTGGACTGATCATAAACCTCAATTTGGATGTGCCACTGGTATATTAATTGAAATGACAAACACCGGTGGGCCTGTCAGTCACCTGAACACCTATTGCCAGTAGTGGTGACTTGGCTGTGTGCTCTCTCAAAGTGGCCTCCTGGCCATGTCCTTCTGTCCCCTAGGTAAATGTTATCCTGAATTCTGTTATTATTCCCCTCTATAGACAACCTTATCACATGGAAGTGTTTGTCCAAACCACACACAGCTCTGGTTTGGCTGCTCTTGAGCCCTATGAAGAAAAGATATATGAAGACACTTGCACTGGGTTTCCTGCTCCTCCCGCATGAAGGTAATGCAGGTATGGAGCGCCTTCTTGAAGGACGAAGAAGAAACACAAGTCCACTCTTTTCTTCTTTCTCATTTCCTGCCTTTCCTTTGGTGGGGGAGTTGAGCTGTTTCTCCTAAGGATGTTTTCAGAAAGCCTTTCCTTCTGAACCAGTGTGTGAGGGCCTTTGTGGCCTTCTGGCCTGGCTGCTCTGCAGGGCCCAGGGCTCATACATGAGGGACCAAGAGAGGTGGCTGCTTAGGGCCTGGTCCACACCAAGAAGCTTCATCCCTGTGGAATTTTTCTGATGCTTTTGAATGCCTACTGGGAATCATTTTCCCCTTTCCATCCCAAATATGGACCAGGGCTTTGGAAGGCGTGGGAGAACCCATCTGAGGCGAGTATAAACACTTCCATGCCAGTGGGACCCTGGCCAGCAGCAATTCCAAGCCATCCACAAATTCTGCCAACCTGCAGCTGGACTTTGGCTTAGACCCTCTGGGGTGGCTACTTTTAGCTGGGAACATTTTTTCCCAGGGTCTGAGAGGCTGTACTTGAAGGATTATGATTTATTTAGCAAAGACCCCAGACTGACCAGGGACATTTCTACATTCCTGCTTCCCTAATTTCCCCTTTCTGGGTGGTTGAAACTAACTATTAAGATGACATAAAACTTAGGTAGCAAATAAATCTGGCGTCATCCCTGGTCTACTGTTACTGATGTGGGGCCGATGATATAACATGTCTGCTTTGGCTTTCTCTTTTGAACCTAGAGATAACAATGTACCTTCCTCTCGAGTCATAGTGAGGATCAAATGAAATTACCATGTGTATACAAGTACTTCCCCTCAATAGTGCTTATACCAGTCAGCTCCAGCCAGGCTGTGCTGGAGTAACAAATATCCCTTGTGTCTCAGAGGTTTAAACAACAGAAATGTATTTTTTGCTCCAGGTTTGCTTCATATCCAGAGCATGCCTAGGGTAGCTTTCCACCCTGCATGACAATGATCCCTGGGATCAAAGCCCAGCTCCACCATTTCAACACAAAGCCTCCACATTCACTGTGGGGAGAAGTATATCAACTGAAGAATTGTCCAGGACATTTCTGTTCTCAATTAACTAGTCCAAACCAGCCCCATGGCTCCATCTCATGTCAAGGGTGCCAGAATACACAGTTCTGTGTATGTTCAGGAAGAAAACGGCAGCAGATATTGGGGAGCGCTTGTAATATCCACCCCAGTGTTCAGTAAACATTAGTTTCCTGCTTTTATTTTCTACCCTCAAAGAGTTTAGGACCTATTCAAGGTGACAAGGCATCTGTAGATGAAAAGATCAACATGTTTTTTTAATTCCTTAGAAGCATGTAGTCCTTTGCGTTTCACAGCCTTTTCAGCCTGGTTTCCACTGGCCTGCTTAGCTTTTTTTTTTTTTTTTCCTGGAGCCCAAGGGAAACAGGGAATAAAGGGTTGGGGCCCCTCAGTGACCTGACAGGCACTTGTCAGAGCCAGCTGGCTTTGCAGGGGAAATCCAACAGCACCAAGTCTCCAAGGAGGGTAGGACATGAGGCTGGAGCTTCTTTGTGGACAGAAAGAAGGGAAAGGACAGCCCCTCTTGCTTGTGGGTCCCTTACTGTGCACCAGGATAGGCTCAAAGCTTTAGATTCATCACTCACATAGTTGCTGTCACACCCCAGTTTTATAGGTGAGGAAACAGAGCCAAGGAGGAGCGTGCCAAAGTCATGCAGACCCAACACAGGGGTGGGAGAGGGCAGTCCCTGGCTAGAGGGGTCAGGGATGCTGGGTCCTCTCGGCCCTTCAAGGCTATATTATGGCTGAATATGCGGAAACGGAGTTATTTGCAAAATACAAAAGGTGACAATATGTGAGATGTCATTTACAAAAACCCAGGATGCTCATGGGCATTCCTAACAAATAAATAAAATTTAACTTTTCAAGGTAGGAGTAGTCACACTTTCACACAGAAGAGAGTTAGGATGGAAGAAAGGAGGGCGGGGACGCTTTCCCTGCTGAGATCCTGAGTTGACCGAGATGAAAATCAAAGTCTCTTCCTCAAATGGTGGGAAATTGAGACCCAGATTGAAGAAGGGCTTGTTCAGGGTCACACAACCGGAAAGCAGCCAGTGCAGAGGACAACTCAGGTCTCTGATGCTCTGTCCCTTTCCACCCCTCCCCCTGGAATTGAGGGAAGGAAGGTCTGTGGGCACCAGATCAACAAGCAGCACTGTGCTGGTAGGGGTGCCACCCCTGTCCAGGCCAGCCAGGTCTGCTTCTGCAAGCCAGGGACAGAAGGGAGGGAGGGAGGAGCAGAAGTGACAACCACTGTACTTCTGTGCCCCAAAGATCCCTTTTTCATAAAGGAGGCAGATGATTATGTTGTCATGACATTTATTAGGATTATGATAAGGTGGCAGAAAAAGTCAAGACCCAGAGGCATAAAGAGGTGAACAAATAAAGAGACACGTTTGCTTGCATTTATCCCTCACCCCAACAGTGCAGCTGGCCTGTCCACGAGCTCCATCCTGGGCCTGTCTATTTTCACCGTCCTGACCTTTAAGTAGGGCCTGCTCCCTAGTTCAGAGGTGACCTGTTTCCCAAACCTAAACTGTGGTTGAGTCAGGAAAGCTTCGGAACTTTCAGACTTGAGAGTGCTGATGGCATGCTGTCATGAGGACTAGCTTCCCATCCCTGGAAAAGCACAAGCTGAGGGTGACATGCTGGAGGGATGTGAGGGACACACACTGTTCCATGGGGTGCTGGCTGTGCTACTTGCCTCTCTAGGCCTTGCTCCATTTTCTGGGTAGCTTGATCCTGGCGCCTGTTTCATCTTGACTCCTTTGTCCCTTGACTTTTCCTTGGGCTTAGCTCCTGTGAGCACTGCAGGAGCAGAAGGCGGTAGGAGAGACCAGTCAGACCATCAGGCCTCTCCCCAAAACCTGCAATTCCTATCAGGGGACCCTCTTCAAAGGCTACCTTCTCTGGGTCCTGATACCTGCCTGGTCCCTCCTGGTCCTACGTTTTTTGGACTGGATAAGTCTTCCTACTGGTGCCAGTCCCAGGGTGCCCTGTCCTCTATCTGGCTCCTCTCCCCCTGTAAGTGACCCAGGCACTGAACTTTCTTTAGGTGCCACTACCACCTGTTTCCTGCCAAGTTTGACTCATGCAAACAGGAAGGATGGGGTGTAGACCTCCCAGATCTCATCTTTCCCAGAGGCCAGGGTTCCAGGGTCCCTGGGGTCATCTCGCCACCCTATCACTTCCAACTGCCTGGCTGCTCTGCGTGCCAGGCCTGTGCTGAGCTCCCACTGGCCTTATTTATTTATTGAATGACATGCAAGCCCAGTTTCCTTTCGTGTTTAATGTGTCCGTGTTTCAGCAGATTCGGACTTCAAGGCTTGGATTTTGTTGACAATAATGAGATCACCCAGACAATTATCGTTTGATTTTTCAGTTTGCCAGAGAGGGGAAGATTAAAGAAAAGTTGAGAAGCTTTGGCTGTTTCCTGTTATCCATTTGCTGGGAGGGGTGGGGGTGGGGTTGAGGGGCTGGAAAGAATAGAACATCTAACAGCTTAAAAATGTCCACACTGGGAGTTGCTCAGGCTATGCACGGGACAGACTGCAGAGGTACCCGAAAGCGCCCATGTGGGCAACCCCCAGGGCACCCAGAGTGCTTTTCTCTTCATACCCAGCCAGTGTCTGAATATCCATCAGCTCCAGGGTCCAATGCTTCTGCAGAAATCCTGGAGGGAAGGAAAAATTAGGATGCTGGTATCCAATAAATGTTTATTGTTGTTATTAACAAGATTATTATTGTTTCAGTTCAGCCATAAATGTGTTGACATGGATGGCTTCCCTTTTCTGGCCTCAGCTTCCTTCTCTGTAGAGTAAGGGACGGCTGATGAGTCCATCCAAATTCCCCTCTGCCATCTCTTCCACCACCCACTGCCATCTTTTAATTTGTGCAGTTACATAAAGAAGATAGGGAAGGGGCCTGCAAGCTCAGGGAGCAGCCGGAGGTCCTGGAGGGAGAGCAGGTGCCAGGGGCCTCTTGGCTCCTAATGAGTTCTGACCACTGAGCTCCAGGAGGATTGGCCTCTGCCAATAGCTTTTTTAGAACACCAGCCCCCACCTCCAGGGGACTGCTGGGGTCCCCAGCAGGGCAGGGCCAGGCCAGAGACTTCACTCCTGTGTGAGGCTCCTAGGTGGACCCCTTTTGTGAGTTGACCCTATTGACTGAAATGATATGATGTTTTTTGCTCAGAAAGACCAACTAGAAAAATGATTCCACCTGTGGACATGTCCTCCCATCCTTCCATATACCAGACCTCCACATACCTGGCCCCTCCTCAAGCGGGGCCAGCTTTGGCTCTTGCCTTCTTCCTCTCACTCCCTGAAGGAAACTGAGGCCCAGGAAGAGGAGAGAACCAATGTCCCCCAGATGACTGTAACCTTGGCCTTCATCCAGGGCCTGCACCTCCCATGGAAAAATAAGGTGCACGAGGGCAGGAGACTGAGGCTTTTACAAAGCTTTTATTCTGAGAGGCGGACTTTGCTATTTTTGGTGTCCAAATGTTCATTCTCTTATGAAGTCCTGGTGACAATGAATAGCTGCTGATTTTCCTTTTTCCATGTCCTTGCTTGGCTTAAAACACAGTTTTTTTTTTTTTAAATTGCTCATATCATATTGATAAGCTAAATTTGGAGATTTGGCTGTCGCACCTAAGATGGTGTTGTGACATTTGCTAAACTCTGCTGATGGCGGCCTTAGTCTCCCCTGGACTGGGGTTTTGGGAAGCACAGGGCGGTGAAAGCGCCTTTCCTCGGAGTTCCCACTGGTGCCCACCAGATTCCTCACTCCAAAGCCCTACTCTGGCAAAGCCCCAGTCACTCAAAGCTTCTTTCAATTTTACATCATTGCAAGAGAGAAAAAGAAAGGCAAGACTTGTCCTGCCGGATCAATGCTCATGGATGGCCTTTTACTCTCTTCACTACTTTTATCTATTGTCTGAATTGTTAAAATGAGCCAAATACCTCTGATAAACACCTCCAATGAATCATCTCTAGCTTCAAAAAATTATCAGCTGACAAACCGGTGATGGTGAACCTTGTAGAGCTTTCGAGGAAGTAGGTTCACCACCACTGCGCTGTTGCTCTCCAATTTCAAAGGTAATAGTTGCTCGTAACACTAACTTGGAAAGCTCAGGAAGGGACAATGAAAATGTTTCTGTCCCATAAAAAAAATGCTAGTGGTTTTTTTTGGCCCTCCTTGCTATCTTGGGTCTTACAAGCACTTTGAGATGAAGGGCACAGCTGGTGCTACGTGGAAAAGCCTTTCACGGTGCGGATGTCAGACACCTTTGCTCCGAGAAAGCGAAATGCCTCAGGCCGGGACTAAATCTGCTTCCTCTCAGGGCTCCCTCCTCTTTTTTCCTCACCCCCTACAAACGTCCCTGGACACCAACGCTAGCCTAGTAGCAGCTCCCTGGATAAATATTTGTGGAGCTGAATGAAAAAGGAGCCCAGGGAGCAGCCCCTTGAGAAGTGTGTGGCGGCTCCGGGCCTCCAGGACAACACCCTTGACAGGCTTTGACAGACAGGGGTTTGTTTCTTCTAGTTGTTTAGCTCTCAACAGAGTTAAGGCTGCATGGTCTCAAATGACCTGAAATGGTTTCCCAAGCAACTTGGGCAGACTCGAGGGGCCAGAGGGCATTCAGGGTCCTTGGGCCTTTGGGGTTGGAGGCCTGCCTGCCCCTGCCAGGGCTGTCACAGAGTCCAGAAGGGTAGCAGATGCCTGATTTCAGAAGGGCTGGGGGAGCAAGTATGCACGTACATGGGATACGGAGGTGGGGGAGGGCTGAGCAGGAAGGAGGGGTTTAGTCTGGACCCCTGTGCAGTGTTTACAGGGGCTGAAAGGAGGGTCAGTGATGAGCAAGGAGCATGGGGTCATTCTTCCATAAAGCAGCATGCACGGACCTGGGATACCTCCCGGGAAAGGGTCCAGGCTTCTCATTGCTCAGGGCAGGGGGCATGGGCATTAGTGTCAAAGCACAGCTAAGGGATTCTCTGCAGAAGTGGCCAGTCCCAAAGTGGTTGGTGCTGAGCTATGATGAAGGCTGGAAATTTGGGGCTTTAAGACCAATGATACCTTCCAGGTATCAAGATGGGGAAACTGTGGCCCAGAGAGAAGCTAAGACTTTCTTAAGCCCCCTTAATGATTTAATGGTACTTTATCCCAGGCAACTCTGAAAACCCAAGGTCTGAGTATCAATCAGTCATTTGCTAAGTGTCTGTGTATGAACTGTGGGGCCTCAGCTTTTCCATTTGAAAACTGCCATTCATTTGTCAGCTGTTCGTTACTATAATGAAATGTCTGAGGCCAGTTATTTTATGAAGAAAACAGGTTTACTTAGTTCACAATTTTGGAACCCAAACAGCATTGTACAAGTTTTTGCATGGTTCCCCTTTGACTGTTTGTATAATGTCAGGACCACATGTCTATAGCATTTCTCTGTGTGGCCACCCTCCCTCTCCTTATAAAGCTACAAGGATTAATCATGAGGCCTCCACCTTTATTATCTAACCTACTCTAATCACTTTGTGGAGGCCCTGCCTTTAAAAATTATACTGGGATTAAATTTCCACCCTCCAAATCCATTAAAATAAGATCTTGGGGATTAAACTCCTGTGTGAGTTTGGGGAGAAACCATAATCAAACCACATCATGATGACAAATGCTCCCCCAAGGAGCTGACACAGAACATAGAGGAGGTGAACAAGGACATGTGGTAGCATTCTGCTCGTGACCAACTCCTAGTCTGTGTCCTGTACTCTCTCTGCCACCCCAACGCACACCAGTGGCCTGCTCCTAGCTTGTCCTTCAGGGCCTTGATAACTGCTTCTCCCTCCTCTTGGCTCTCCGGTTCGGCTTCATGGGTCTACTCACCCTTTCCCTGTGCATGGCGTTTAGTCCTTGTGTTCCTGGTGGAGGCCAGCCGGGCTCCCCTCCCTCGCCTCTGTGTGAGTCTCACAGAGTCACAGCTATGGCCGCACAGCTACGGCCTGCGCAAAACCTTTCTTCCAGGTCTGGGCCTGGCCAATCTGCTTGGGAAACAAGGAGCACCTTACTGGGGATGAGATGACTTGTTTCCTGGACCTGTGGCTGCAGAGAGCGGGGAGCCTTAACAAGAAAGCCACCATTTGTGTACCTGGCATGTGCCTGGCAGGTCAGAGTCTTATAAATCTCAAGGACCTCTGTGATACTGATGTTTTCTTATCCCTATTTCTTAGCGAGCAAACTGAGGCCCAGTTGCCAAGGACCTCCCTTGGGCTGTTCTATACCTCCTCCAGGCCTGGGGCTCTTCCTTGTCTGGGTGTGTCAGGGGCAGGCCAGGACGTCCTCTGATGTGGCGGCTGCCCAGCTCCGTGGAGTCTCAGGGAGAAGGGGATCAGGAGGAGGTCAGACATTTTAGGCAGAGGGAGGCACAGGGAGCAGGAAGGCACCTTTGTGAGGTGTGGTGCTGCCGTGTTCATGGCACCTCTGTCCTTAGACTGCCCCATTTCCTTACAGGGCCTGCCCTTTCCAGATTCTCCTGACATGGTGGGCTTTCCTCACCTGTCAGCTGCCAGATAGACCCCAAAGGCCTACCCAAGGTCACATGGAGGGTAGAAGCAGAAGAGGTACAGCCTCATATTGGGGGCTTTAGACTTAAGTTCATCTCTATTTCCAGAACATTTCATTTTTTTTAAGAAAAGTGTTCAGTAAAAAGATCTGTTTGCTTCAGGTGACATTTTGCATGTAACTTCAAGTAGAAAACAGAATAGCTGTCCCTGGAACACAGCTTAAATCTTGCCTCTTTGCTGCTTCACTTGTTGATGGCCTGGGTGACAGCATCCCATCTGCTAAGGTTTTCACTCATCCCCCCCATAGTTCTGTGTTGGAAGCCTTGTACCCTAATTCCATGTTGATGGGGTTTGGAGGTGGCACCTCTGGGACGTGGTCAGGAATAGATGAGGTCTAGGGGTGGGGGCCCAGATGGCATCAGCAGCTTTATTCGAGGAGGAGGAGGAGAGACTCAAAGTGGCACACTCAGTCTCCAGTGGCTACAAAGAAGTCACATGCAGGTTTCATGTGAACATAAATTTTTACTTCTCTTTGATAAATATCCAGCGGTGGGATTGCCGGGTTGCCTAGTAAGATACATTTAACTTCGCAAGACAGTGCCAAATGGTTTCCAAAGCGTGATGCCGTTTGATACTCTTCTCACTAATATAGGGGAGTTCTAGTGGCTTCAGCTATGCATTAGCACTCAGTGTTATCAGTTTTATTTTAATTTATCTGCCTTAGTAGATGTGTAGCATAATCTTTGGATTTTTTTTTTTTCCTGGAACCGGGAATTGAACTCAGATCCTTGTGTTTGACAGTCAAGCTCTTATCCTACTGAGCCATCTCCCCGGCCCCATGTGTAGCATAATCTTGAGGTCTGAGTTTGCATTTCCATAGTGCATAGTGATATCGATCTTCTTTTCTTGTGCTCATTTGTCATCTGTATATCTTCCTTGGTGAAGTGTCCAACTGTTGTTTTGTTTCAATGAAGTTTGTGGAATAATTTTTATATTCTGAATACAGTACAAAGTGTTCTTAAAACCACATTCTATTTAAAATGAAAATATTGTAAGTAGATGTTTGGATTTATGTTTTTCAAAAAAGTTCTGACGAGGCTGAGCTCTGGGTTGCTTGTGGCGACAATGGCAGGGGGCGGGCGGTGCACGCATCACAGTGTGGGCTGTGTCTTCCAGTCTCTTCCCTCCTTACAGGTCAGCTGGCTTCTGCAACATGTGAATTTGGGACCCCCTGAATAAGGCATTGTTTTGCTTGCCATATGTATTGTGCACATGTACAGCGCCCTCTGGGGCTGAGTTGAGCTCTTGCACAATATTTCTTTCAAGCTTCCTAGCTGCCTTTACTGGAAACGCAATCTCCCAAACTAACTCAAAAGGAACACAAGATCCCCTCTGATGCCCGTTTGTTTCTCGATGTTCCCACCTGACTACCATGTTGTACCATGCACACCATAGTTGATGTGGATGACATTTCCCAGAGTTGTGCATTATACAATCCACATTGCCACATATGTTAGCTTTGTCACTCCCTAATCCACAGCTCCGGTATTTGTAGTTTGTTGACAAGTAAAAAGATGTTAATAACATAAACTGGAACCTGAAGTCATTTAAAGACAAGTCCACTGTATTCGTTAGCTTTCCCACTGCTGGGACATAGCACCTGGCACCCACAATTTAGAGGAAGAAAAGTTTAATTTAGCTTGTGGTTCCAGGAGATTCAGTCCATGGTTGTCAGTTCCATGGAAGAAACTCATGGGACAAGGCCACTGGAGACAAAGCTGCTTAGTTCATGGTGACAGGGAAATGGAACAAGAAATCAGCACCACTAAGGAAGGGACCAGGGCCCACATGTAGTACCCAAGACTACACCTCCATGCCTTACCCAGGTATACCAAAGAGTGCTTCATGAACCTGTTGTCATTTCTTAATCCAGTGAAGTTGAAAAATATCAGGATTAATAGTCACATTCCCTTTGTGACTTTTGGTTTCAAAAATATAAATATGCTATGAGGGCTGGACTGGACTGATGTTTCTCAAACTTGAATGTGTACCACATCAAACGTGACCAAAGTCACTAAGAAGGTTTGCTGAGGCACTGATTGCTCTGAATGTCACCCTCAGAGTATCAAGGCAGTAGGATTTAGGATGGAGCAGTAGATTCATGACCAACACATGCCCAGGGAATGCAGATGCAGATGCTGCTAGCCCAGGGCCACACTTTGGGAATGGCTGTGTTAGATTATCCCAGAAGGAAGGAAAGGAAGGAGAATGACTGAGTTGGGGAAGGCTGGTTTAGGGAAAGGAGTTGATGAGAAAAAAATTAAAGTCCCTGAAATTGTAGAAGGGTGAATGATTGATTGATTGGTTGGTTGATTTGATATAGGGTCTCGGTACACAGATTGGACTCATAGGGATCCCCTTGTCTCTTGCTTCCCCAGCACTGGGATTACAGGCATGTATCTCTCTGTCTGGTTTTGGAGACCAGGGTTCCTGGGGTGGCACAGCATGCAGTACTGAACCTGGGTCCTTGTGCTTGCCAGGCGGGTGCTTAGACCACTGAGCTATCTCCCCAGTCCAGCCAAATGATTCATAAAGTAAAAGGACAGTACCTGGAGAGTAGGACTGTGGTGGTCCATGAGAAGGAAATGGCTATGCCCAGGGTAGCTTGACCGAGATTCTAGGTCTTAGCAAAGACCTCATACCAAGCTGTGGGATGTGGTAGAGTTGTCAAGAGCTTTGATATGGGATGAGGACCATTAAGAATGACCAGGAGCAAACTTTCCATCCAGATGGCTGGGACAGTGTTTGGAGTTGTATTTAATTTGGCTTTAGGTTTTCAACTTTACTGAGATAGCATTCACAAAATTATACATATTTATGGTGCACAATGGAATGCTTTTTATCTATACACACCATAAAATGAGAGGACCACAGTCTAACATATCCATTTCCTCACCGGAGCATGTGTGTGTTCATATGAGTGTGTGTGTGTGTGTGTGTGTGTGTGCGTGTGCACGCATAGGTGGGTGGCAGAAACATTTAAGATCTACTGTCCTGCAAACTTTAAGTACACACTGAGGTTTTATTAACTATGGCCACTATGCTGTACAGTAGATCTGCAAAAACTTGTTTATTCTGCAGAACAAAGTTTCTACTCTGTGATAATTTCCCAATTTCTGTCCTTCCCCCAGCCCTAGAGACCACTGCTCTACCCTCTGATTCTATGAGTCATGGCACTGTTTGTCCTCACCAGCTTTTCTTTTGCATTTGTACGTATTTGCATTCCATGAGGATTGCACTCCTTGTGGGCAGTTGGTGCGCCTGCGCACAGTGCATCTCAGCCTGCTTCTCATCAACCCCCCCCCCGCCCTCCCCTCCCCAGCTGAACGAAATCTACCTTTCTACTCTCTATTACCTGTTTTATATTTTGCTATTTATTTGTATTTGGGATTTCCAATAGAAGGGAAGACATGAGTATGAGTTATACTATTTGTAGGTTCCACATATAAGTTACATCGAGAGGCATTTGTCTTTTTATGTCTGGCTTATTTCACTTGGCATAAGATCTTTCATGTTCCTCTATGTTATCACAAATAAGTCTATTTTCTTTTTCTTTAAGGCTGAATAATATTTCTTTTCTTTCTTTTTATTTTAGGGAAGGGTTTACAGGGTGCTCAGGGTCTCACTACTGGATCAGACTTGTAGTGATCTGCCTGTTTACAGCCTTCCAAGAGCTGGGGTCACAGGCGTGCCACCATCCAGTCTCAATTGCCATCTTAGAGCACCCTGGGGGCGGGGCAGACACTGCAGGCCTGGGCTTGACCCCCGGCCCCTGCATCTGCTTGCAGGTGCTTTAATCTGCTGAACTATTTGGCCAACCCAAGGCTGAATAGTATTTCTCTCTCTCTCTCTCTCTCTCTCTCTCTCTCTCTCTCTCTCTCTCTCTCTCACACACACACACACACACACACACCCCACTCCTACAATATCCATTCCTCTGTTGATTTACATCCACGCGGAGTCTGCATTTTGGCTTATGGTGATGCTGCTGCAGTGAACACAGGAGTGCCATTGTCTCTTTAAGATACTGATGTCATTTTTTTAAAAAATAAATACGTAATATGCCAGAAGTGAGATTTACAGATCATACGGTACTTTTACCTTTTCATTGATATTTTCTACACTTTTTGCATTTCATTTCATTTGTTTCTACCTTGAGTTCTTCCTTCCTTCCTTCCTTTGCCGGCTTTGGGCTTGCTATGCTCTTTTTCTTGTTTCTTGACATAGAGTTAGGTTGGCATAAGATCTTTCATGTTCATCCATGATATCTTATTTATTCAGTATCTTTCTTTTTTCTTCATGTAGATATTTGTCACTGTAAGATCCCTCTCAATGTGCCGTGGGGGCCTGGTACACAGCTCAGTGATACGCTGCCTGCCTGCCAGACACAAGGTCCTGAGTTTGATTCCTGGCGTGCCACGTGCGCGCACACACACGCACACCCACACACCAGTTAAAAATGCCTTGCATTGAATCCCAAAATTTTGGTAAGGAATGTTTCTAGTTTTAACTATTGCAATATATATATTTTTAACTTCTTCTTTGACTCATTGTGTAGGAGTGTGTTGTTTAATTTCCAATTTGTGAATATTTCAATTTTCTCCTGTTATTTATTTCTAAATTCATAGCATTTTGGTTTGAAATGATACTTGACATGATTTTGATATTTTAAAATTTATGAAGACTTGTTTTGTAGGCTAACATGATTTATCCTGGAGAATGTTCTATGCGTAATTGAAAGAATGTATATTCTGCAACTGTTGTTTGAAATATTCCATATATACCACTCAGGTCTTCTTGGCCTATAGTGTTATTCAAGTCTATGGTTTCCTTATTGACTTTCTTTCTGAATAATCTGTCCATTTTTGAAGTCCTCTACTATTGTCAAATTTATTTTTCCCTTAGGGTGATTAACAGTTGTTTTATATATTTAGATGCTTTAAACTTGGATGTAGTTTAAAGTTTCGGGTCCTCCTTTCCAAGATGACAAAATAAAAAGAAGGAACAACAGTTGTGCCAAAAAGGGCCTTGGTCATGCGCAGCCTACTTGCTGCATGAACTGCGCCCGCGCCTACCTAAGGATAAGGCCATGAAGAAGTTTGTCATTCGGAACATAGTGGAGGCCACCACTATCAGGGACATTTCTGAAGCAAGTGTCTTTGATGGTTATGTGCTTCCCAAGCTGTATGTGAAGCTGCATGACTGTGTGAGTTGTGCCATTCACAGCAAAGTGGTCAGAAATCGATCTCGTGAAGCCCGTAAGGACCGAACTCCTCCACCCCGATTTAGACCTGCTGGTGCTGCCCCACAACCTCCACCAAAGCCCAGGGAAGGGGAGCTGGGGCTTAATGGACTGAAGAAAACTCTCTTGAGAAAGAAATAATAAATTGAATGTTATACTTTAAAAAAAAACTTGGATGTACACATTTTTACAACTGTTGTATCTTTTTTCTGAATTGATCTTCATGGTCACTTTTGATGGCTTTTGATTTAGACTATTTTGTCTGGCACAGGAATGGCTACCGCGTTCCCTCTCACTTGCCATTTGCAAGGAATATTTTCCTTCCTCTACTTTCAGTCTATGTGAGTCCTTAAAGCTGAGGCAAGTCTCCTCTAGGCAGCATACAGTTGGATCTTATTTTTAAATCCATCCAGCCACTGTAACCTTTTTGATTGAAGAACGTAAGCTATTTAAACTTAAAATAATTGTTTTCATTTTTTTAAATAATTGTTGATAGGCAAAGACAATACTGCTTCAAAATTGCTTTCTTGCTGTTTTGTACTTTCTTTGTTCTTGTTTTCCTTTCCTAAGTCCTTCATTTATGATTTGAGATCTTTTTGTTTATTTACTTATTTATGTGTGTGTGTGTGTGTGTGTGTGTGTGTCCAGCTCAGCCCACCAGGGGGCGGTGCTGGCTGGCATGTGACGCTGGGGATTGAACTGTGGTCCCTGTGCTTTGCTAAGCTTGCTCCAAGTAGGTGCCCCAGACCACTGAGCCATCTCACCAGCCCCAATTTGACATCTTTTTGTATGGTGGTATGCTGCTCTTTTTCTTTCAGCTATCTACTACAGCTTTTTTCTTTGTAGTTATTGTGAGGTTTACAGAAAATATTCTACAGTTATAACTTCCTAAAGTTGATAGTGATTGAACTTCAACTGCATTCAAAACTGCATTTTATCTTTTCCTATACCCATATTTTTTGTTTTTAATGTCACTATAAATCTTTTATACATTATGTACCTATTAACAAATGATTATAACTGCAGTTTTCTTTTAACTTTTATACTAAAGTTAAAAGTGATTTACTCATCTCAATTACAATGTTTTTCTGATTTTTATTACATTCTTTCCTTTACAGTGAGTTTTATATTGTGTTTTCATGTGGTTATTTAGCAGTCTTTAATTTAAACTTGAAGAACTCTCTGTGAATTTTCCTGCTAGGTAAATCTAATGGTGGTGAGTTCCCATAGCTTTTATATGTTAAAGTTAAAGATTTTAATTTCTACGCTCTGAAAAATTGCCTTACTTTTGTATTATTTTTATTTCCCATCTTTTATCATCCCACTCTCTCCTGACCTGAAAGTTTTCTGCTGAGAAATTGCTGATAGTCAAGTAGAGTTTTCCTCACATATAATGTATCACTTTCCTCCTGTTACTTTCAAAATGTTCTCATTGCCTAACTTTTTAAAAAATGAAATTATTATGTCTTGGTGAGGATCTCCTTCTATTTAATATATTTAGTGTTCTTTGGATATCTTGGATCAGCATGTTCATGGTCTCTGTCTTGATTTGGGGGAATTTTATTTACTTTTAAAAATAAGTTCTGTTTTCCCTTTTATTCCTTCTAGGGAATCCTATGATACAAGCATTAGTTGCTTAATGGTGTCCTTACATACTTTCCTACATACTCTCTTCACTTTAAAAAAGTTCCCTTTCCTTTTTATTTCTCTGGTTGGGTAATTTCAAAGGACATATCTTTGAGTTCATCAATTCCTTTGTTTGATTGAGTTTGCCCTTATAGCCTTCTATAGAATTTTTCAGTTCAGTCTCATGTTCTTTAGGACTTTTCAAGTTCTTTATTCTAGTTACCATCCCTTTGTTGGACTCCTAGTTTTCTTATGTAGTGTTTTCCTGATATCCTTTGGTTGTCTCTCGTATTCACCCACAGCTCGTAGCTCCCTGAGCTTCCTTACGACGGTTATTTTGAATTCATCAGAAAGTTTGTAAGTCTCTGTTTCGTTAGAGTTGGTTTCTGGTGGGCTAATATTTTCCTATTTGTGATCCTTGTAGTCTTGCATTGGTCTTTACATAGTTGAAGAAATAATTACTTCTTTTAGTCTTTATGGATTGGTAATAGCAGAGAAAACCCTTCACCGATCAGTTTGTCTAGACATTCTGGACATCCATAACAGGGGTGGAATTCATAGGCATTTTTGCTCCTAGAACCCTCAGGTTGTCTGGACTGATTCCTAGGTCAGGGAGGGCCTAGAAGCTGGGTCTGAGGTGGCTGGTCTGGTACCAGTGTCCCCCGGGGGAGGCTGGTGAACAGGTCTATGGGAGTGGACTGGGGTTTGTGCTGTGGGGCTAGGCTCTGGGGTAGGCCTTGGGCTAGTGCCCATATGGGGCCAACCTGACACTGAGATTGGTCTGGTGCCTAGGTCTACAAGGATATTCTGGTCCCTACAGGAGCCAGCCTGGTGCCAGGGTCCATTGGGATGGACCCTAACACTTGGATCATAAAATTGGGTCTGGAAGTTAGGTTCATAAAGGTCAGGTTGGTACTGATATCTACTAGTACATGTCTGGACCCTTAATCCACTGGAGCATGGGGCCATAAGAAGTGGTTTGGCACTGAAGCTAGCCATGGCCCTGGGCCACAAAGGCAGGCTTGGCATTAGGGCTGGGTTTGGAGCCTGCATCCCTAGGGTTAGGCCTAGTGTTGGAAGAGGGTTGGATCTGGTCTGCAGGAGCTGGCCTGGTGGTGCTTGTGTCTGTGGGCCTAGCCTACCATCTGGATTAGTTTAGAGCCTAGTGCTGGAGTGTGCCTGGAGCCTGAAGCTATAGGGGCTCAACTGTCATGGGCCAGCTTGGAGGTTAGGTCACAGATATGGGTGTGGCACTAGGGGAAGCCTGGAACCTGGGCGTACAGGGGCCAACTGCTAGCCTAGGCATATGTGGTCGGCCTGGTGCTCGGGCAGGCCAAGCACTAGAGTAGGCCAAGAGGAAGGATGTTTTTTACAGGGAGCCTGGATCCTTGAAAACCTACGTAGTGTGGTAGCGGCTGGCCTGGCACTGTGATTCACTGGGGTGGGCCTGATCTGGGAGTCTTTGGTGAATTCAGGCTTCACTTGCTTGTCTTACTTTCCTTCCCTTTCCCAGTGTATATCTCTGTCCGTGTGATGCTGCTCAGGTCTGAGGAGGTGTGACATGGGTAGACTGTCCTTCTCCTCTTCAATGTATCACTGGTACCACCCTCCTTCTTGTCCTTCTCCTCCTGCCTCTTCCCTCCTTCCATCTTTCTCTTCTTTTCCCTTTTCTCTTTCATTTTTCCCCCTCTGGCTCCTCCTTCCAGTCTTCCTTCTTCTCCTCCACTTCCTTCTCTTTGGTACTGCGGATAGAACCAAGAGGCCCGCTACTACTACACTCCATCCTTAGTCTTTTTATTTTATTTTATTTTTAATTTTGAGACAGTCTTGTTTAGTCTTCGAGACTGGGCTCAAACTTTCAATCCTCATGTCCCGGCCTCCCAGGGGGTGGAGATTAAAGGCATGTGCTACCCTATCAAGCTTTCTTTGTTCAGTGCTCAACCTCAGTGCGACAATCTCTCATCTGGACTCCGGCTCATGTGAAAGTACTTAGGTTCATGGATAATTGTTCAAATCAATATTTCTGTGCATGCTGAAACTACTTCCATCTTGCCGAGGTCACTTTCCACCCTCCATTCGGCTTAGAAAAACAAAGAAGATATTTCTAAAAATATACCTGATGTTGCATAGTGAAATTTATGCCTGCTTTACATGATTTCCCTCTACAAGTGCACTTCAACCAACAATAGAGTAATTCTGTCTTTCTTGCACTGAAAGAAACTGGTGATGGAAAGAAGTTAGTGGATGATGAAAACTGGGCTGTCTACAAAGCGGGGTCGTCAAGAATTGGTTACAATTCCTACTAGCTCTACCTGTCACTGAAACTTTCAAACAACAGCAACAGCGATGAAAGCATCTGCCAGGCATCACACACCCCCTCAGTGGGGTTCTGTGTGCGAAGATCCCCAGTTAGATCATTTATCTTGATTCTCTCCAAAGAGAACTTGCTCCTCTCCTTTCAGAAGTCGGAGAAACTTAAGTGACTTCAGGAAGAATACACAGCCAAGGTGAAAGTAGGATTGGATGCTAGATATGCCTTGTTCTGCTTTCTTGGTGCATTATACAGCTGTAAGTGCACATAGTCTCTGAAGTCACCTCCCAGAGGAAATGGTCCCCATGGCAAGATAAAGGGCAAGGTCAAAGGCCAGAGACCTGAGATGGAGCTAGACCCACCCCCCCCAGAAGATCTGGCGTAGGAAGGTGAGCTTTTGCTCCAGTGCTCAGGGGCCCTCTGGTTTTCTCAGTACAAGGGCTTCACTTCATTTTCTTATAGAATATTTATCACCTACACTTGCCCATGGCCCACTTTTGACCATGCCAGCGTGGTTTACCTGTCTGAGCCTCAACCCCAGCTCCCAAAAAGGAGGATCTGATTGGTCCAGTTTGTGTCAGTGTCCATCTGCCGATGACTCAGTTGGCCATTTCAAGGGAGGGCAGGATGAATAAGGGTGGGGCCGGGGCGTGAGGTCCATCCTAAGAGGCAGATGCGTCCTCTGCACTGTGGTGCCCTCTTGTGCAGGACTCCTGAGATTCTGAGACGCTTTGGCTAAGATCTGCTCAGCCCATGATGAACATATGATGGACTTACTTTACTGGGCTTTCAAACCAGGCAGACCTGGGCCTAAGCTTTTGCCTCACTATGTAGCTTCATGAACATCCTTGAGCCTTCAGAGACTTAGTTTTCTCCAATGCAGAATGTAGAAAGCATAACTCACAGCACAGGACTGCTGCATAGAGAAGATCGTGTCTACTCAGCAACTTATACAGAACAGACCTCAGGGCTTACAGGAAGCCCCCCCAGGGCACAAGAAGCAGAACTGTACTTTCCCTTTCCAAGGTAGCTTTGTTAACCATTGTGTTAGGACAAGAGAAAACAAACAGGCGCTAATGCTTTCCTCTGATCTAGTTCTTCTTGCCCCTTGAGCCTATCATTAACCTTCTTATGACCTCAGGTCAGCTATTTCAATGCCCAGGGTCTCAATTTTCCCATCCATAAAAGGGCACAGTCATTCCCCCACCCTATCTCCAGTGGTGGACGTGAGATTCTAGTGGTGGGCCTGGGAGTATGAAAATTCACCTGTAATCCCAGAACTCTGAGAGGCTGAGGCAAGGAGGAACAAGGTTCAAGCCCATCCTGGATAATTTAATGAGACCCTGACTTAAAAGGAAAGAAAACAAAACAAATAGAAAGAAGGCTGGGGGTGTAACTCAATGTAAAGGCTCTGTGTCCAACCCACAGTACTGCAACCCACAAAACCAGTAACTTCCAGGAAAAACCACAGTTTACAGCAACAGTTTTTTGTTTTTTTTTAAAGCCTGCACAGGGTGGAAAACTCAAATTCATAAGGACTAGGCAAGACCCCCAGGAAGATGGCTTTCTCATCTTCTCCACTGATTTTAAAAGAGAAATTAGAACAGAAATACTCTATTTCCTTAAGAGATAGTTAAGTTTCTATTTCTTTCAACCTTTTGGCATTTCTTGATGTCTAAGTTAGCAGCTTAGGTAAGCACAGGGACTGGGGTTCAATCACTGGCACCACATTCTGTGCCAGCCCTGTCCCCGGTGCTCTGAGCTGGCCACCAAGACCAGATGTAGTGGTGTAGGCCTATAATCTCAGCACTGGGGAATGCTGAGACAGGAGGATCTCTATGAGTTCAAGCTGTGTAGTGAGACCCTGTACCAAATACATTAAGAAAAGGATTAGTATTTAAATTAAAAAAATTGTCATGAGGTGGTGGCACATGCCTGTAATCCCAGCAGTCTAAGGAGGCTGAAACAGGAAGATCAGAAGTTTGAAGCAAGTGTTATTGACTTAGTGACTTAGTAAGACCCTGTCTCAAAGATAAAAAGGTGGAGCTAGGGGATGTAGTTTAGGGTGTTCTATCCTTGGGACCACCAAATACATAAATAAAATTCATGGGATCAAATACATAAACCCTAGTGCTGCCAGTTTGAGACTCCTTCCTAGAGGGAGACAGGGAAGTTAGTGGCCTCACTTGGAAAGTGGAGAAACACTCATGCTCTGGTCCAAGTGTTGGACCAGGCTTCAGAATTCCCACCCCCAGGGGCTCCCCCTCGGACCTCCTTTTGCCCAGTGCCAGGGATGACTTCAGCTAGAAAACAAAGGGGCCTTCATGTTCAAAGGCCAGCAAGAGGTTCGTCCTCCATCCTCCACAAACAAACAGGGCGGCTTTGATCTGGGTGGGGGTGGAGGCCGAAGCTCCAATTAGGAGATCAGCCCGTGACTAGGCTAAAGAATGTTTGTAATAAAATAAAAGATCTAAGTGGTTGTAATGAAGGGTAATAGAAAAATAGTGTCACTTGGGATTCTCTTGGGTTGTCTTATTTCAAGAGGATTAACTGATTGGGGGGGTGGTGAGGGGCCCAGGCCCCAAGCCTTGTCCAAGCTTCACTCCTACCCTGTGCTAGGGTTGGAGGGCAGCCTTGGGTGATACTGAGGAGCCACTGGGAGAGACTGGCTGACCTCACTTAATGACTGAGCGAGACCCTGTCTCGAAGATTTAAAAAAAGAAATAAAAATGTAGCTTAGGGAATTCCATGCCTAGAACTACCTAACAACAACAACAACAACAACAATAATAGAATCAAATATGATGAACTTTTTGCTAGCGTGACCGGTCCTCCTTTGCAGATGCAGCCAGGGCTCCAGAGGGTCTCCTTCATGCGCCGCCTGTGTGTTGAGGTGTTGCCCACGCCGCTCTTTCAGGAAGATGCCCTTGCTGCTCCTGGCTTCATTCTCTGGCCTGTGAGCAAGGCTTTATCCTTTGAGCCTGCCCCAGTCCCATGTCACAGCAAGGTTGGGGCTACTGCTTGCTCTAAACTCTTGCTCTTTGTGGGCAAGGATACTTGGGGATTAGGGAGGGCACCACTCTTCCTCAGCTTTTATATTCACTGCACTTGGGAAGATGCAAAGGTACATTTTTTTTTTTTTTGAGGTAAAGTGGCCCGTTTGATAGGTACATTTACACAAAAGGAGGCACACAGCTATTATCTCTGATAAGCTGATTGCTTTATCGTCAAGACTGCTGGGAACGATTGCTCAGACTGACCGCACAACCCAGGAATGCTGCTTACAACCTAGAGAATTGGGCCGGAGAGATGGCTGAGTAGAAAAAGAGCTTGCCTGGCAAGCACAAGGACCCGGAGTTCAATCCCCAGTTCCGAAAAAAAAAAAGAAAGAAAGAAAGAAAGAAAAACAACCTAGAGAATTGTTCTTTCCATAGTTCTATTCTTTTTTTACGATAGTACTGTGGGTAGCCATTTTGGTTCTCAAATTAGGCAACCCGGGCTTGGGGAAAATGAATGCTAGCCACAAATAAGATGCCCAAGCTAAAAACATGAGGCCTCCAGGAGCTCTTTTGTTACCACCTCAGGATATAGCACTGAGTGAATATTTAGTACTAGAGTATATATTTAGAAGATACGGTAGTGGGTCTATGTCTATCAACCCCTCCAGCCCTTACTTGTCCTGGGGAGGTGATTATTGCTATCATAATCTGTATTTTACAGATGAGGAAGGTGAGGCAGAGTGGCTGTGAGGGAACCCGGACTTCCCAAGAATGTTCAGCCAGCTGAGTTGGGGGCGTTAGATTCCAGCAAATGGGCTCCTACTGCCCATCTGGTCATCGGTACAGTATTTCATTTCTTGATAATTGTTCTGATATGGTTTACCCCTACAAATTGGTGGCTCCATTCATCTAAGAAAACTGTATTTGTCCATCCCAGGTATATCAAAGTCCAACAGCAGGAACTTCGTGGAGCAGTGGGTCCTCCTGGTTCTCCAAGCCACCACACACGTGTCTCCCAGGAGACACCAGCAGCTAAGCCTCAGCTCCAGAGTGGCTGCAACACTTCCCTTCTCACCTCCTCCCTGGGTTTCTGGGAAAACTTATTGAGGCCAGGCTGGATTCCTCTCAAACATAGATCAGGATGATCTTTTATATTTAATTATCTAATTGTTGATTTCAACTCATTTGATATGATTTCACACCCATTGCTTTTAAGTTACACTAAGTAGATAGAGTTGGGACATTAGCCTCTTTCCTTTCTGCTGGGTGACTTGAGAGATAACTCAAGTGGCAGAGACACCCAGGGACACTCTTGAGTCCTCTGTATGCCTAGAGGAGGGGAAGCACCAGAGGAAGAGTGCCTGGGAGTTGGGACTCTGATTTAGTTCTAGGAACAGAGACCATGCAGCCCAGGAGGCCAAGCTAGTTCTCATCTGAGCAAGCAAGTCCAGGAGACCACCATGGAGGCAACTTCAGAGACACACACGTGCCTTTTTCTTTTCACTAATCACAGAATTTTAAACTCCATCCTGCTGTTGGGTTGGATTCATGGATCTTTGCCTCTGCTTGCTACCAACAACATGTTTCCAGCATAAAACCATATCAGATCTGATGAGAATCCCCCTGCCATATTTGGTCTTCTGAGGGTGGATGAAGACTCCTTTGTTGGTGCATTTCAGCTGGTGCCCATCCCCCAGGGCCTCTCAGTCTCCAGAGCACCTGGGCTAGGTGCAGCTACAAGTCACAAGCCATTGCTCTCTTCTTGGGGTTGTGATTCTAACACTCAGGCTCCAGAGCAGACAAACCCAGGCTGAAATCCTGGTCCCAGCTCCAACAAGCTGTGAGAACATGGCAACTCAGAGGGACTCTCTGAGACTCAGTTCCCTTATCTAGAAAAGAACAGTGCATGTCTGTAATCACAGGCCTTTGGAAAACTGAGGCAGGAGAACCTCATGTTTAAACCTAGCCTGGACAATTTAGTTTAGGCAGAACTTTATGAATTAAAAAGGACCTAGGGATTTAGCTTAGTGTGAAGGCACTGGGCTCAATCCCCTGTACTGTAAAACAATGATAATAATAAGAAGTACAGTGGTCAGCCCTGCCTGTGCAGGGTCAATGTCATGATTCTATCTAATAATGTAGGTTGGACATCCCGTAAGCACACAATGAGTGCCACCTATTAGCATCGATATTACCAGTATGATAGATGAAATGTCCTATGTGGATTTGACTTGACTCTATATATCAGACCAAATAAAGACAACAATGAAGAAAGTGTGCATATGAACACGTCAGTGCAGTCACCGTGAACACACACCGTTGGAGCTCCCTTCAAGGACAATCTTGCCATTCAGTTGTAGTTGCAGCCATGCTGGGCGCAGCACCTTTACCACCTGCTTCTGATCTCAAGGCCAGTCTGCATTCATCCTAAGAAGTTCCTGGCAAGCGATAAAAAAACATGTGGAACCAGGCCCAGAAGTGGTATTTTGCCTAGATGGGGCTCCTCTATGATGTTGTCTTTGGAGTTGGCCAAAAGTGTCAGATTTTTTGTCTCAGCCCCAGGCTCCTGACTGCTCCTGCTTTTTCTCACTTTCCTTTTAGCGTCCTGTGGCAGGTCAGCGTCTTGTCCCCCTGGGATGCTCCATTCTGACAGTCAATCTGATTGGATTGAGGAGTGTAGGAAATTAGGCAAACTTACTTACAGGTGTGTCTGTGGGTGGTTTCAAAGATGATTGGCATATATAACCACAAATGATGGGAGACCTACTCTGAATGTGGGTGGCACCATCCAATGGGAAAGGAGGAAATGAAACAAAAGTGGGAGGAAGTCCACCAGTGC
>NW_004524749.1:2485097-2503048 GCF_000260255.1 Octodon degus
GAGGAGGAGGAGGAGGAGGAGGAGAGAGGTCAGTTGCCACTCTGGGGGGAGCACCTGCCCAGAACATCTGATGCCCTGAAAAACAACAGAGGATGTGATCACAGAGAGGAATCCTAGCCTGGTGTCCCTCTCCTCCTTTACAGTAGCTCCTGCTGGAGTGTGGCTCTCAGGGTTTGTCACGTGGCCTGCATACTCCTCAGGATTCTCCAGAGAAGCAGAACCAAATAGCAGGTTTATGCATCTAAACAAAACAAGAAATTGCCTCATGCAACAATGGAGCCAAGAAGTTCTGAGGTCAGTAGACAGATCTGGGGATCCAGGAGCATTCATGAGTAATTACAGCCTGGAGACTGAGCACTGAAAGGTAATGGTGTAGGTTCAGTCTGAAAGCAGGCAAGCTCGAGATTCAAGAAAAATTGATGATTTGGTTGAAGCTCAAAGGTAGAAAACAAACAAACAAAAAGTAGAAAACACCCTTGTTCTAGCTCAAGCGTCTGGCCAGGGAGGGGAGTTGTCTCCCTCTGTCTTTAAACTGCTCCATTCAGACCTTCGCTGATTGGCTGAGGCCCCCCACCCTGGGAGGGCATCCACCTGACTCAGTCTACCAAATCACATGTTAGTTTCATGCAGAAATTCCGACATAGGCACTCAGATTAATATCAGGCCCAACATCTGGGCACCCTATGGACAGTCAAGTTAATACTTAGAATTGTTGTTCACAGCCTCCCCTGGGATCTGGCTTGGTCTAGCTTCCATGCTCACTGGCATAGGGCTGAGAGGGGGTGTGCAGGTGGGCAGGCACTCTAGGAGCCACTGATTTTCTAGGGAGAATCTGTGCTGCACTCCGCCATCATTCTTAGCACCTCACAGATGGTGAATCTCACACCCCCAAGTTATTCTCTCTTCCTGCTGTACTCCCAGGCCCATCACCTCCAGATTTGCCCCTCACTCTGCACTGAGTAGCCCAGGCTCCTGCACTTCCTGGCTGAGCCCCTGTCATGTCCTCCCACCTGGAAGCAGCTTTCTCATCACCCTGGGCTGCTAAATGGTCTTCAAAATGTTCCCCTTTCATTGTAGACCTACAGAGCACACCTTGGCAGAGACTTTGGACCCAGAGCCTCCTCCTCAATTCTCTTCCCCTCCTTAGAGCTGGGAGACTGAGTCCTGAGAGGAGAAAGGACTTGCCAGGGCTGGGTGGCTGCCCATGTGCCCAGGTTCTGGCCTTCCTGTGTGCTGCATGGGACAGTGGATATGGAGAGGCAGTGTACACAGGGCTTGCTGGAGGTGGACGCAAGTGGTGACTGTGTGGCCCTGTGTGGCAGTACACGCACCGGTGCACCAGGGAGCCCGTGTGTCTCCTCTGGCATGACTCATGTAGGGCTTCTTCTCCAGGAAGGTCCCACTGCTACAGCTGAGCAACGAATGAAATTCATTTTCCAGGTTGTCTTTTAGGAGACAGTGGTCTCCAGTGGCTTCACTCTCAATCTGCTTCCCTGCAGACCTCCTTGGGGATTTCCACCTGGGCAGTTCTGCTCCAACTCTTCTGGAAGGGAGGGTGGATGTCAAAGTCCTCTTCACAGTCTGTTGAATGGTGGCAGGGGCCACGGCTCAGCAAAACTATCTCCAGCTGGAGTCCTCTAGTGCTCACCCTCTCGGGGCAAAGTTTCTCTCATCTGCACAAGAGGGATGTGTCAGGCTGGAGGCAGTTTCTAAACACCAGCCTTCCATGCCAGCCTCTGCCCCCAGCCTTGGCCAAACCAGAAAAATAAGGACAATGCAAGGAGTTGTTCATAAAACTGAATGCCCTCGTTTTAATGGACTTCCCTTTCTTCTGAGATGACGTCCTTCCCTTTCAGATATTCAAACGCTCTTTATAAAGTCAGATGAGAGAGGTTCTGTGTGTGTGTGTGTGAGTGTGTGTGTGTGTGTGTGTGTGGGCACATGCACGTGTGTATGCTTATGACAAAAGCAGGCCAGTGAAAGGCAGTGCTTATCAAAGTGAGGGCAGAGAAGGTCCAGCCATCCCTAGGACCCTTTCAGTGGCTGCGAGGTCAGCATTATTTTCATAACAACGCTCAGATGTTACTTGTCTTTTTCACTGGGCTGACATTTGCACCAAGCATGCAGGGACAGTGATGGGGACATCTGTTAGCGGGGCAGTTTGTGTCAGCCTGGGATGCTCTAGTAGTGACGTGAAAGTCAGAACAGAAGACAGCGTCATTTAGAATGTCCTCAAAGGAGGAAAATTGATTAACTTGTGCGTCTCTTAACCTCTGAGGAAATTCATTTTAATATTTGGTGTAAACCATGTGCAACTCCGTGCACTTTTTCTGTATCTTGAAGTCTGATAGTCGTCATAAAGAGAAGAACTCGTACAACTGCATTGTAAGCTATCCTCACTGAAAACCATTTTATTTGTAGGGGGGAGAAAGACTAAAAGAGAAATCATGTTATTCAGACTCAAGGACTGGTAGATATTTTCTCAAAGTGAATGAAATGTGCCTGTCATTTCAAGGAAAATAATGGACTGTCTTTGTCTCCAGTCGTAGAAATCAAGCTTTCCAGATAATGGAGAGAGATGCCTGGAACAGAGAGATACTCAGTAAATGCCTCTCTTCCCTGCCTCTGTCTGTCCCTTTTCTTTCCTGTCTCCATCAAGATTAGCTCTGCAGCCCCCGTGGGCAGTGTCTGAGACCTGGGGATACCGGCGAGGGGGCAAGGTGAGCTGCCGTAAGAACAGTTGTCCAAGCACAGCAACGGGGACAAAAGGAGAAGGTTCTTTTTCTTTTATGAATCTCCAAGTCATGAAGTGGCCTGGGTGGTGATTTGACTCTGTGAAGTGGATCAGGGACTCAGGTGGCTTGCATTTTGTCCTCTGTCCTCCCCTGGGGTGAGGCTGGCTCTTTGTACTGTCTATGTTCCAAATGCCAAAACAATGGCAGGAAAATGTGAAGGGTTCCCTTATATTGTGCCTGGTCCTGTCCTCCTCACACAGGGCTACTCTTAGCCACCAAGAAGGTTGGAAAATGTGGTATCTAATTCTGTGGTCATGGGATTGCTGAAAAAGAACAGGGGGAATGGATCCTGGGACACAGGTAGCAGTTTCTGCCCTACAGGGACTGGTGTACCATCCGGAGAGGAAAAGTGGGATTAGATAAAGTACTACACCTGTGGAATCTCTGCTCAAATAGCTGCTCAGACTAAAACCAGGGGAGGTCTGTGTAGATCCCCACTCCAGAGTGGCTGCTCCTTCTCCCTTGTCAGCCTGTGTGTATGATCCAGCTAAATGCCCTTATGCTTTCTCCAAATATTGAAGAGAAGGGACCTCAGGGAGATCTTCTCTCATTCTCTCAAAGGGAAGGCTGAGGCCCAGTGTTGGAAAAGCCTGGTTCAACAGTACACAGCAAATCTGAATCAGTGGCTGTGGATCATTCACACAACTGAGTCCAAGCTGCAAAGAACTTTAACGAAGGGGTGAAGGCCAAAGCAGGTGTGGAGTTCCCACCAGGAGGCCCCTTGAACTGTGGCTTTCACCAAGAGGCCTGGGGCTGAGTCAAGCTACACATACTGGGCTCTACTGACAGTAGTAGAAGTGAGTTGTTCCCGCAGCCTGAATTTGGAGGGTGGTGAGGCAGCCTGGGGTTCATAGCTGGCCACATATCTGTGGGTTCAGGTGTCTGTCTGGACTTCCTGAGTACCTGTGTGGCATCCAGAAAACCTCATGCCTCCCATGTCCACAGCAGACTGGTTCCTGTTGTACATCAGAACAAGACAGGAAGGCCAAATGTGTCTGGGCCCGTGAGGAAAAATTGTTGTTTCCCACCTGGAAAGCAGGGAGGGCCTCACAGAATGGTTGTCTTTGAAGCTGGCCTTGAAAAGACCTATATTTACCAAATTGGGAAAGAACAGTCACAGGGCTTTACATACCTTCTGGCCTACAAATTCTATATTTTAATATGTAATTGAAAAATATTCGCGTGACACTTTCTATGTGCCACAGAAAGTTTGAGAGCTCCCTAAGCGTGGACTCCATTCCTGTTTGCAGGGACTATGAAGCTATGCGAGCTGTCTGCGAGGATCTGTGTAGCCTGGTGCGTGACCCTGCTCTCTTGAGGAGGCGGGCAGCTGTTCTTGTTCCCCACAGTGGCAAAGGCATGGAGGACCCATGGGTGCTTCCCTGTCCCCTCCCTGCATCCACTGGCCTCAGAATCCAGTCCTTGTTTGTAGGTCCGCATGATGGTCTCTCTCTCTCCACTTACATGTGGCCTCTTCTGGCCCCATCTGCCTGATTTTTCCTGCTTCTGCCCATTTTTCTCAGTCTGATTTTATAGTCACGTTCACATCCTTTTTCTGTCAGGGTTTATCCAGGTTAGGTTCTGTTAGCACCCAGAACCTTGAGTGGCTCAGAAGAGGAAACTGGGAGATGAGGCCTAATACCCATGGTCTGAGGAAGTCTATCTCCAGGCTGTGACTGGCATGCTTTCCTGGCCTATTGGCTCTTTACCACAGATGTGCTTCCAAACTGTGTGATATGTTAGTTAGCTCTTGCTGTGATGGTGCTGTGGACCAAGTGACGCTTCCTGGGGCATATGACAACAAATATTTCTTTTTCTTCCTACGGGTTTGTGAGGGGTTACTCTGATGAACCTGACTGGTATTAGTGGAACACGGGTCCAGACTGGAGATTGGTTTTAGATCCGTTCTGTATGTCTCTCATTTTGTTACCCAGGCTGAAAGATGGGATCTATCATTAGTAAAAGTCTTTTGTGGGAAATAAGGGGGAGGAGTGGAAACACGCAATGCCCCTTATGGGTTTGACTTAGAATTACTACTGTATCACTTTTACTCATATTGAGTAGATCAAAATAAGCTGCATGCCCAAGTCCAACACTGGGTTGTGGGAGAGCCTTTCTATTCACATTGAATCCTGATAGAGATAGCCTAGGAGGAATTGGAGACAAATGATTTTAGCCACCAAACTGGTGTGCTTTTGCACAATCTGATATCTTGGTTCCAAGCCTCTAAGCAAAATATCTGCTTTCTATAAAAGTTGTCCAGGTGACTGAATGACCTTCCCATAGGATGAAGACTATGCTATGTGTAAGAGGTCATTGGAGCTTTGAGTAGAAAAATGACATGATTAGTATTAGGTTTGGAAAATAACTGTCAAGTAGGTGGCTATGGAGATTGGGAAGTCAGCTACCAAACTGTTACAACTGACCCAAGATGAGAACTTGAACCTGGTGCTCTGATACCTATTCCTACGTAACAAAGGACCACAAAATTCAGTGACTTAAAACAACTGTTTTATAAACTCTGTGACCTTGTGGGTGGACTAGGCTTATTGGGATGGTTCTGCTCCTTGGGATGTCTAGTAAGGCTGCAGTCACCAAGAACTCACTGGTGTTTAATATCCAAGATGGTGCAATCCCACGGTGTGGCTGGACGATTGTTGAGAACTCAGTTGGAGTGGGGGACTTATACATATGGGCGGCTATGTGGCCTGGACTTCCAACATGATGGCTGGGTTCTGAGAGGAAATGCTCCATAAATTAGCATTCCCAGAGGGAGAAAACTAAAGCTGCTTGTCCTGCCATAGGCTAGGCTGGATCCAGGCACAGCCTGCCCTCTCCCAGACCCAGTGGTCTGTGGTCTCTGGGTCAGTGGAGACTATAGGCTTCTGAAGGGGGCTGATGAATCATCGACTTGAATTATTTTAATCAATTTCCCTGGGCAGTGTAGTGCAGAATGAGAGAATACAGATTCAAGAGAGATTTAGAAACAATGAATGAAAGCTTCCACCTTACTGGTCATACAGGAAATGTTAGACATGCTCAGAAAGTCTTGCCCTGAGAGTCTGTCAGGATTGACCCCAGTGTTAGCCATGGGATTCTAATACAGAACAGCTTCTCCAGGAGGTATTCACTGTGTTTCCTGGAGGGCAAACTGATAGGAACCTTCACCTAGGACACTTACGGTCAGCCCAGCGGGCATCAGCTAGTCAGATTAGCCACACTTCTCAGCAAGTTAGGTTTTGATTGTTGGCTCTTATAACCAGAAAGTGCTGAAGAAAAAATTACTTTTTGATGCTTAACAATAATTGTTATAATGACAGCCTATTTTTACTGCATGTCTGCTGTTGGCCAGGCACTTGCATACATTAGCTCATGATTTGTCTGTATCTGTGTTATTTTTGTGCATGTGGCAGCCTTCCCCAGGTACCTGATCTCCTCCTGTTTGCTGCCTGCACTAAACTTCTGATAGCCTCATGACACCCTTTGGTGAGATTTGATGACACCTGAGATTTAGCATGTGGCAGTCGTTGCAGAGTGAATGGTGCAGACATGGGGGTACGGATGTGGAGTTGGTCCTCTGAGAGGCTGACCACATGAAAGTGGGAAGTGCCTTGTGCATCCTGAAAAACTCAGCCTCCCCCTCTTCTTTCTTGTTATCTTATCTGATTTTCTGTTGCTACAACAAAATGCCTGAGGCTGGGTACTTCACAAACAAAAGAGATTTATTCTGCTCACAGTTTTGGCAGCTGAAAGTGCAGGAATGGAAGAGCCATTTGAAGTCTGGTGGGGCCTCCTTGGCTGTGTCACAAGATGGCAGATGGTCTCACCATGGGAGAGAGTATTGTGTGGCTTGTTTCTTTGTAGCAACTCTTTCTCATGGGAACAACATGGCCACAGTGGGGACCAAGCTCCAGGCACATGAACCTTGGGGAACACACCTCATCCAAACCATTGCTGGCTCCAGAATCCTGCAGGGGACCACAAAAAGAGGAGGATGAAGAAGCAGTTTCTACTTCTGCCAGGTTACCTAAAGCGTCAGGGAGGCCTTCCTACAACCTCAGCTGGCTGAAGGAGGAAGTGGCTTTTGAACTGGGATGGAAAGAAAACCCTGGCTCAGGGGGCAATAAGGGACTGACCAGAGGGGCGAGTTCAGGGAGGCCAGGGGTGGAGATTAGGGCGAAGAGTGGATGCCACAGCTCTGGCTTCCCATAGGCCAGCATATTTGGCAAATTTTAAGAACAGAAAACCTTGGAGTCTTGGCAATTTAAAAATGTTGAAATCTGAATTATTTTCATTGGAAGCCAGAGCGATTGAGAACATTACCTGAGCATCAGATGTTGAATGAGATGAAGGGAGCACTGGTTTCAAACGAGAGGATGGCTCTCCCTGGTCCATAGCTCTCTCAGTTGTTCTCACTGATGTTCAGTTTCTGCCTTTCAGGCATGAAGGAGGCTGAGGGCCTGTGCAAAGGTTACCTGTCCTCCTCACATCCCTAGAGACATTTGGGTCCTGAGGGGTTGCAGGGCACCTAGACAGCATCCTCTGACAAAGTAGGTACGAGGCTTAGGGAGGAGCAAGGAGTGTAGCAGGGAGAGGATCCCAGGCCATTCTCATCCTGTCCCTTCTGTCCCCTTCTTCCTGATGCCTGCCAACTCAGGATAATAGGCATGACCAGGACACCTCTCCCCAGCACCCTCCTGGGGAGACCCAGGGCAATTGATAGAGGGGCCTTGGCCCTGCCCTTGCTCCTCTGACCCCCTACTCCAGGAATAGTAACAGGACAGGAGGCATCAAGAGGTGTGGTTGATCTACACACTCCTTGCCACTTTGCTTCTGCCTTACAAAGGCCCACTGTGGTGGGCTGCCAATGATTCCTGAAGGATTTGGCCTGCTACCCAAAGAATATGGGAGCCAAGGAAGGTTGTATGCAGGAGGCAGACATGGCCTGCTTGAGCATGTTTCCATTTGTAGGAGGTCACAGAGAGGATTGCAGAGTTAATGATGGTCAGTCCGAGTGGACACTGAAAACCATTCTATAGATGAAGAGGGTGAGAGTGAGAAGCTGCTGCCCAGGGTCACCCTGCTGGAGGGCGAGACAATCAGAGATATTTAGCCTCAAATCCCAGTCTCATCCTTTGGTTCATGTCCTAGCAGTAGCTCTGAGGACGGCGGCATAATCTCCCTTCGCAGCTGAGAGACTGCAGGTAGATGGAGGAGGCAGAATGCGCTACTCCTCTGCGGGTTCTTTGCTTCTCTCAAGGTAGTCATGGAAGGCAGAAAGTCTGGGCCGAGAGTGGGATGCATTTCTTCAGTCGGGAGCACGACCTGTGTTGGGAAGAAGGCTCTCAGGGGAAGTGCCAGCACCCACATTCCTGGGCTAAGCCCCAAGGGCTTCATATATCTTAATGAGTGCTTAATTTGTTGCATTTTTTTTTTTAATTTGCTGCAACCACAGAGCTGGCATGTATGTTTGCACAGGTTATACACTGCGCAGTTCCAAGAGTTACAAGGCATAAATCCGGGCAATTCGTCTCGTAGCCCATGGGGTAACATATAGTGGTGGCCACAAACCAGGGCTCACTGGTCAAGCACTGGGGCTCAATTCTAGTCTTCTACATTCTTGCAAAGCTCTGCTCTTCTTCTCGTAGCTATTTCCTGATCTATAAAGTGGGGCTGGTGGTTCCCATCCATCCTCCTTGGAATCGTGTGAGAGATCAAGCCACACGGCCCCTCCCACTGAGCCCCGTTGCTCAAATTTTAGCTCCCTGTCTGGACTTGAGTGCAGGCAGCAGTACTGCCGGATCGGTGCCTGCCTTCTGTCTGCCCACTCCGTCCTGGCACAGGGAGGCATCAGGGACCCATGTGTGGACAGCAAGATCTTAGGAAGTACAGTGGCAACAGGCCCTGGTCTGCTGTCACCTTTGGAGCAGGCTCTAAGTGACCCCTTTTCACTTCCCACTCCTCCGGGAGGAGCTCACGGAGGTGACAATGAAAACTGGGGAGCACAGGCCGGCTCCCCTCGGGAACACATGTTTCCTTTGGTTAGCACCATGCTTAACATTCTCCGATCAGTTGCCAAAAATTCAAAATTTGGAGATTACACTTAGAAACCTGAATTTCTAGCTAGTCTTGAAAAATAGGATCTAGTAACTGAGGGCCCTGGGGTGGTGGTGAGCAGCTGCCGCCCATTTATGCTGGATATGTGCCACCCAGCCTGCCATCCAATCTGCCTCGCCCAAGCCCCTCTCTTGGGGCTGATGAGAGACCCCTCCCCCGGCTCCGTGGGACTCCTGGGATGACCAGCTGAACTCTGGAAGCTCGGTCTAGCCCACTGTGGGTGAGCAGAGGTCCTGCATTGTATAAGGGGCATCCATCACCAGGGAGAACCCGCGAGGCTGCCCTCCAATGGTGCCAGGCTCTCCAGCACCCCCCCCATGTGCCATGTACTGACTTTCCCCCTGCCCCCCGCCTCCACCCAGCCATGGAGTCTACTGTCTTGCTTTGGGACACAAACATACACACGTTATTAGGAGCCCAGATCAAAGGCGACGTCCCACAGCCACTGCTCAATGGTCCCTTTGTGCAGACGGAAGCCTGCAAGAGAGTTAGAACCCAGGCAGAGCGGGAGGGGCTGGGAAGGGGGCACAGTACAAAGATACTTGTCACCCAGAGAGTCCATAGAAGATGATGTTAAAAGAGGCGCCAGGTGGAGGATGTACCCCAGCTCCCTGTCTGGAGATGCAAATGGAGAATTATCCTTTCTGCTGAGAAGAAAACACTCATCCCTTGAGATCTTAGAAGAGAAAGATGACAGCGGCGGGGCAGAGGAGCAGCCGCTGCACGTGCCCTCTGGCCCTTGCTGACTGTGGTGGGTGTGATGCAGGCTTCCAGCAGAAGGGTGGTAGTGACCTTGTGTTGGGCACAGAGTCAGAAGAAACAAAATGATTTCAGTTTTGGGGGAGGGGTGATGTGGAAGGTTAGGGTCACCTTTGGTGAGATGGGTCTGCTCCTTCAGCAGTGGGGACCTACAGACAGCATTCCTAAAACCCCTACCGTGTCCCGTACACAGTTTGAAGTGAGGCAGGCACAGAGGGGATTAGCTGGGTGTCAGGTGCCCACAGTGGAGGGCCAATGCTGGCTTCATCTGCTGCATCAGAGACCTGGCATCCTCGGTCCCTGCCCTGGCTGGATGCCCTGAGCAGGTCACACATGTTGTCTCCTTATATCCAGGGCTGGTGGGAACAAAGAAGTGCTTTGAGAGTTCCGAGGCAAAGCCAGGCACCTGCCTGCCAGGGCTTGTGGGGAGGAGGGCTGCTGAGCAGGTGTGGGAAGGGGGCTTTCCAGCAGGGGACCTCAAGGACTGAATGGAGGCTTCTGGGGTGCCGAGCTGTGGCAGAGACAGACTGAACTGATGGCCCAGTGAGTGGTGATGATCTATGAACTTGGCAGACTGCCGGCTCTGTCCTGGACCCTCGGGGCTCTCTGTCTATACACACTCCCCCAGGATCCGCACTAGCACGAGGCTTTATGTTCCACCTCTCTGCTCGTGACACCTGCTGGCAGCTGGTGGCCCAAGCAGGAGTGCTGCAGATCCAGCTGCCCGCCATTTGATCCAGCTGCCAGATGCTCAGCCTAGTCTACCAGGGGCTTCCTCTTTCCTCCTTGCAGAGTGGCTCACTCCGTGTGCTTCCTCTACTCAGTTCTAGCTCCAGCCTTCCAGTTGCTCAGCTTCCAACCCTAGCTCCTCTCTTTTCTCACACCCCATGTCCTACATTTTAGGTAGTGCTGTCGCCTTTAGATTCAAAACACGTTTGGCATCAACTTCTTCCATCTCCTTCACGGCTTTCTCCCTAGGCTACGCCACCATCACCCCAAGTCTGACCTCCCTCCATCTCCCCTCAGCCCAACTCTGTTCTTAACCCAGAGGCCTGCTTGTTCTAGGGCCTAACCTCCCACCAGTGTTCTTGTCTTATTCCAGTAAAGCTAACGCTCTTGCTGAGGTTCATGAGGGTCCAATGGTTTGAGTGTCACTTTCAGCCTCATTTCCTACTCCGAATCCCTGGTCTCTGCTCTCTCTCTTTCAGAGGCAGGCCCCTGCATGTCCCCATTGCAGGGCCTTTGCACTGCCACACCCCTGCCAGGACTGCTCTCCCTGGACATCTTTTGGCTCCCTTCCTTGTTTTCATGTCTTTGCCTTGACGCTGCCCTCTCTGGCTTGTCTAACATTGTAACCTCCTGGCTTGGTATTTATTTATTTTTTTCTTTCTTTTTTTAATATGAATTTAGGACAAGGTCTACAGGGTCTCACTCTATAGATTGGTCTCATAGTGATTCTCCTGTTTTCAGCCTCCCAAGTGCTGGGATTACAGGCATGCGGTACCATGCCCAGTTTCAATCACCATCTCAGCCCACCCCGGGGGCAAGGCCGGCACAGCACACCAGGGATTGAACCTCGGCCTTTGTGCTCTTCCAAAGCAGGCATCTGGCTTGATATTTCTTCTTCCTCTTTTCCACTTTATCCATGCCCCCCCCCATGTGCTATGTTGTTTCCTTGTTTTGTTTTTAAAGCAGGGTCTTCTTATATAGTTCAGGTTGGTCTTGAACTCACTATGTTGCCCAGGCTGGCCTCAAACTCATGGCTATCCTCCTGCCTTGGCCTCCTGAATGTTGGGACTGTAGGTATGCACCACCATGCACTATACTCCATTTTCCTAGCTCATTTATTTTCTATGTTCCTTCATGAGGACAGAAATTCCATCTGATTTGTGGACACAAGTGCCTGGTATACCTGAGGCCTCCAGGAAATCTTCCTTGAATGACTTCATTAATAAAAAAGAAGGGCCAGGGAGATAGCTCTGGGATTTAAGAGCTTGCCTAGCAAGCACAATGACCCAGGTTCATTCCCTGGTACCACACGCTGTGCCACCCCGGAGTCAAAGGTACAATGTGCCAGCCACTGAAACCAGGCATGGTGGTGCATGTCTGTAATCCCAGAACTGGGGAGGCTGAGACAGGATGCTATGAATCTGAGGGGAGGAGGGCTCACTATGAGTCTGAGCTCTGTAACGAGACCCTGTACTAAATTAATGAATAAATTAATTAAAAATATTTTTAAAAAATTAAAATAGAATGAAAAAGAAGCACCTATAATTCTTGGGTCCTCCACTCTGACTTTCTCGCCCTCCACTGCACACTGATGCTCCTTACTTGAGCAGAGGCAAGTTCCCTAGCCCCAGGAGCTGCTCAGAAGGCTCACCTTGCTCCAGGCTCGAGGTGTGCGTGATCCCCTTCCCTCACTGTGTTACAAATGCAGATACTCAGGTCCTGCTCAGGCTGCATTCTGACAAGGTCCTGGGAGATACCAAGGAACCCTCATCTAGACTATTTGATGTCAGCCAAAGAAAGGAGGACCCAGAGTCTTTCAGGGATCCAAGTTCAAGACATCCAGGCACGATCAGGGATGAAGATAGCCCATGTCTCCAACACAGTTTTCCTTCTGTGCTCCTGCCCCTGCTTCTGCTAATCAGTTGGTCTGGACTCCAAGAAGCTGCCTCAGCTCCAGGACTATGCCACCCTCCACCAAATTCTGCAAAGAGGTTCTGATTGGCCAAGCTCAGGAGTGAGGCTTCCAGTCAGCTATGGTCTAGGAGTAATGGGATTGGGTGATGCCAACATTGAAGCCATTTAATGGAGGGAGAGAGAGGAGGAGAAGGAAACTAGGTGGGAGGGAGGGTGGGTGACATGGGCAATGGACCAAGAGCTTTGCTGCAGTGACTGCTTTCCTTTGCTCTTAAAGCCATGACCTTTGAAAGTCCCATGTGCCAACTCAGTCTCATGCTGAGCTGTCCAACTGCAAGGAGGCTGGGACATGGAGAAAGGTATCCTCAAGTGCGTGAAATGGGCACATGTGAATGTTTTCCATCAAGGAGGCTTTATATGCAGGCCCTGTTCCCTCTGAGTGTTCCTTCCTACCATACTCTTAGTCTCAGCCTGGACCAGAACTTGTAAAAGACCTTGGAAGTCATTTCATTAGCTCCAGTGCGTTCCAGACCATGTTCCATGAACTTCCACAAAAGGTTCTTGGTCTGGTGAGTTTAAGAAATCCTGCTTGGGTCTCCTGTTAGAGAATAATAGCAAACTTGTGTGCTCATTAAAGTCTCTAAGAAGTCCTGCAGAAAAAAGAACTCATTTCCGTGTAGCAAAGCCAAGGCCTCCCAGAGCTTCTCCCAAGCACTTTCTTTCCATAATAGCATCTTGAAAAAAAAAAAATGTGTTCAGTGACACCCGTTTTAAGAAATGCCCATTGCCCAAGGCTTCCTTTGATGCCATGGAGGGGTGCCTTGGGTGTGATGGTCAGGCCTAGAATGACCACATATAACTGAAAGGCAAAGGCTTAGGAAGCAAGGATGCTTTCTCTCTTTCACACGAGAATCCTGGAAATAGGCAACGATGGGAGTCATGAGTAGGCTTTTCAGCTGAGCCAGTGAAGCCATGTTCTGAGCTTATCAAAACACCCTCCACTAGGGAGGAGCTGACTTAAAGAGGCCCTGTCTCAACAATAAAAAAAAAAAAAAAAAAAAATTAAAAGGGCTGGGGATATAGTTCAGCAGAAAGGTTTCTGGTTCAATCTCAAGTATTGCAAGAAAAAAAAATGAATTCAAATCAACCAACATTTGGAGGAGGCTTAAGCAGCTGTCCTATGGGGCCTCTTTCCTTTAGTATCCAAATGGAGTGGCATGGGGACTCCATCTCTTATTCTGGGTGAAGTTCAGCACCACATGTCAATGCCAGAGACCAAGGCTGGGGCTGGTGTTGTGCCTGGCTGCTTCTGGCTCCCAGCCTTCCTCCCACTGCCAGCTCCACTCTGAAGATTGCCAGTGGCCTGCAGCCCCATGGATGTCCTGCACTAGGCCACCTTTCTGATCCTTTCATTCTGAATGGAGCCACAGGCTCAGAAATGTGAAGACTCTGAAGAGTGTGGAGCTATGGAGGGAGGTGACAGCACAGAGCTGAGCAGGTGACAGTTGCCAGCTGAACCATATTCCACACCCCCAGTGTTACTTGGTTACTTCTCCCTCACAGGAAGCACCCCTTTTACCACCCTAATTCATGTCCCTTTCCTTCTTATAAGCTCAGTATGCCTTGAGACCTTTCTCTTTTCCTCCCTGGCTGCCATCTCCAAAATCACTGCTACTTTTTTTTTTTCTTAAATTTTATGTATTTGGTACAGGGTCTCACTATGCAGCTCAGACTTGTAGTGATTCTCCTGTTTCAGCCTCCCCAGTGCTGGTATTACAGGTGTGTATCACCATGCCCAGTCTCTGTGACTGGCTTGGGGCACCCAGGGAGGGGCTGGTGTGGCATGTGATCCCAAGGATTGAACCTGGGTCCTTGCACTTGCCTAGACAGGCACTTAGCCCACTGAGCTATCTCTGTGTCCCCACCATTATTTTCTACTAAAGAGATGTGTAACCCTTGTCTCCTCACCCAAACCGCATTCCAGGCCCCTTTGCAATGCCTATGAAATGCAGGAACTCCAGGGACCTGTGAGGAACCTCAGGAGTACTTTGTACTTTCTTTTTGTCTCCCTTTACTAGGAAATAAATCCAGGACTTACACAATGAGCTATAGTCCCAACCAGTTTTTGAAAATGTTTTTTTGACAGGATCTAATTACATTGGTAAGTTGCCCAGGCTGGGCTTGAATTTGCCACCCTCCTGCCTCTGCTTCCCTGGATCTACCACCTTAGTGACCATAACACAGCCCAGGGAGTTACTCTCTTTCCATACAGACCCCTATGATGTGCTGTGCTGTGTTGGGCACTGAATCTGGAGATTCAAGGTGGGTGAGACTCCAGCCTCAGTGGGGGTCCAGCAGCGACATTGGTCTCCTTATTTAAAAACAAAGAGTGCCAAGTGAGTGCAGGAGAGCAAAGAATGCCCTGGTTACTGACAGCAGAAAAATAGCTGAAGAAGGCTTCCTCTAGAAAGTGCTATTTAAAGGGAGTCAGATCAGATGGCTTAACTTGGGGCTGGGACAGCCAGCGAGGGTGATGTGGTTTTAAAAATCCTCCCTCCCCATGTTTGACAGATTTCACCTAAACCAGCCTTGCTAAATCTCCAACCACACGCAACACGTTTGTTATAATCTCTCTCTCTTATCTCTCCCTTGCCTTCCTCTCTCATTCTCCTCCCCCAAAGGATGGGAAATCTTCAAAGAAAAAGACGTGTCGCAGTAAGGATACAGCCCAAGAAATGGGCCAGATAAATTATTAAAACACATAAAAAGGCAGTGAGCTGTGGGGTCGGCAGTCCCTGAGGTGGAATAGCCGCCCCAGCTGGACTGTGTGCTTGTGGTCTTCAGAGAGTGCCTCCACAGAGTCTGGACAGCCTAACACCTCCCCACACAGCCCACCTCTGTGGATTCTCATCCAGGGACAATGTGTGGGGGTGTCCTATCCCAGTCCCAGCAAGACCCCAAGTGCCTGGCAGGCCAGGAAGCGCCAGTCCCAAGGTGAAGGGGGCCACAGCGTCTGGACATTTGGGATTTACTTCCCTTAAGACTCAAGCTGGTAACTGCTGAGCTTTAGTTCTTGCTTTTATCTCTTTTTGAACTGTAAAAAGAAATTCCCAAGGGGTAAGGGGGATACTGTTTTCTCACGAAAGAAGAAAGCCGTGACCGTTTTTAAGGAAGTAACCAACTTTTTAAGCACTGTGAGAAAGCGCTCAGAGTTGTGCTTTGATTTTGGTGCACCCTGACATGGTGGGGGCGGGGTGAGAAAGCACCCCAAGTGAATTCCACTTCCATGTGAGGGGCTCCAGATTCAGAGACTCAAACCCTACCTGGTGCTAGGCCTGACCCTGTTGTTGTGCTGTATTCTTTCAATGTCTTCCAACCCAGGGATTCTGACAGCTGGGGCTCTCTAGTAGGAGATGCTCCTGGATATTGCCAAGTGTCTCCCACGGAGCAAAGTTGCATCATTGACTCATTCATTATGGTGACTGTGTACACCTATCTTCTATCCAGTGTATGCCGAGGGTGATGATGAGGGTGCAATTGTCCGTTTTGTTCTCTGATAAGTATTTTAAATGCCTAAGACAGTGCTTGCCACATGAAATACCTTAGCAGGTATTTCTTTTCTTAAAAAATTTTTTTTAATGTTTCCTTTATTTCTTTTAATGGTCAGCTCAGCTCACCCTGGGGGCGGGGCTGGCATGGCATGTGGTGCTGGGGATCGAACCGAGGTCCCTGCATGCTTGCCTAAGCTTGCCTAAGCAGGCGCTTTAGACCACTGAGCTATCTCACCAGCCCAATGATATTTGTGATGACTTTTTCTTTTTCTTTTCCGGAACTGGGGATTGAACTCAGGCCCTTGCGCCTGCCAGGGAAGTGCTTATTCCACTGAGCCATCTCCCCGGCCCTTAGTAGGTATTTCTGAATGGAGGCTTTCTCTCTACTGGTAGGACATTAGGTTTGCAATGTGGCAGGGCAGTCTGCTGTAGTAAGATGAGCATGAACAGTGCAATCAGCAGACGTGGGCTCAGGTCCTAACTGCCTCACCTACTAACTCTGTGACTTTGGGCAAGTGACAGCACCTCTCTGAGACTAGTTAAGGTTTTTCTCCATGTCTGCATCAGTCGGTGGTTATGAAGGGCTGTACAAATAGCACAACGATAGGCATTGAGTAGATGCTGGATGAAGAATCACTGGCATGGCCTTACTTAGCGTAACTGCTTATAAGAATAGCAGTTATTTCCTCCAAATGGGTGAGGTAGGGTTTGGGGTTGAAATGGCAGAGCAGGGGTGGGGGTGGTAAACGTGGACTCTGGATGGAAGAAACTGCAGGATGGAGACACTTACGGTGGGGGGGGGCACACTATTCTCAGTGTCTTTTCACTTTTTTCTTTTCTGGTATTAAGTCTTGCTGAACTGCCCAGGCTGGACTTGTGACCCTCGTACCTTAGCCTCCCAGAGTTGTAATCCAGAGCCTGGGATTACAGGCTGAGATGGGTGGCTGCTGAGCTGTGCTGCCCAATACCGCAGCCACTTGCTGCATGCTAAGGATCTTTTACGATGTGGCTGATCTGGGCTGAGGTGCATTTTGAGTGAAAAATACGCCCTGGGCTTTTAACGAGTGCAAAGCAAAGAGTATGACATCTTACATGTTTAAAGATTTTTTTTTTGACATATTGGGTCAAATAAAATATTAGCATTAATTTCACCTATTTCTTTTTACTTTAAAAATGTGGCTACCAGAACATCTAAAATTATACATGTGGACACAGTGGCAGGTGAAAAGGGCAGAATGGGGTCTCCATTCTACAGAACATGGAACTAGGGCTCTCACAGAGTATTCAGCTCAGAAGGGAGAGGTGCTCCGTTCACTGAGATCCGGGTTTTTTGGGCTTTGATTTTTTTTTTTTCCACGCTCAAGCCGTCTGATACCAGGGAGAGCTTAACACAGGCCTAAGGTGTCCCCAGCAGAGCATGCATTCTCTCGGAGAACCACAAAGGTGGGGTGGAACCCCTTGATGTCGCCCTCCTCTCCGCAGAGACCTCCCCAGACAAAACAAACAAGCCCTTGGGTCTGGAGAACTGCAGGGGGAGCGGAAACCAAGAAAGATCAAAGACCCAGCGGTTACCCCCTTCCGGGCCGCGCAGCTTGGCAGCTTGCCCCGACCCCAGGCGGGCACCCACCGGCCCCTAGACGGGAGGAGATCTGAGCGATCAGCTGACAACTCAGGGCTGCAGGACACTTGTCGCCTCCATGAGCGGGCTGGACCCACAATGGACCGAGATGCGGAGGGGGGTTTCTCCAGGATTAATAAAAAACTAGAGGAGGAGGGACAAGGGCTGGAAGTAAGTAAACACTTTTTGCCGGAGTCAGGTCGTGGGAAGACTGCGGGAGCGTAGTAGACGCTTGCACCAGAGCCGCTGTGGTCACCTCGCTCTACCTCAGTTTTCCAACCTATAAATTGGAGAAGCTCAATCCTGTTCTCCCCGCTTGGAGGAAATAAAGAGGAGGGGAGGCACCGCACTGTTAAGGAAGGAAGCGGCTGTTCTGCTGGCCAAAGTCTCGGCACCTGGTCCCTAAGCCGCTGCGGTGGAGGTGGATCCCAGCTAGGAGCCCTCAGGCCCCGCCCGCTCCGCCCCAAG
>NW_004524749.1:2503248-2536082 GCF_000260255.1 Octodon degus
GGCGGGCAGGGGGCTCGGCGCGCCCGGGCGTCAGTCGGGCCGCGGCGACGGCGGCAGGAGCGCGTCCCGGCGCCGCCTCGGGGTTGCTGGGTTCCTGGGCTGCTCTGGGAAGAGGAAAGCGAGGCGAGGTGCAGGGCCCGCGGGCCGGGCGCATGGCTTAGGGACGTCCCGCTTGCCGCGCCCCCAGCATGGGGAAACTTCACTCCAAGCCGGGTCAGTGCCCCCGCCGCGCGCGCCGCCACCCCGGCCCGCGTCCCCTCACCGCGTTGCTAACTCTCTCCCTCTCCTTTCTTTCCGGCTCCCGCCGCCGCCGCCGCCGCCGCCCCGCGCGATGTGCCTGCAGCCGCCGTGTGCAAGCGCAGGGAGAGCCCGGAAGGTAGGGGCGCGCGGGGCCACCGGGAAGGATGGGGAGGCACCCAGGCGGCGGGCGGCCGAAGGGCCCAGCGCGCTGGGTTTAGCTACCGGAGCCACCCCAACCCCAACTCACGCGACCAGACCCCCAAGCCCGCTGCCGGAGCGGTCCTCGCTCCTCCTGCGAGTCTCCTCCCCTCCTCGCGGTCCTGCGTTTCCACTTCTGACCCTAACCCCCTCCCCCTCCTGCGTCTCCGCTTCTGCGCCCGCTCATCACACCCCCAAGTCCCTTACCCTAAGACTCTACCCCCATCTTTCTGGCCGCAGTCCCTTCCCTCGGGATCTGGGCTCCCGTGCCCACGGCGCCCTCACTCCTGACCTCAGACCCCTTTTCTGCAGTTGGGGCCTCCAGTGTTCCTTCTTCTGATCCCTGAACCCCTCCTCTCCACTGTCTCACCCCTCTCTTGATGAGGTTTTGGTGATTTGCCTGTCCTGAGTAACCGCTGTCTTGGAGTTATCCCAGCTCTTGAACCCCTTGAACCTGTGAGCGCCTTTACTGGGCAGCCGCGCCCACTCTTTCCCTCCCCAGGGGTAACTTTCCTTGGGCCGCTGAGGGAAGGAGGCATACTCAGGGGCCTCTTGTCTCTTGTCCCAGGTGACAGCTTTGCGGTGAGCGCTGCCTGGGCTCGGAAAGGCATCGAAGAGTGGATCGGGAGGCAGCGCTGCCCCAGCGGCCTCTCGGGACCTCGGCAGCTGCGTTTGGCAGGCACCATTGGTCGAGGCACCCGGGTATGGTCCCCACCCTGTACCATCCCCTCACCCCTTGAGCCTCAGGGAGGAGTCTCCACATCCCAACTTTTAGCACCCTCTTAACACAGTGCCTAGGTCCAGAAGTCCTTATCTGTCCTTGCCCTACCAGCATGATCCTGTGTCCTCCTGCTTTGGGGAAACTTAGAGGTCATGCAGACACCTGTGTCTTGTCAATTGGGGGCAGAGGGCCACCTGGGGAGAGTGTCCTAGGTGAGGAGGTGCCACAGGTCCAGTTGATAAGCAAGGATTGCTGGTGGGATTTCAGGGCCTGCTGTGACTTCTACTTAGTATCTGTGGCCAGCATTCAATCCCGCTCCACAGGGGTGGGAAGGAATTGGAGTTATTGAGTCTAGGGAGATGGAGAGGCCATAGGGATGTGTTGGTGGAAGGCAAGGCTATACCCGCCAGGATCTTGTGGCCACCCGCCACCCGAGTGTGTGTAGCTTTCATAAGTGCCATCTGGCATTAGAGTAGAGAGCAAGGGGACAGAGACACCCAGCAGGGTCCTTAGTGTCGCCTGCAGGAGAAAGGGCGCTGGTCTGCCGTAGTCCAGGCACCAGCCTGTGCCTTCAGCCAGCAGGTTCCGGAGGCTGGAGTTGTTTCCAGAGAAGCAGTGAGTGTGACAGGGGAATGAGTGAGAGCAGCCCCAGCTCCTGGCCTGGGACTGGTGTTCACAGATGTCCTATGAGCTCCATAACTCTGCACGGGGCTTTGAGATGGGCTGCGTGGAACTCTCGCAAGCTGAGGATCAAAGGATGAATCAACTTTTTGATGTGACATTTAATTTTTTTTTTTTTTAACTTAGAGGGAAACAGACTGAGACTCAAGTCCACTTAGTTCTTTGGTCTTAGCTGGGGAGAGCCTGATGGAGACTTAGATGTGTGTGGGTTTGGATGGTGGGACCTGGTGGCTGGGTGGCAGGGGCCTGTGCCGGGAGGTGGGCCCGTACACTTGTGCTGTATCCTGGAGAAGCGCTCCCCTGCTCTTCCTCCTACATTGTCTGGTTGGGGCCTTTCTCTTTTCCAGTTGTCTCTTTGCTGGGTTGGAATTGGAGCTGCTAGTCCCTGTGGAAGGTCAAGCCGTGGTGGGTGGGGAGCATTGCAGTCTAGCCCTTTAACAACAGAACTACAAACTTCTCTTTTTTCCCCTTCATCTCTGGTTTTTCATCTACTTATTTATTTAAAGGCCAATGAACACGATCCAGTTTAGCCATATGAACAAATGCATTTGCAGCTCAAGACAGAGGCCAAGTGAGTGGATTTCCATTAATCAAGTTTTGGGTTTTTTCAGCCTGTTTATTTTTACAAAGTATTCCTGCAGAATGACATTTATTTGCAGTCCTTCCTTTTTTTTTTTCTTCTTTCCTAAACTGCCAGGCAGCTTTGCTCCATGCTAGAGGGGAAACTTGAAATACAGCGAGGGCTTACTTCAATTGACTTTTATCTTCAAAGCCATAACAAATGTTACCCGCATGTTTTTGGTGGGTCTCCTTGGCATCCAGTCTGAGAGGATGGGGTGGGGGGAGGAAAGAAGGAGAGGAAAACAAAAGTCTGTCGTTTTTAATTAAATAGTAGTGTTCCCAGCAAGAGGAATGCAAGCCAGTAAAAGTTGCCATTGGGGGAAATGAGGGAGGGTGAGGAGGGGGCCCTAGCTTAAGTCTGTGGCTTTGGTGAAGTCATGGAATTTTGTTGCTTGGTTTCTTCCTCCAGCTGAGGACAGCATGGGATGGTGCTTGTCCCCCTTCCTCCCTCACTCCCTCTCAGAGAAACGCTGAGGGGTCATTAATATTTGTTCAAAGTACTTTTGAAGATGTGAGGCATAGAGCCATCGGCATGACATGTGTTGGGTGGCTGGAGGGTGGGCCCAGTCATCAAAGACATTGAGGAGCAGGGCTCTCTGCCTCCGTGGGAGTTATTCTTAGTGGCTGCGCCTGAATGCCTGGTTCCTCACCTGCCCTGGTCCAGATGGCTCAGCTTCCGGGTGTGCAGAGCTAGGGAAGACGAGGCTTCCCTGGGAGATGGTCATGGAGAGCCCCAGGTGTGGGGTGGACCTGAAGCCTGTGAATGGTGCCTGGAGGAGCACTTTTAATCTTAATAGCTACCTCTTTTTTTAATTAGAAAAAAAATAGGCCATCAAACCCATGATTTCATAGATACGATTGTTTAGGATGAAGCTAAGTTAAAGAGATAGTGGAAAGTGGATTCAGAGAATAATGCTGAGTACAAGTGGTCAGCACTGTGAATATGAGACTGAATGCCCAAATTTGGGGACCCTGAGGGACAATAGTGGACTCTCCCCAGCCCTGTTTCATTTCCTGAGTGCCGCCAGCACTGGAGGGGCAGCTGGCAGGCTGTCCTGTGATATCATCGGTGTGTAGGAGGGCGTGGGCTCCAACGTGTGCTGGCTTCCAGGGCTGGCAGTGTCCTCCAGCCAGCTCCAGCCTGTCTCCAGGATGGCTTCTGTCTCTCCTCCACCTGGCCTGTCACCAAGTGGTTGGGGACACATTAGTGGCTTATCCAACTGATATTACTACTATTGCAGTGACAGCTACTATTTATTAAGTGCCTGTGGATGTCAAGCACTTTGCTTACATTATCTTAATCTCCCCGTAACCCTCTGGGGTTGCCTGCCAGCTGGTATGGACTGAGCATCTCTCCCTCCTTGGAGCACTTTCTAGGAGAGAGGAGGTCATATGTGGAGAGGCTGTGCACCAGAGTATGACTGGGAGGGTGCGCATGGACTCATGGGGGGGCACCAGCTGGCTGGCGAGCATGTGGAGATGAGCCGGGGTGGTGCCGGCTGAAGTGCAAGGGGCTGCTCTTCTGTCCCCTTCCCTTGTGGGTCTGAGGAACTCGGTGAATGTCCAGGATGGTTTCTCATTGCATGCAAGGTCCTGGAGTGTGAGAGGGTAACCAGGCTGCCACAAACCCGGGCCTGCTCTCCTAACTGCAGATAGCACTGAGGTCAGGCTTGGTTACATTTGCCTTTCTACACCTTAATTAGCTCCTCTGCAAAATGGATGTGTTATTATTTTTATGCCTAGTAGAGTGACAACAGATTACTCTTCATAAACAACCTGGATGGAGATGGAGGTGCATAGAATGGGATTATGAAAGCACAGCTATCTGCCTCCTCCCATTCCCCTGACTTGGAAGGACCCAGGCAAAGACCTGGGCTTTTGCCCCTTCCATGACCATGATAAAATCCAAGGGCACACGAGCTCATAGGAGAAAAGTAAGGGGAAGTAGGGAGGCTACAAGTAATCTGAAAGAAGAACAATAGGCCGAGCCATGCACATGCCAGAGAGCCATGTGGTGCACAGAACAAGGAAGGAAAACAAGCACAGTCGTCGCAGAGATGTGATGGAGAATCTTGGAAATGCACAGCAGCAACAGGCAGTTGGAAAAGAAGACCGATTGGAAATACTGGGCTTGGGAAAAGCAATGGGTGAATGCGAAGGTTTAACAGATGACAGACTAGAGGGCGAACTCAGGTGCTGGACAGGACAGTATGGCGATGCAGACTTCTGCGCCTCTCCTGGCTCACGTGGTGTGTATGTGTGTCTGCATGTGTGACTATGCACAAGCAGGTTTAAGACACCCCCCACCCCCAGGTTGACCCTTTTGTTCTTTTATAGCAGAGCTGCCTGCAGAAATACACTGTGAGCTGCAGGCCAGGCAAGCCTGCCGTTAGATCAAAGGCGGCTGCCAGGCGGTTTGGTAATTTGATTAGGGAGCACCTAGCACATTTTGATATTTGGGGAAGATTAGGAAGGTGCAGGCCTGATTGGAGCCCATGGGGATGGGCAGGGCTGGGTGATGAGATTGGAGGCTGGCCCAGCTGCTGCCCGAATGCTGGATTCCAGGGGAATTACCCTTGAATGATACCACTTGGCACAATTAAAAGGCCCCATGTCTTCACCATATGGAAAGTGTTAGGCCTCCTTACGTGGTTTCAAAGCTATGTGCCGGGAGGTGGACTTGACATTTGAGGTAGAACATAAATTAAGTACTTGGTGTTTCAGAATTAAAAGATGATTTGCTCTGCAGCTGGTGGAAGACTTGGTGTGGAGGAATTGGGCAGTGGTTCTCCCTGGCCGTGAGCACCACAGGTAGCTGATTCTTCACTACCAGGGGCAGCTTCGCAACCCAACTTCACTTTCTTTACCACAGGGAATAGGGAGGAGCTGCTAGGGAAGCTGAGCTGGGTTAAGAGCCAGTAGGCTGCTGGCCTCCCCTAGGTTTGGTCCTGTGGGGCTGCTGCTGGTGGCACTGTGGTACATCTTTGTGACATGGGTGCTGGTAGAGGATTCCAGGACTCCCTTGTCTTCATCCTTCCTAATCTGGAGCCAGGCCACATTCCTGTTGGTCATCAGGAATCCCCCTGTACATGCATGTTTTGTCAGAAACTGAGGGAAAATCGAATCCAGGAGGCATCCGTGTGTGCCCTGCCTGCAAGGACTGAGAACACAGGGTTATTGCCTCCCCTCTTGTGGAGGGAAGGTGTCAGAAGTGGGGTGAGAAGGTAAAATGGAGGAAAAGAAGCAGCCACCTGTGGTGTCCTCAGGGCACACAGTAGACACTTAGCATATACGGAATGAAGGATAGAAGGAAAGACTAGCAGAAATTAGATTATGAAGTCACCGTGCTCCCTCTTTCCCCAGCTGGCTTCTCCCCATTATTCCTGCTTCCCAGTTCTAGCTTCTGAGGTCCTGCTGAGTGAAAGAGTAGAATGGGCCTTTTTTAGACAGTCAGCCTGATTAACTAGATAATTATTAATTAATAATGAATAACAATTCATCCTTGATAATAATTCCCTGACTGCCAGGCACTGGGGATATACCAAAGAGTAAGAGGTAGGTGTCGGAAGAGGTCAGCTGTGGCATCAGAAACTTGGCTATGGAGAGCTTGAGCCTGGGTTAGGAGAGCGGCTGCTGGTGGACTGAGGATGGTACCCCAAGGGCCAAGGGGCAGGAGGCAGTGACTGCTGGCCCTAGAGGGAACCCATCTTGTCCTGGAACTGCAGAGTGCCTATGCCTGAGGGAAGAGGCTTCCTTGCCTGGGTGTACCACACCCAGAGAAAGGGACATGCAAAGTGACCCTTCCATGGGGGGGGGGGATAGTGTAGTGACACAGGTGAGTCCAGGGTCCTAGAATCCTCTCGGCTTACGATTTCTGCAGTTTCACTCAACTGCTGTGGATTCACACTCACTTTGGTTTAGAAATGTGAAATTTTTAGGTCACTTGTTCGATTCCAAGGCAGGCACTTTCCCTGCTACCTCCCCTGCTACCTCTGTGTCTGTCTGTCTGTCTGTCTGTCTGTCTGTCTGTCTGTCTGTCTGTCTGTCATCATTCCTTTCACAGCTCTTGTCTCTCACAGAAATTCTTTCTCCTTCTCTACCCCCCTGCCAAGGAAGGAAAAATTTCACTCTGCCCTTCTATCTGAGGGAGAACTGAGGCAGGAGCCCAGAATATCCTGGAAGAAATGCCAGGGAGCGCTGAAGGCCTCAGTTGTTGAATCTGGAAGGAGGGCTTTGATGTCACCCCGCTCCGTTTATTCTGGGACGCTGCCTGCTTCTTTATGGCTTCAGACTCTGCATGAAGAATGGGCGGCTTCCTTCAGGGCCTGGACCAAAGGCCCGCACACTCCCGAAGGGCAGCCCGGGGATGTCGCCTGCCTGCCAAACCCAGGTGGGGTGGGGGCCTTTTCTAAACACACACTCCAGAGACATAAGTAATTCTTTGATTGCTTCCCGGGCAAGTGGAGGAGCTGTTTATCCCTGTGGGTGCTGGTCACGGGCGTGGGGAGGAAAGCCTCAAGTCCCTCTGCTGAAGTCATCCTGAGAGAGGCACACATGAGCCTTGCCCGCCCGCCTGGGCAGGGCGTGTGTGCGTGCTTTGTGTGTGTGTGTGTGTGTGTGTGTGTGTGTGTGTGTGTTTTGTGGGCTTCAAGAAGCCAATCTGGGGTTTGCATTCCTTGCTTACAGAGCTATGTGGGCTGGGGACTGGGGGTCCAGGACCCTTTAAGGGCCCAGTGGGGTGACCTCAGCTGAAGGGCCCCTCCCACCTCTGAACAGAGGTCTCTGCACCGAGGGGCAGGGTACAATCATTCTGCTCAGCCCCCATTCTTGGAGCGCATTTATTCAGACCTTCAGGTAGCCGCACTACATGCGGATGCTCACTTAATGCCAGGGATCTGCTTGTTCTGAGCAGAGCGCACAGGCCTGTTTTTCACAGGACTTACCACCTAGTAGGAAAAGATAAATCCTTTAAAAGATAAATTCTACAGTTTGAGTAGTGATACACAACTCCAAAGAAGTACTAGGTGCTTTTTGAGCCATCTGACATCATCTGGGTGTTTATTCACTCTACAAATAGTGAGCTGCCTTCACCATGCCAGGCACTGTGCTTAGGATGGTGTGGAAATCATGAGGAACAGGACATCACTCTTATGTCACAGCGTTGAGAATGGGTGGAACTGAGCTCTTGTTATTGTCTCTTGTCTGTTTTTCTTCTCTTATTGCATTGGTTCCGGTCTCCTATGTACTCTGTTTAATGTGATTAAGTATCCTGTGTGTTGTTTATGTGCTTAAGGAAACTTGTTTCCACGTCTGGCTCATGAAGAATTATAAATCAGGAATAATTAGTGAATTATATCAAATGCTGTTAACAGACCAAGTCATTCTGTGCTGGTTTGATATATAAACTGTATAGGTGGTTTTCACTGCTAGATTCTCTAGTATTCAATTTATTTGCACTCCTAAAGTTAGTCTCCTTCTGTCATTATAGATTATGAAGCTGGCCATCCATAATGCATATCCAAGGGTTCAACCAACCAAAGATTGAAAATATTAAAAATAAATGTTTGTGCTGAGCACGCACAGACTCTTACTTGTTATTACTCCCTAGATGATATAGTTCCACAACTAGTTACATAACATTGACATTGTTTTAAGCAGGATAAATGGCATAGAGATCATTTAAAGGCCACAGGAGTGTGCGCGTAGGTTATATGCAAATGCTGAGCCTTGTTATATAAGGGGCTTGTCATCTGTGGATTTTGGTATCCACAGGGGGTCCTGAGTGCAATCCCCTGTGGATACCAAGGCATCACTGTACTCTTTTAAAACGTGGTTGTATTTGATATGTAAATGTTGTGCTTTGGATCTCTGCATGGATGTTTGTTCATTAGATTGGCTCATGGTTTGGGAAGACAGACACTGCGAGATGAAGACAATGTTAAAGGGAAGGTTGGAGGATACAGGATCTAGATCAGAGAGTACCAACCTGCAGGTGTCAGAGGTGGTCTTGGGGGAGATGCAATATAAGCTGAAACCCAGAGGTGAGCTGTAGAGAGTGGGGTGCATTATGGTCATATCTGTGTTTGATATGTGGACCAGTTATGGAGAGAAAGGTTTACAGCAAAAAAAGGACAGTTTATTTGAGATCCCGATTGAGGTCCGGGCATGCACCTGGCAGCCTTCCTAGCTATGTTGTGGGCCTTGGGCTTTTTCCAGAGGGAAGATAAGTGATGGGTCCTGTGTGAGAGGCCCTGTGAGACCTTTCATAAGAGACCAGCTGGCAGGTGTGGGGATTGCAGTGCCCTGAAATGTATGCCTGGCCTCAATGGGACAGGGCCTCTCAGCCCCAGCTAACTGTTGTTGACAGGCATCTGGAGTTGTAGGCAAAGCCTTCCCAATTTAAAAAACTGTCCACCAACTAGGGCCGTAGTACTTGGGGGTTTGCAGTTGCTGATGGAGACCTCAGTGTTTTTGTGGTGGTGGTAATGGTGATTGGTATCAGTGTGTGAGTGACAATGGGACACACAGGGGAGTGCAGGACAGTCTGAGCATTGTGTGTAATGATGCACCTGTGTTCCCTGTCTCATTGAATCCTTGCACCTGCCTCCTGGAGTGCTTCTCATGGTATGGATGAGGAGACAGGCTCACTGTCCAGCCTGGAGGGCTGCATCCAGAGCAGAGGCTATAGCTCTAGCCGAAGCTCAGTGCCATGAAGCTATGGCAGAGGGTTGCAGTTTGTCTGGAGAACAGTGTGGGAAGAAAGGTGGGGTAAATACAGTGAAGATGCACTTTGGGCTAGCACATGTCTGGAAAAGGTGGTGGAAGTGTGATGGAGCTGAAAGAGTCTGACCTTTTGAGTCCAAGTCTCAGGCAGCTTCTCGCTACCAGGTGGCCTTGGGCCAACTAATAGTTCATCTTGAATCCTCAGTCTTCACATCTGTGGAAAGGATGCAGTGATGATTCCTACCTTGGAGAGTTGTGCTGAGGGTGAAATAAGCCCATTTCAGCAAACTGGAAGATAAAGCAGATCCTGAGTCCCTCGCAGCCTTCTTATGCTGTTTGCTAGCAGTCACTCAGGTGTGTGCTGAGCGGGTGACCAGTGTGCCAAGTACGATGCAGGAAAAGAACAGGGTCGGTGAAAGAGGTCGGAGGAGATTCTGCTTTGGACTCAGGAGTGGCAGTGAAGTTGTTCAGACCCAGAGAATAAGCTGGAGGTGGCCTGCCCATGGAGGGTTTGCCAAGAGCCTTCCGGGCATGAGCTGCTGCTGGAAGTGCATGGGCCGAGGCATGCACGGGTGCTGCGCAGAGTCCCTGCTTCAAGAATGACTCAGGCCAGAATCATGCCTCTGAAATGCTGAGCCAGGAGCCTGAGATCCAGCCGAGGAGCAGGCAGTGCCTGTTGGGGGTACGTGGAGCTGCTCTGTGTTGCGGCCCATGGGGAGCCCATGGCTTTATGCTGCAAACCCTCTGTGACCCCAGCTTCTCTTCATTCTAGCCAGGTATGGGAAGGAGGGGGAAGACGTAGAAGTAGTGTCATTCTGGAGCTGTCTGGTGGCCACATGCAGGATGCCCGAGCCTTGAGCGTGAGGGGCCCCTGTCAGCAGGGCGGGCTCACGTGCACTCAGGCTACAGATGAGGGCTGGGCCAGGCTGCAGCCTCCCAGTGGGTTCATGCTGAGGGTATTTTTCTAATTCAGAAGGCTGCAGGGGCTAGACCCCTGTTTGCGGCACCTCCGCTGTGTAGGTTTGGGATGCTGCTGAGGGCCAGCATGCCCACTCTGTGCCTCTCTGCTATGTTGCAGGGTAGCTGTTGACCTTGACTTTGTTGTTTTGCCCTTCTTTCCCCCAGTGGTCCAGATAGACTGCAAAAGCAAAAAGCTGATTTAAGAAAACCCCTGTAAGCCAAGAACAGAGTGCCTCTTCAGAGAGTGCTGGGGGCTTTCTCTGAGCTCCCCTGTCCTGGGAAGTCCGAGAAGTACACTGGCTCAGCCAGTTCTTGGCATGGGTCTCCTGTCCTGCTGTTCTGTGACTGCAGGCTTACTGCGTCTGTTAACTTTCATCTGTGTGTCCTGGCCTGTGGGTGGGAGGTGCTGTTTGCTGGGTACCTACAGATGCCACATCCTCGGTTCTCATAGGACCTTGGTGAAGTAGGTGTTGGTAGTATATTCACTTTACCTACGGAGAAGCTGAAGCGTTAAGGAAGTCTACCACCTTGCCCAAGGACACTTGATTTAGAAATGAACTCAGTTTAGTGAGCAGAGTTTAGAAAAATGAAAAAGAATAAAAGTGTGAGAATAGTGTCACATACAGTAAGAATGAATATTGTTCTGTGTTACTTTCTGTATTACTAGAAACATAGATATTTATACCCCAAGCCGTAGACAGATGGCCACTATAACATGTAGTTCCTACTTGAGGTCATGGCCACATGATAGCAAATTGTTCCCTAGCAGATAGAGAAATGGGAAGACATCCAGAGCTCCCAGAGCATGAGCTGGACGGGGAGCACACGGGCCTAGTGGCAGTGGGAAGTCACTGAGTCAGTTTGTGATTTGCCAAGAAAATACAGTTCAGGCAAAGCATGGCAGGACGGCTTGTCTGTGGCTCTGCTGGCCCAGCTGAAGTGGTCTGTCTGAGACAGCTATGCCTGGTGATATGTCGGGCAGATGGCCTCACTTATGGCTAGCTTGGGCTCCCTTTATAGCTTGATCATCTCAGATGGTCAGAATCATATGGTGGCCGCATCTCCAAGAGTGCCAAAGGTGCAAATACCAGCCCTTCTGAAGGTTTAGGCCACTGTGTTCTCTTGGGTAGAGCGAGTACAGGTCCAGTCCGGGTTTAGGGAAAGGCGGTGCACAGGGTGTAAATACTGGGGGTGGGATTCATATCAGACAGAATATGGTTTAGAGAGAAGCCACTGATAAGTGGAGATTACAAAAAAAAAGAAAAGAAAAAAAAGAAAGAAAAAAGAAAAGGCGTGAAAAGAAAGGTGTCCATTGCACTTAGGTGACCACTGGAGTATGGTCATAGTTTGGTTTGGTAAGAGCTGTCCTGGTGGGGTGACAGCAGAGGCAAGGCTACATTGGGTCGGGCCAGGGCTGGGAAGTATTTGCACATCAGCAAAGGCACATTCATCTCTGTTACTGGAAGGATGCTGGATTGGTGACAACTCAAATGCTCATCACTAGGGGACAGGCTCACAAGCAGTGGTGCAACTGTTTCATGGGTTTCTGCACCTCGTAAGTGCAGGATGAGTTGGGGTCTCATGAGCTGGCAGGAAGTCAATCAAGAAAAGCTGCCAACTAAAGGAAGGACATAATTATAAGAAGACCATGATCCTGCTCCATGCATAGTTGTTCTTGGTGGGCCTGTTTCATGCATAGAGCCTGGCCTCTGTATCTGTGAGTTCCATGTCTGCAGAGTCAACCAACTATAATTGAAAAGTCAAAAAAAGAAAAGTTGGTACTCCTTTTTTCTTGTAGTTCCCTCATGGATACAGTGTAGCAACTATTTACGTAGCATTTGCATCCTGTTAGGTATCACATATCATCCTGAGATGATTTAAGTGTACAAGAGAATGTGTGCAGGTTGTGTACAAATACTACTCCATGCTATGCCAGGGACTTGAGCATCGACAGATTCTGGCATCTGCGGAGTTCCTGGAACCAGTCCCCAGCATACACAGAGGGACTGCTGTATACAGAAGTCTGCCAATGTCATTGCATGTTTGCAGGTGCATAGAGAAAAGTCTGGAAGGATAGCCTGTCAAAGATCAGAGAGAAGAACTTCACTTTGCATGTTAGGTATTTCCACACACTTGACTTTACAAAAATGAACGTGTATTAATTTGGGGACTTTTCAAAAGGCCAGTACATTAAAATGGGAGTGAAAGGTGAGGGGCTAGCACGGGTTAGCAGTTGTAGGAAAAGCTTTCCTGGAATGGGTAGAGAGGGGAGACAGGTGTTGGAGGGGGTCATGGCGTGGGGTCAGGCTCACTGTGGGCTGGGGACCAATAGCTCATGACCCTCCTGGGAGCTGTTTACCAGTCTGTGGTTTCCCTGCTCCCCACTTTCTAAGTTAGAAGCTCCCTGTCCTGAGGGACAGCCATGCAGACTGGGTTTGAAGGTGAGACCCCAGCACCACACAGTAGTGGGGGGGGTGTTAGGGGAAGGCATGGCATCCCACATTTGTAGACTCATGGGGACCTGAGGGGACCCTGCAGAGCAGCCAGTACTTTTCCTGACTGGTGACAAGCCCTCGGTTGATGGTGTGCCCTCCTCTCGCTTCCCCACGGTGATGCCTTAAAACTCTGTAGGTCCTCTTCTTAAAAGGGCTGTCTGGTGCCTCCTATTAGAACTGGAAGGAAGAAGGATGTTAAAGGGACAAATAGATTGTGTGGTCCGGTGAGCCGTCCTGGCCACACTGCAGTCTAGAAGCTCTCAGCCTCTAGGGCTGAGAACGCACATGGCCTTCCTTCTAGATGGGTAGATTGGAGCACTGGCTTCTGCTGTTGCAAACTGGGGCTTCTTAAGCCTGGAGATTTTGCTTGGCCGCTGCTGGTGCAGTTCCCGGGTGAGGGCTTGTGTCTTCAGCTCTCATCTGGGCTCTGGAAGGCACGCCATGTGCAGGGGCTAGAGGCGGCCGCCGTGCACAGTGCCAGTTCATCCTGCCAGTGCTTATCTGGGGCTTTGTGGTTTGCAAGGGCTTCCTCAGAGGAACAGTCAGTTAGGTAATGTTTGCAGAAACTTGGCCAGGATCGCTATTCCTACAATGGGGAAACTGAGGCCAGAGCACAGAAGCCCATGGGGCCAGCTCTTTGTGGCCCACCCTTGTAGCCCTAGGGTCATCTGTCCTGTTGGGCACTTGGCAGGTACTCAGGGAACATTTGCCAGGAGGGCTAAGCACAGAGCACCCAGCAGCTTGGGCGGAGGGCGCAGAACAGCAGAGGGACTGAGCTCTTTACGCAGAGCTCCTCTGCTCTGTACCTTTGAAGACCTCTGCTTGCCTCTCCCCCGCCCTGCAGGAAGGGTCTCACTTTTTGTGTGTGCGCTAAAACTCGCACATGATACGTGAATAAATACAAATTCAAATTAGTCCCAAAGGCATGCAGTTCACAGGTAGCCCCATTCCTCTCCACTTTCGGAGGCGCCTGCTGTTTCAGCCTCCTCAAGCTGCTTGTCTGTAGAAGCCCTCTTTGCTGACAGGAGTGAGGAACATCGGTATTTGTATGATACCTTAGTAATCCACTTCAGGTGGACAGTTACAGGAAAGAAACAGAGACTTAAACATATCGTTTAGCCTAAGCTGCATATGTACATCTGGTTCCACAGCTTACTTTTTTTTTTTTTTTTTAAACTTAACAGAATATCTTGGAAGTAGTCCATGGCATTGAAGATGATCTTACTGTTCTTATGACTTTCTAGCCTTTCCTCATAAGGATAGCCCAGAATTTATTGTGCTGATCTCCTCCTTTGTTGGGCATGCATGTCATTTATGGGATTTGGCCTGTAGTTGGCTTTAGATCAGCGTGTGTGTTTCTGTTCTCCACCGTCCTGATACACAGAGTGCATACTCTGTTGTGATCACCAAGTGTTGCTGTGCTGCTTTTGTGCCAAAGCCAGATTTCTCCCGATTGGTAGCTCTGAAGGCAGCCTCAGGGGACTTGGTGCTTCAGTAGGTGCAAGTCTTCCTTGTTTGAACTTGTGAGGGCCCTCTGGGTTTCAAGCCTGTCTCAGCGGTTTCATTCAAAGGTGTCACTGGCCCGTGTGACCATGGAGCTGACTCCAGGTGCAGCTGGATCTAGAGCTCAGACTTCCGGCTCAGTAAGCTTTGTCTTCAGCTCTGCTTTCCTTTGGGTCGGCTTCCCTCGTGGCAGATTCGTCCAGGTGCTGCTGGTTGGGCACTCAGCAGCCTGCACTTCTATCTTTAGCTGGAAGAGATGGTTTTGGCGAAGTCCCAGGTTACTCCTGTTGTTTTGGGGAGATGCACTCCTTGCCAGTGCGTCTGGAGAGAGCCTGGGCTGGGCTTCGCCACCTCCTCCACGTGGCCCACCTGGAGCAAAGCGTTTCTTTCTAGCTCACAGCCTTTCTAGGGTGATCTAGTTCTTAACCTTCAGGCACTGGTAACAAGACCCTTGGGAGTCTGCTGGAGCTGATGGCGTCTCCCTCCACAGGTGAGCGCTCTACACCTTTAACTGCAGCCTCAGGGTGTCTACAGTGCCTCTTCCCCTAACTCTGCTGTGTGCGTCTTCTCCTAATTTGAGGGGCAGTGGACTTTAGACCAGGGTTTGTACTGGACTGTATGAGCTTTGCCTCTTAAATTTCCTGACCTCTAGAATGGAGAGCAGAGTACCCCTTTGGAGTGGCTTCGGATTAAATAAAATAATGCACAGGGCCACGTAAGGCTTAGCATGTGGTAGTGCTCAGTGAACATGCTTGGTCGCCCAGTAAGGCTGCTCAAGCCACTGTGTGTCCCAGGAGATTTCCATTAACCCCAAGAGTTACCATCTCTTCAGGGCCCCAGTAACGTTGCTGTTTGATGGGTAGAGAGGTTCAGAAAGAATACTGAATTGTTATTAAATCTTCCCTGTTTACAGATGGGAAAATGAAGTCCCAGGCAGGCTTCAGTAGCTTTTCCTAGAGTCCTGGAGTCAGGTTGTTTTAGATGTGAGTGTTTTTCTACTCTGATGTAGGACATCCCTCATGTATTTTATGAACTGGACCTCTTCTCTGGCCATGGACAGACCACAGGGGATGGCTCACCTGAGCACTGTGGCCACTTGCAGGAGTTCTCTGATCTCACCCAAGTCCCTCCCAACTCATGAGTCCAGCTGTGGCTCTGCTGCCTGCCTGGCTGGACCCCAGGGCCTGGTGGTGGGTATTGTTCTGGTGGAAATGTGAGCTGGAGCTTTGCTTTGAGTATATTAAGACACAAAGTCCCTGTGGTTAACAGCAAATTAATCACTGCACTAAGGAGGGACCGTCTTTGGTAGACATGACTTCATGAGCTTGTCATAATGTCTGCCCCTGCTGTATTTCACCCTCCAAGATTTTGACTTTCAGAGAAGGAACTGCAGATAGAGTTACCAAGTTATACAGAAATATTTTTCCTGGGCAGAAGATTGCTTTATGGCGAGAGCCAGTTATTTCAGGAGACAAGCAAAAGGCCCTTTATTCTCACGTTCCGTGGGAGGAAAATATTATGCTAGAAGCCTGCTTCTTGGACCAGCTCTTTGCAAAGCTGGACTGCATTTCTAGAGTTAGGAGTGCGTACCATGAGATGGCTCAGGGAGGCCCTGAAGCCCCCCAAATGCACCTACCTGCTCTTAGCTCTGTTGGGGGGCTTAGGGCTAGTTCTGCAGGCAGCAGGCAACCTAAGAGAAGAGAAGCGGGGGAACGGTAGAGCAGGGAAGGGCGGGATCAGAGCCAGGCTCTCACCTGGGGCGGTGTGGCCCAGAGGGCTAGAAACTAGGAGCTGGGTGTGCCAGTGAGAAGGCCCCAGGATGGAGAGCTAGGAAGTCTGGGTCAGTGCCGGCTCTGCCACTACCCTCCATCTGACTCTTCTAAATTGAGGACACCAGCACTACTCACAGTGTGTCCCCCATGCCAAGCGCTTTCTTGGTTGCTCCATCTGGGGATGCCCGGGGAATTGCTGGGGGGCAGGCAGTGGTCCTCCCTTCAGCCCCACTGCTGAAGCAGCTCACTGCTTGGGCTTTTGAGTGCAGAGGGCCTGTGCAGCGGGACATTTTCAACCTGGGCCATCCTAGCAGTTTGTGGGCCTTGTTCCTTGAACTGCTGTTAGTGCGGAACGGAAGGGACTGATGTGTCCCGGAAATGGAGGGGTGGGTGTCCACTTGGTTGTGCTTGGGAGGATGGGTTTGACCTTTTCAGATCAGGACTCCTCGCTCCCCTCCCCTGATGCGGAAGAGGGATGTCTGCCAACAGTTTTGTTTGTGTCTGGAGCAGCCTCGTGCCTGATAAGGATGCGGCCTCGGTGCTCTCTTCTTGTGGCTGACCATAATCCCTTTTAAGTTGGGCGGTTGGGAGGGTTGATTTATTTCCTTCTCCTCCCCACCTCCCTTTCATTATTTAGAATGTGAGGGAGAGTTTATCTTGTTCTCTAGGAGATCTATCATTTTGGCTCTCGAGTAGCATCCAAGTTTACAGAATGGAGTCTGGTGCCCGGAACCTTCTGGTAAATATTTTGGGAAGTTGGAGTCTGATGGCATCATGGCCCATGGGGTGGGCAGTGGGTGCTTTTCTATGTCTTATGATATTGAACCTGGATTTGTCTCCTGCAGTGTCTGTGCATAGGCTTTGCGTTCATGTACATTTCTGCCCAGAATTCCTGTCTCTTTTCCTGGTCCTGGCTCTGAGGAATCTCTGTGCTATTACATCCACAGGCATTGTCATTGCTTTCCTACTTCTGCAGATGTGCCCACTGCTCACGTCAACCGGGAACCCTGCTTCCTCCTTCCCATTCAGGCCACCTCTATGTCCACCCCCCGCCCCCAGCCTTCAACCTTGCTGAGGCCTCCTCATTGTTCCTGAACACACTCCCATTGCTTTGCTGGCACCTTCTTTGTTCTCTCTCCGGTTGGCCAAGACAGGTTGGTGGGTCCTGGGCAGGATCTAGGCTCTCTCAGGTCGCAATGTTCTTTGCAGCTAAATGGAATAGTAACAAAAAACCCACCTCCAGAGCAAGTAGGAAGATTAAAAGGCAGTGCTGGTGTTATCGGGTAGTTCCTGTAGAAATGGCTCAACCATCGAAAGTATTCCAGGTCCTTCTTGGCTCCAACAAAGAATTGGGCAAGTCAAAAGCAGTGCCAGAAGTTTATTTGAAAAGTGGGGGTAAGTTGATGTGGAAGAGACTGGTATGGAGACAGTGACGAGCAGTGCATGAACTTGAGAGTCTTAAAGTCACAGAATTAGCCAAAGGGGTCATCTGCCAGCCCTTCTTCTGGGGAGATGGGACTCAAGAGTGGCTGGGCTCCATGGCCCTTCGCTGGGTCTGCAGGCCTGGCACACATGCGGCTCCTTGGTTGGTGATGGGGGTCCTCACACAGCTTGTGTGAGGGTGTGTGAGCAGCATGGAGGGAGAGTCTTGAGACTGTGGAGCAGGGGCTCCTCCAATTCCAAAGCCTCCAGGTATACCCAGTCTGGTTCCAAAGGCTGTGGGCAGTTGACTGTCCTCATCCCAGCCATGCTGCTCATCCCTCCTGATCACTTCGCCCTGCAAAAGGCAGAGCTCAGCCTCAGTGTTTCTAACCTGGTGATCTTAGAACAGGGAACCCAGCATCTTTGTTTGTAGTACTAAAGATAAAATACAGGGCCTTTACCCTGAGTGACATCCCTAGATCTGTTTACTTTTTATTTTGGGACATGGCCTTGCTAAGTCACCCGAGCTGGGTTTGCACTTGTGATCCTCCTGGCTCATACCCCTAGAATGCTGGGGAACCAGGGGTGACACTGGAAGGCCACATCTTAAGTTCTCCAGGCAGGCTCAAGTCACTGACACTTGCCAGTCTTGAGAAAGACTTTTGGTTCCACTCCCACCGTACCGTGTGGCCACTGGGCAGCTGTCATTTTCCTACAGTGTCCCCAGTCCTCCTTCTGAAGGCAGCCCCAGGGGAGATGCTCAACTCAGCCGGGCCCTGATGGGTGCTCAGTGGCACAGCCAGGATGGCCTGCGCAAGCGCAGTGAAGGCCACCACCAGCAGGTTGCCGTGTGGGGACCTCCAGTGCCTCGCACAGCGCTGCAGTGGTTGGGGCAGGGACTGAACTGTCCCCACATCCTCTGCCACCCTCAGAACAGAGTTGTGCGAAGATGTCCCAGCCATCCCATAGCACATCTCCCACTGCATGCACCGAGGCCGCAGACACTGTGGTTGCTCTGTGGACCCTGGAAGTGGAGTCTTTCCCTAGGCTGCCTCCATGGCCGTGCGCCTTCCACAGAGCACGAGCCATTGGGCTCCGCACAGCCTGCTCCTTGGGAGCCAGGTACCGAGTGCAGAACTCTCCTAGGCTTTCTCCACCCCACAGGACTCTGCTCCTGCCCTTCCTACTTCCATTTCACTGATGAAGAAACAGGCACAGAGGGGGAAAAGGGATGGGAGAGGAGGGCTCGGTGGTGGACATCAGTAGCCTCTTTGAATCCAGCCACTGGGTTTCTAGCAACTCTTCCTAGTGGCCTTTTGTGCATCAGGACAACTGGGGACAGTAGCTACCCTGGGCTCAGCCTTGGTGATTCTGGGTCATAAGTGTCTGATACCTCTGAAGGAAATAGGTCAGGCCTGCTTTGGCTACAGGGGCTGAGAAGGAAGATGGCTATCTCTGAGGAATAGTGGGGTATTGTCACCACCAGGTGGGGACTGTATTTATCCAGGTAGGGCCTCCATACATATGCATATATAGGTGTATGCATAAAATGTGTGTATTCACATACAGATCTTAAAATTTTATTGGTGTCTTTTCAAGTCATTTTGAAGTAGACATCCTCACTCCCATTTTACAGATGATAAAACTGAAGCTCTGTATGGTAATGTGCCTTTTTCCAGGTTACACCGGTATCCAGGGACAGAACTTGATGTTAAAGTGGAAATGGGGACCGCTTGTACACATTGTGTTCCTGTGCTGCTTCCTTAGGGGTTGGTTTCACTCAGCCTCTGCACCTGTCAGATGGGTACACTTCCTTTCCTTGCCCAGCCTGGCATACAGCACTAGGACCCTGCAAGCTGGGATTGGAAGCTGCTGTGTGTGAGTCACCCTCCTGGCCCAGGATGATTGCCATGGCTTGGGCTGAGGTGTCCTGGGAGGGCCTGTTTGGTTTGTTGACCTTTCCAAGGGATGCTGGACCTCTCTGGTGCCCTGACTGTTCAGACGTAGCCACCTTCCCCCCAGGGACTAAATTTAGGATTCCTCAGGGTCCCGCTGGACCTTGTCTTGTTTTTGGAAAGTCTCCATTTTGCTCCTCCTGCTGTTGGTGGCTGGAGCCCAGCCCCAGCCCTAGCCCAGTGACAGTCCTGCCTGGTCTCACTCCCGCTCACTCTGGCCTGAATTGATCTTGTTGGAGTTAATTAGCAGCTGGCCTCGAGGGCCTGGCCTCTAGCGGCCAGAGGAGCTGTGCTTGGGGTGTGCCAGGAGCCAGGGGGTCCCTCCCCTCCTCGCTGCCTAGCTGCCGTCTAGAGCTGAGGCCCGCTGAGGGAGGTGCTGGGGTTTTCTTTGGCGCTTGGTGAGTAAATGGCTGTGTCTCTCCTTTCTTCTGAGCCCTGTAAAAATAAGAAGTTAAAAGACCCTAAAGTTTGAACAGTAAAACCAAATACATGAAACCAAGCTGTTTCCATGTGGGGGCCACGGACTGTGAACACTCAAGTTTGAAACTTCCTCTCCTCGGAATTTCTGGAAGCCTTGGAAACTTTTTCCTTTTCCCTTTAAACATCAGAATTGGCTCAGGGCGTTCTTTAAAAGCATAACCCTGGTGCTTCTCACAGCTTGATTTAATACAGCTTGAATACAATAGTAACTTCTGAACCCAGCGTTCTTCAGAGAGCTGCAGAGTTGTTTCATGACACCAGTAAGTGGGGGTGCGTGTGTGTGTTTCTCCTTTAGCCAAGAAGTATATTCTAAGATTTATTAGATTCTTCCTTGCCCTCCCCCTAGTAACCCAGATTCTTGCCTGAAGGAGAGGAAGGGAAAGTTGTTCAGAATGAGTCCTTTAGCAGGGGCCCGGAAGGTAGGAAGAGTGGGCTTCTGAGAGGGGGAAGTTGGTGCCAAGTCTTTGGTACCTGAGGCCACCTGATTTGGTGGTGGTGGTGGTGGTGGGATGTCCTCAAGGGCTTTCTGCATAGTCCAGCCCAGGTCTGGCTGTAGGAACATCAGAAGGAGGGTGACTGTATTTTGAGGGAGGAGGAAGGAAAGAAGAGGTGGGTACCTTCCAAAGGAATGTATTCCTACCTCCTGGGACTGGGTTTGTCAGCCCTGAGTGCCTGAAGAGGGTGTTGGGCAGGTGATGGTGGGACAGCACTTGCCCAGAAATACCTCAGATTCCTCACCCATGTCGGTCTTTGAGCTACACAATTCTTCATTCCCAAGGCCCTTTCCTGGAGCCGTATGGTCAGAGTTTGGCCTTTTGAGAGCTGAGGAGCCCGAATGCTATGAATGGGCTGTGTCCTCTCCCATCTGGATTCAGCAGAGTCTGGTGGAGGCCGTGACTGGTGCCAAACAGGCACATGTTTGTAAACCTCACAGCAAAAAATAATTTTGTTGTCAGAATTTTAAAATGGTAATGTTACACATAAAAATCCAGGTTTCAGAAAATGGAAGATCTGAAATTACCAGGGAGGGCTGTGTTTTGGTGTGGCCACCGTGCATGGCAGTTTTGAGCTTGAGCTGGACTTCTAGATGGTAGCTAGCATGGGACTTAGGCACATTCTTCACTGCCGTGACTGGTGGAGAGTGCTCCTGGCATCTCATGAATAGAGGCCAGGAGTGCTCCCAAACATCCTATGATGTGTAGGATAAAGAATTATCTTGGCACAGTGTCAAAAGTTTAGTAGGCGAGCACATGGATGGCACCAGGCCGACTGCCTGAGCTCCAGAATATTCTAGAAGACTCCAAGCCCCTGAAATTGGTTGCTGGTTTCTTGCCAATCTGTGTGCTGTTTTAAAAAGTTGGGATTATATACTCATTTGTCTCCCTTCAGCTGAGAATCCTACCAAGTCTTGAACAAACTCTGGACAGATGGGTGCATGTGGCTGGTAGATGTGTGGGTGTTGCTTTAACAAGCTCCAGGACAGAGCCAGGGGAGCAGCCGCTCCAATCTCGTGGCCCTGTCCATCAACCCAGGGCATCTGGCCACTTTATCCCCTCCCTTTCCCTAGGTAGCAAGAGTTGATATTGGTAATCAGGACTTCAATATTTATAACCTGTGACTAATAAAGTTATGGATTCTCAGCCCCATCACTGGGATGGAGTGGTGATTGCTGGGTCCTGCCTGTCATGATGGCTCCTGTGGTTCTTTGTGCAGAGCTGGCTTAGAGAGCAGGGTGTGGGATATGAGCCTGAGCGCATCCAAGAGACCCCAGCGCTGGCTGGAGAGTGGCAGAGGGGCACAGGCCTTGTTGGTCTCGCTGGACACCTGAGGCTGCCCTGATGAACAGCTTGAAGCCTCACCCGTGGCTGCTACCCTACTGTGTCAGTTTGCTTTCTTCTTGCTGAGACATGGTACCCAGTACCAACAATTTAAAGGAGAGGCTTAAATTTGCTCAGTTTCAATCCATGATTGGATGGTTTCAAGGCAGAGATGTCATGGGAGAAGGGCTTGGTGAAGCAAAGCCACTCGCCTCATAGAGGCCAGAAGCAAAGCAAGGGAAGTGTTCTGGAATTGGATGGGCAAGGGCCCGATGTGGACCTCACTACACGCTCCAGGACACACTTAGAAGTGTGCTTCGTCAGTCCCTGGGAGCAGGTCCCAGTGCCAGTCAAATTGCCATGCCTTTGTCGTGGGAAGGCAGGCCCGCCCTTGACTTAGATGGGGATGGTGGGAGGAGCAGGGATGTCTGTACGTGCTCTGCTGTCCTCTTACTGGCATTGCAGCAGCCAGGTGTCCGCATCTTTTGATCTCATGTCCTTCCCCATTGACCAAGGTGCCCAGAAAACCTCTCCAGAGGGGTGTTGGGCAGACAGGCAGCACATGCCTGGTAAATAGTGTTTCTTTTCCAAAATGATTTCACAAATTATCGTGGTTTTTTGTCAGATTGCTTTATTGAGGTTTGACTGACATGGAAAGAGCCACACTTATTTAATGTGTGCAACTCCTGTGGCAAGAACCCTTGTAAGACCACCACCACCACCCAGGGGACGGGCGGATCCGCCACCTTCCGGGTGGCCTCCTGGCCCTGCAGTTGCATTATTAGAGTGGACAGGTGAGTGTGACGAGAGCGTCTAACAGACCTGCCCTCTTAGGAGATTTTAAGTGTGATCAAAATACATGCTGTGCTTAAATAAATTTTATTACAGCAAAAGACAAATTCAAAGCGAAGGGAAATGTTTCGAGGGGAATTAATGGCAGTGTGTCTTCCGCTGCAATGAATTTTCAAAATGTAAGCACCACTATATTTTTCTCTATGTGTTTTCCTTAATTTTAATTTTTATTCTTTTTTTGTGTGTTTTAGGGAAAGGTCTACAGGGTGTTCAGGGTCTCACTACTAGACTGGACTTGTAGTGATCCGCCTTGTTTACAGCCTCCCAAGAGCTGGGATTACAGGCGCGTGCTACCATACCACACCCCACCACACCACACCCAATCTTAGCCACCATCTCCACCAGCCCTGGGGGCAGGGCCAGCACGGCAGGCCCGGAGTATTTTTATTTTTTTTGATACAGCGTCTTTCTACACAGTTCAGACTTGTAGTGACCCTCCTGCCTCAGCCTCCAGAGTGGTGGGATTATAGGTGTGCACCACCATGCCCAGTTTGGGTGGCCAACACAGCGTGCTCAGAAACCTGGGACTGCCATGGCATGGTACTAGGAATTGAACTCAGGACCTTGTGCTTGCCAGGCAGGCGCTTAGACCACTGAACTGTCTCCCAGCCCACATCACTGTGTTTTTCCCCACCCATTATACACTGTGATAGCTGTAGGCACTAAGCAGTGTAGGTCTCTAGACATGTTTAACTTGCACACAGATTTTTTTGCCCTGTGACCGCCAGCTTCCCATTTCCTCCTCTCCTAGCCTCTGGCAACTTCCATTCCACCCAGCTTCTGAGTTCGGCTATTTTAAATTCTACATTTAAGAGAGATAATGCATTGTTTACCATTCATGGTCTGGGCAGGCAGCACTAAGCATGCAGGACCCTAAGAGGTGAGGGCATTCAGGTGGGCTGCCTGTGGGAGGGAATGGCCAGTCCGACAAGCTGGGCTTTCTCCACACTGCTTTTGCCTTCCGCAGCTCACTCAAGGACTTGTCTTGGCCCACAGCATTTCTCGTTCTTCCTGGTCCTGTTTTAAGTGAACTAAGCCCATTTGTACAAGTAAACTTTGACAAGGCAAAGATGCAACACCTTGAGTTTTGTTTATACTGACAGAGAGTCCAAAACAGGTATCATGGTTGGAAGGCGACACTTGCCTCATGATCTAGTGACCTGGGCACCTTCTGGCTGTGGCTTATTCATTGGAGGAGTAGATGTGCTTCCCACTTGTTAAAACCTGCAGGTACTAGGCATATGAGCCATTACTGCTCACATTCCACTGGTGAGGAGGAACTGCGTGGCCACACTTGAAGGGGTACTGGAGAGTGTCCCAGTGACATCCTACCCTGTGGAAAGAGGGAGCAGGGGTTTTTAGGGGCATCTACCAGCTTTGCTATCACTCCAGCTTGAGTTCGTGTTCCCTTTATAGGTGCATTGCACATCTGAACTTCCTTTTTACCAGGCCTTTGGTACTTCAGTGGGCTGTATCTACTTTTACCTTCCAGAAATGTGTGTGTGTGTGTGTGTGTGTGTGTGTGTGTTGCTGGGGATTGAACCCAGAGCCTTACACGATAGACAGGCATCCACCAATGAGCTATATCACCAGCCCCTTTATTTTCTTTTGAGTCAGGGTCTCATTAGGTTATCTAGGCTGGCCTCAACCTCAGGATGCTCCTGCCTCAGTCTCCCCAGTAGCTGGGGTCACAAGCGCGTGCTACCACACCTGGCATGCCTACCTTTCTTATCTCACAGACCAGCGTTGTTGCTGGCAGGACTAGTGCCTTGCTGAGAGACTCAGGCCAGCGCCCGGCCCGACGCTGCCACGGTGTACACCTCTCACTGCTGTCTCTGTTCATCAGGTTCTGCCCACCACCCCCTCCCAGTTCTGAATATGCCTAGGAGTCCTCCTGGGCACTGAAGCCTGGGCACCTCCTGGGCAGCAGAACCATCTGTGTGTCTCCTGCTCTGTGCTTGGTGACACCTCATTTCATCAGAGGCTGCGTTTGTCTCTAGGAATGAAATTGTCACCACAGCCCCCTGGAGAAGTCACTTTGTGTCCATGAGCCTCGTCTTTAAAATAAATAAATAAATAAATAAATAAATAAATAAATAATTAAGCTGAGACATGGCCCTGGGGGAGAGTGCTTGGGCTCCATCCCTGGCACTGCAGACAAACAAATGTCCTTGCAGAGTGCTGGCGCCTGCCACAGGAGCCATTCTAAGTGGGTGGGTGCCCCTCTGAGTGGGTGCTTCTGCGCTCCGCCCTGCTGCACCTGCACATCCTTAGTGGTTACAGCCTTTTTCATTACTCTCTCCAGGTAAGTTTTCTGGGTTTTTGTTTGTTTCCATTTGAGAATAAATCACAATTCTGAAAGGGACTTCGGCAGTGTTGTCATGACAGCAGAATGGGATCCTGTGATGGGCTGGCGACTTGGGCTCTCTTCTCCGTGCCAGTCAGTTAGCTCATCCCTTTCCACATGTGGCAAAACCAAGCCAGGCAGAAGAGGGCCCAGTGCTGGGCTGGTGCCTGCAGGAGGAAGGCCTGTGTCTCTGGGAGCCCCAGGGGGTCCCAGGCCGCAGACACTTGGGGAATGAGTTTAGTGAGCAGTTACTCCATTCTATTTGCTAGAGATTGAATCAGCTGGGCTGAATCATGTCTCCAGGGATTTTTTATTTGACCTGATCAATTTTTTAAAAATCTGAGCCAGATTTTAAAATGTGGGATTTTAGTTGGGCATAGTAATGTATACCTGAAATGCAGCCACTCAGGAAGCTGAGGTAGGAGGGTCACAAGTTCAGTCAGGGGTAGCCTGGGCAATTTAACAAGACCCTGCCTCAACATAAAAAGGCCTGGAGGTGTGACTCAGCAGTAGACTGCCCAGTACTGCCGAAAAGAAATACAAGTGGGATTTCTCTTAGAAGTCCAGATTTTAGACTTCTATTTAAAAACCAGAAAAACTGGTATCCCTGGCCTTAGCTTAGCCCACAGCTGGATGTGGCTGTGTCCCCGGATAGTGCCCATGGCCCCCCAAGGTCCCTGTCACATCCACCAACTATGTCTGTCATTTCTCTCTCTTGCCTTTCCTCTTGCATACATTTTTCTTACAGGAATGTTTCTTTTTAACCTTTCTGTTTTTCTCCTTTAAATATATTGTCAAGGATGGGGTGGGGGAGAGGTACAGAAAGGAGGCGCTTTATGGAAAGGAAAATGAAAGCTTGTTTTTCATGGAGGCCAAGGGTGCTTCTCTGCTTCCTGTGCAAATATTCAACCATGCCCACCTTGCTTCGCTCCTGTGGGATTGGAGCCGGTGACATCTGCCCCGTATGGATGCATGGCTTTCCTGGCATATTCCCCGGTGTGTTATCCCATCCCATTTGGGAGTGGGGAGAAATTTCAGATAAAAATAAAGCTGTGAGATAATGGGATACAGCAGCCAATTAAAGACGTTTCTTTACTGCAGAACTTCTCAGGGCCTTTGATGCTAATGAGCTGCCAGGGCTGATGTGCAGTATGAATCTCAGATGTGGGTTTTAGTGTCATCCGGTGTCCTTCCATTTAGCGAGCAGTCTTCCAGGCCTCTGGCCAGGAGACCCATGGGGTGCAGTACTCTTGCTTTGGGTGCTGTCTCCTGCCCTCACTCAGTGTGTGTCGCATTTCCTGCGTGTCATGCCACATGGATAGAGGCCTCCCAAAGACACAGGCCTTGCCTGTCAGAAAGCTTTGTCTTCTGCCAACGTTTCATGGAGATTCCAGCCGGCCTGCCACTTGCTCAGAAGCAACTTGCTTAGGCAGCAAATGCCTGCTGTCTGGTGGGCTGCTGGCTCTGGGCATCCTGGGGCTTCCACAGAGCTGCTGGTTCACTTTTCCATCCAGAATGATGTTGTACTATTTTGCAGCAGCTCTCTGCCACTGCGAGAGGCAGGAGGAGAAGCCCTTGGGAAGACAGAATTGTGTGTGTGGGTGTGCACGCCCATTATCACTACTGACCTTTGTGTGCTGAGGGCTGGCTAACTCAGGAGGCAGGGAGCATGCAGCTCACTGCAGGGAGCAAGGGCCTTTGTGTTCAGCCTGCAGTGTTGCACGGAATGGTTCTTGGAGGGCGTTGGGAAGACTGCCTGTTGCTTACTCTAAGCTCTACATATTGGAAGGGGTATTTCTTGCCCAGAAATGTATTTGTCTCTTTGCCCAGCCATAGAAGGCTGTCCTGGACCATATGCCAGCCTTCATCTGCAGAGCTCCCTGTTCTGGTTCTAAGAATGCCCCAGCATATTCATCTATCCAAGGATGTCTCAACTAATTAGCCCATTAGGGCTGATGGGCCTCAGATTATGATTGGGAGCTGGCTGCTAATTATGCCTTGAATGTGATTTCTAGTGAACCAATTAAGGACTCTCCCAGAGCTGTTCTCCCAAGAGCAATCCCTCAGGCCTGCGCCTAGAGCCCTAGCCAAGGCAAGCCACTCATCTCTCAGGAAAGAACTGGTCCCACCCCTAGGATTCGAGGAAGTTTAGACTTGCAGGTAGCTGTGTTCCACACTATGGTCCTTGCAAAGCATGTGGTCACCTCACACCTTCAGACATCACTGCCTGTGTGTGGGGTGGGGCGGGGATTGTTGGCATTTAGTGGTCCTTGCACACACATTCATGCTAAGGAAAAGAAGGGACCCCAGCAGGGATGTGGAGGTTCCAGGCTGCTGTGTTAGTTTTGGTGTGCTTCCTGTGAACTGTCCATGATTCTAGTGAGATTACACTGTGTGCTTCCTAGATGCGTCTGCTGCAGACTCATCCCAGCTTCCTGGCCAGTAAGGGTCAGAGGATTCAGAAGAAATATGTTGCTGCTCTGTTCCACAATTGGCTCAGGCATAGACTTGAGTGGGCCATGGTAGGAGATCACTCGTGGTGGTGGGTTAAATGGCTGCATTTCTCTTTTCTCTCCCCTTGAGAGGTGGAGTTTATTCGCCTACCTTGAATCTGGGGAGATGGAACTACTTTAACCAATAGGAGGCAGCAGAAAGGATACCTACAAAGGCCTGGCCGCTTCTGCTGTTTTGGGGCTGACACCTGAGCTGCCACGGGAGAAGTCCTACCACCTTGTTGGAGAAACCATATCGCAGGGTCCTGTGGAGAGGATGGGGCTCAGACACCAAATACAGCAAGAGAAAGCCCAGGAGCCCCGACAGTCCAGCCATCGCTGCCAGGCTGCTGGGCACCGAGCAGAACATTCTAGGTGTTCTAGCCCCGCTGAGCTCCTGATAGTGGCAGCCCTGGCCTTCATCTGTGACCACAGAGGACTCATGTACCCAGCCGGCCCAAAGCATCATAAGAGATAATAAGGTGATGGTTTGGGGCACTGAAGTTAGGGACCGCTTAGTTACATAACAATGAGTAAGCAACAGAGAAGTGGGCTTGCTGTTGGGCTGGCATGGAAGAAAGATTCCCTGTTCCCTGGCAGTGACAGCACTGCCTCATAAGTCTGTAAGAAAGCAGCCCAGGAGTAAGAAATCCCCTCCCACTGAAGGGACACCATGCGCAGATGTGACGGAACAAACAGGTCTGTGACTGCAGCGTGACTGTATCCTTTGTAGCTAAAGCCCACAGCGCTAGGATTCAAACCCTGATTTAAACTCAAGAACTCAATGACCATCCCTCATTTAAAGCAAACCCTTTGGCTTAAGTGCGTTGAACATCCCCAATTCAGAAATCTAAAATCCAGAATGTTCTCAGATCTGAACCTTTCTGACAATGCCACTAAGATGATGCCACAAGTGGACAATTGCATATCTGGGACAGGTCACCGTTAAAACATAGGTGCACTAAAAATATTGCATAAAATTACTTTTAGGTTATACATGTGCAGTTTATGTGAAAAATAAATGAATTTTGTCCCCCAGCCAAGATAGTTCACTACATATCAGTACATATTCTAAAATACCAATATTTCCCCAATCCCAGACCATCTGACTCCAAGCATTTTGGATAAAATACTCAACCTGTAGTAATTATTTACCTTGTTACTTCCCAGGAAGTTCTTTCCCTATGTCAAAAGAGAATGGTCATGCTAGACTTAGTAACATAAAGCTACCATTTGCTGTTCCTTATCCATCTGGACTGATTGGAGTAGTATTATTGAGGTACACTGACCTCATAGGATTGAGCTGAGCTGATCTAGGCTGTCTTGGGTTGGTATGGGCTGTGCTGTGGTGTATTGATCTGAGTTGAACTGGTTGTGGCTGATCTGGGCCGACCTGGGCTGGGCTGATCTGGGCTGGGCACCTGCTTCTGAGGATAGTTGAGGGCATGGCTGGTGACCACCTGGTCTGGAATAGAACTGGGCCAGGCTGGCCTGCTCCACCTCAGGTACAGCTCTCCTTCCAGCAAGCAGTCCCAGACATTTCTCATCACGGTGACAGACTCGCAGTGGAAGCGGAAGTCCTGAGTGTCGTACCAACTCTTGTAGCACACTTCCTATATACTGCCCCATTGACCAGAGCAAGTTATGGGGCAAAGCCCAGGTTCAGCCTGGGATGTCACCAGCAAGGCCATGGATTCTATGGGGTGTGGACACCCTGGGGCCAGCAGTGCACTCAGCCGGCGGCAGTCACGTGGAGAGGTCTTTTCCCTGCCCACAGGCCCTGGGGTTGGCAGAGTCCTAATATTTGCTGCTTTCCAAATGTGTAACTCTTTTTGGACATTATTTGCCCTGCATCTCAGTTTTCTTATCTAAAAAGTGGATATAATAATAGAATGCATGGGGGCTGGGGAGATGGCTCAGTGGAATAAGCGCTTCCCTGGCAAGCGCAAGGGCCTGAGTTCAATCTCTGGTTCCGCAAAAAAAAAAAAAACAAAACAAAACAAAAAAAAAAGAATGCATGTTTTAAGGATTTAACAAGAAGATATATGTAAGGAGTGTGTCCCAGTGCCTGATACCGAGTAACCCTTGGTTAAATGGTAGGGATTGTTAAAATGTCAGCCATCTTCTAAGTCACCCTAGGTTGTGGGCACATGGGTCATGGGCAGCTACAGGAGCTATTTGGTTCTTTTTCTTAGGGCTCTGTGGGTAAATGAGCAAGAGTTTGTTTCCTTAGCCCTCTGCCTGTGAGTGGGGATAGTAGAGCCTCTCAGTGTGCCCTCTCCTGACACAGCCCCTCGGCACCTTTGTGGCTGAGGCCCTGGCTGTTCTGTGTGCATGACACCAAGTCCCAGGTTCCCAGGTGTGGGCCTGGGTACACAGGTTTCAAAATGTGTCCCTTCATGAAATATGGAGAAGGTCCCTGAGTCTGGCGGTTTTGGTGATGGTGTGGCCAAGGGGACTGGTGATCACGTTCACATTTTGACAATGTGGTGTCTGCCACCATTCAGGCTTCAGGGGACCAACAAGGGTTGCTAAAGTGACCCAGTGTACGGGGGGCCAGAGATGCTGTCAGTTCCAGGCTTGGCCACTCAGGAGCTTTGATGAGAGCAGAAGAAGGTGCCCCAACAGCTGGATTCCCTCAGCCTCACAAAGACGTGATCCCTGCCGGCCAAGGAATTCTGGCCTGAGTCAGAGATGAGGCCGGTTTGGAAGCACATCCCAGGCCCTGGAAGCATGGAGCGCCCTGGGCGGCTGGCCCAACTGGAGACTTGGGGTTGGAATGCCGGGAATGGAAAGCTGGCCTGACTTCTAAGGCCTGTAGAGCCGGCACTGTGGAGGCCTTGTGGCCTCCAAGGTCCAGCGGCCTAGCCTTTGCCTAGGCACAACCCCATGCTGTGCTGCCCCTCAGCCTGCTGTGTCACCCCAGCCTGTACCTCAGCCCTGACTAGGATGTGGGCATCTATGCCAATTTTTTTTCTTTCTAATTAGAATTTGGAAATAGTAATAAAAATAATAGCAATAGGAACAATGGTAGTAACAGCTGCTTTTGAACAAGATTCTGTGTGTCACAGGCACTTCCTGTGTGTCCTTTTGTTGAGCCTTTGCTCTATTTAACAAACGTGCTCTGTTAGCTGACCCTTCTGTAGGACAGGCATGGTTTTGTCCACTTCTGCTCTTCCTGTCGTGCCAGGCGTAGTGCTTGTGTGGGGCTGGGCTCCATGTAGGGTATGCTTCATGGGCGGGGTTTTGTCAGGGGGGAACTGAGGCCTAGGATGTTCTGGGCCCCCGGATCTGGGCCTGAGCTCCAACACTGGACTCTGCCCTGGGTCCTGCTGCCTCCCTGCCAGGCCTGTGTCTCTGCAAGAATTCCCTGCTCTTTGACACTATACAAGATACGGTTTTCAGTTGTCACCTTGTTCTTCTGTGATCAGAGTGAGCTGTGCACTTCCTTGAAGATGCTGGCTGCAGGGTCGGGCTGGACAAAGGGAGTAAGGGGCCATCTCTCCAGCCCTTTGAAAACAGCTGGGCCACAGGCATATCTTCTTTTGGGGGTCGGGTTAGCTCCCCATCTGTCCCAGTGTGGGGGCAATTAGCTTAGCCTATTTCCAAGGCTCACCTGCCCAAAATATCTGGGAGCCAGGATAAGTGCCCAGCTTGGGCTGGAGGATTAAGAATAGGCTCATTGTCCATTCAGACTTGGGCCACAGAGGCTTCTCCGGGCTGTTGTTCTCCCCAGCCAGCTCTTGGAGTGGAAGTAGGTACACTTACTTCCTGGTTTTCCCACTAGATGTAGATAACATCTCCCTGGACTTGGGATTAGAGAAGAAAGCCTAACCACCCCCTCAAGATTGACTTTATAAAATACAAATGCCTTGAATACCTCTCATGACAGGGAGCTCACTGCTTGAGAGGTCCCTTCCTTTGTTGGATGGCTCCGCCTGCCAGAAGCCCTGCTATTGGTCCTTTTCTGCCTACAAGAAGCACCCAGAACTGGCCCTCTCCTTTGCTGGGATATCATTCGTTCCCTGGGGAAGGCAGGGCGCTGGCTTTTCCATCGTCTCTCTCAGGTCTGTCAGGGTCCTCAGTTGCCCCTCATGGCCCCTCACCACTGTGCTGCCAGCTCAGCCACTCTGAAGCCGTGTGCCCTGGAGTGAGTTACTTAGCCTTTCTGAACTTTCATTGTTAAATGGGAATAACCATACTCGTAACTTGGACTTCTTATGACTATCAAATGTGTTAATATATGCAAATATTACAATGAGGCTTGGTATATCCTAAGTGTGTCAGTATCAGCTCTAGTTATAGTTACCTTCCGGTCATCTCTAGACCCAGGCTTCTCAAACCTGAATGTACATATGACTTGTGGTGGGATTCTGATTGGGTATGTCAGATGGAACCTGAGACTATTTCTGACCATTTCTAAGACCGTGTCACGATTCCTAGCCTGGATATGCTGCTCTGTATCGGTGACTTTCTTTCTGTATGAAACTTCGTTTTCCAGCCATAGTCTATCCTATTCCAGGGGTCGTGGAATCATCACTGACCTCCCACGATATAGATGTGATGCTGTTACTATTGTCGCCATGCATTGCACTACTGAGGGGGAGCAGTTACCTACCAATGAGATAGTTTTCGTCCTGCAGATTCTGAGTCTCAAGCCGTGACATACGGGCAAGTTGCGTACCTTAACGGATCTACGAGAACACAAGGGTCTGCGGGGAGAGATGCCTTACCTCTGAATACCTCTGCTCCTGGCCCTGGGATGTGTCACGTGACTAAGTGCAGTGCAGATCAGCATGTGGAATCCCAGCAGGCTCTGCAAAGCAGGCTCCCTCGGGGAGAAGCCCGCTGTGCTGGTGGACAGCATGAGCTGAGCAGGTGGCCCGAGGGCATTGTACTTGGAAGGCAGACCAGCACTGTGTTGGGCTTTATTCATTCACCTTACATCCCAGAGAAGAACACATGTTCTTTTTTTGGGCGGAACCAGGGATTGAAGTGAGGCCCTTGTGCTTGCCAGGGAAGTGCTTATTCCACTGAGCCATTTCCCTGGCCTCTGTAGGTGCTAATTTTAAGCTAAGGTCCTATAAGCTGGAGACTTAGGACACAAGTTTGAACAGCATAGCAGATGCCTTAGCACCAGGTACCTTCGTTGCCAGCTTGGCAAGGCACCTACAGTCACTTCAGGCCTGGAGCTGTGGAGCTGCAGCCACGGTGCTTGCCTGCTGTTTCCTGGTTTCTGCTTCTGCCCATTGGGTGGTTCTGAGTCCGTGCTCGGAGCGCACCATTGCATCCACAGGGCGGGGCTTGGGGTCCTGAGGCTGCCACTTCTGGTTCTGGTTTTTTTTTTTTTGAGTTAACAGAGACTTTTTAATGGCACATTTACAGTGAGTTTCTTAGATTTTTTTCCATAATTATATTGAGAAACAAATAGCAATGAGACAGTTTCAAACCAAATTGGTAGGACAGATTCAATAATTAACACATTGCATACCTTCTTCCTAGTGGTTAATTGCTGTACAAGATGCGGACATGATATCCTATTTACAAACACCATT
>NW_004524749.1:2536182-2598457 GCF_000260255.1 Octodon degus
TCTTCCTAGTGGTTAATTGCTGTACAAGATGCGGACATGATATCCTATTTACAAACACCATTAGAACAAATCATTCTATTCATTAAGAGAATATAACTATATATCTTAACCACCTTGAATACACAGATACAAAATGGACATTCATCTGTATCCCCTTCTTTTGTTTAGTTCCGTTATTTGAATATTATAGGTATGTTAACTCAGCAAAATATTCTAAAAGAGTCCAGTAGCCCATAATAGTATTAGGTCTTCCACTTGACTGGCAGTGTCAGAAATTGTTGACCTGAGTCCCCTACAGCGCAACATAACAGAATGGCTTTACTTCTTATATTTCGTTTTTATACTTTTCTGCTGGATGGTTAAGACCAAGGAAAAGCAGGACCTGTGCAACAAGAGTTGTAGCTTTTGGGTCTGAGAAGGTCAGTGAAATCCCCTCAGGATTTATCCCAAGATCCTGCACCTCAGATTGTAGAACCTTTGTCAGTGTCAGCCATGTGGATGAGTCACGGCCATCGCTTGGCCAATGTGCTCTCTGTGAAACTGAGGCTACCACTTCTGAGCCAGTGGGTCAGGTTTTGTAACCTCTCTTTGCCACAGTTTCCCCATCAGTGGAATGAGGAGAGTCGTGCTGCCTACCTTATGGTCACGATGGTGGAATGAGCTCACCAACACTGAGTGCAGAGGATGGTGTCATGCCCTCGTCAGTGTGGCAGGTGGGCTTCAGTACTGTTTGCTGTGATCTCACTGAGCCTGAAGGACCATTGGTGTCACCTGAGACCCCGGCCTCACAGCACCTTGTGTGGTGATGTACAGATTCTTGCTGGACCTTGGACCTGGCTGCTTCTGCCAGCTGACTTCAAAGTCCAGCCCTGCTCTGAGACCCAGCTCTCCACCTCTTGTTACAGAGCTAGGGATCGGACCCACGGCTCCTGGGTTCTGGGCCCTGTGTCTTTATTTTTTAAAAATAATTTTATTTTTTAAAATTAATTTTATTGAGGCATTTTAGATATACATAATAATAGCATTCATCGTAGGGAATTTGTGCCAGTATGCGATGTCGCTTCTTCTTTTTTTTCTTCTTTCTCACCTCCATTCAACCCTTCTTCCACTCCTGATTTACTTTGTTGATTTGTTTCTGTTTTTTTGTAATCTCCTTTTTCCTTTCCTCTTCCTTCTTTTACCATCCCCCCTCCCTAGCTCCCTTCCCCTTGGAACATTTTCTTCCTATGTTACGATATCTATTATATGTACTAGTTCTTATTTACACTTCTGGTTTCTCACACCAGAGAAACCATGTTATAGTTGAACATGTGTCCAGTTGATTTCACTTAAGCATATGGTTTCAGTGTGCATCCATTTACCTAGAAATGTCTCACAAGTTTATCTTTCTTTATGGCAGAGTAGTATTCCATTTTATTAAGAAGAAGCCCCATCTTCTTTGTCCATTCATTGGTTGAAGGGCATTTGGGCTCTTTCCTAGATTTAACTGCCACAAACTGTGCTGCTGTGAACATGGGTGTGCTTGTATCACTGTGGTATGCCCCTTTTAATTTGGGGGCAATGTACCAAGAAGGGGAATAGCTGGGTCAAGTGGAATCTCTGGCTTTAACCTTTTGAGGAAGCCTCACGCTGGTTTCCACAGTGGTTGCACCAGTCTGCAATCCCACCAACAGTGGAGAAGGATTCCTTTTCCCCCTCAGCCTCACCAGCGTTTTCTGTTGGTTGAGTTCTTGAGAATAGCTGTTCTTTCTGGAGTGAGATAGAATCTTAGGGTGGCTTTAATTTGTATTTCTTGAATGGCCAGTGATGTTGAACATCTTTTCATATATTTACTTGGCATTTCTAGTTCTTCATCTGAGAACCTTCCCTCACTTTAAACTATAAAATTTCAGACGTAAGCAGAAGTGGAGAATATGGAGCCGAATTTCCCTGTGCCAGCCACTCAGGTACAACAAGCAGCCAGCTTTCTTGACCTTTTCTTGAGCACTGAACTTCGCTAGTGGCCTCGCTGGACTACGGAAGCCCTGCCTTCATGCTGGACTGCCTTTGGTTTCCTGATGCTACAGCCCAGGGCTCCCCGAGTACTAACCAGCACAGCTCTTTGTGCCCAGCACCGGCAGCCCTCGCCAGCGCCGGGTCGGGGCACTCTAAGACAAGGCTGTGCCCTGTTTCTCGAGTAGCTGGAGTGTGGGCTGCTCATGTCCACAGGCCCTTAGGAGTCCTGTGTTGGCCATAGTTTGCCCCTTGGGACTACAGGCGACCTCTCCCACCAGCACAGCCTTCCTGGTTCGGAGGAGGCCTGGCCTTTCCCGGGGCTTCTGTCTCCCTGTGCAGGTTCCTCTGCGCTGTGATAGGCAGTGTGAGGATGTATCGGTGTGATCTCGGAAGCCTGGAGGGAAGCCGAAATAGCTATGATGCTCGTCCTCTCCCAAGTGTGAAAGCCAGTGAGTGTTGAAGATGCTCGGCATCAGGCATCCTTTCTCGGTACTCATCTTTTTATGTCGCAGGACATGCCAGTGTACTTTGTAGCCCCCTTTATCTATTTGTTTTAATAAGCGTGCATATAACCCTTGCAGGGAGCTAGCCACTCGCTGTTGGAAGTGCTCCACGAATGTCATTAAATTCACTCATCACAGCAATTCCATGAGGCAGTTCCCATCTTCCATGATACAGAGGAGGAAGCTGAGGCCCGGAGAAGTTTAATATCTTGCCCAGAACCACACAACAAGTGGCACAACCAGGCTTCCAGCCCCAGGCAGTCCAGGGCAGCACTGGGACCCTGTGCTGCTTGCAAAGCTGCCTGCTCCTCGTGGGCGCCCAGCCATTAGGACTCCGCCCATTGGATAACTGACCCAATAATGACTATTTTCTTTGAGGTGTGAATTGTGAAGGTGAAGCTGGCTGCTGGGATCTCTTCTGTGCTATTCCATGCACGTCTGTCTTTGCCATTCATTCCATGCAGGGATGAAATCAACATCTCGAGTCTAAAACGTAGTGAGAAGTTTCACGTGATGCCACATATGAAAAATTCCACACTGTAAACTTGTCACTCACAAAATTGCTAAAAATATTGCATGAAGTTCCCTGCAGGCTATGTGAGAAAGGTGTGTATGAGGCATAAATGAATTTCCGGTTGGCATGTGACCTTCTCCCCAGGATGTCTCAGTGTGTGTATGCATGCATTCCCAAATCTGAAAAGATCCATGCTCTGAAACACACCTGGGTGTTTGGATGAGAGGCCGTCTGCCCTCAGCCTTGCTGCTTCTCTCTCTGGCTGCTCTGGCTGTCACCCCAGAAGCTCCTGGCATTGGGGCTTGGGGTGGGTGCACTGGGTGCTGTGCCAGCGCAGAGTCTGCTACAGGGAAGCATTCAGGACCCTGCATTTTGTTCCTTCTCCCCCAAGTCCTTTTGCCTCTGAGACACAGTCCTGAGGACTCCCTGGTGACTTTGTGAGTGGGTGGTGGCCTAGCTGGGTGGCTGAAGACAAGAGGAAGGATGGATAGAAATTAGGATGTGGCTCAACTGGCCCTATTGTGAGCTATGGAATGTGGACCATTGTGGCAGGAAGTCTTTGGAGACAGCCCCTTGCCTTGCCTCCTCCTTCTGTACAGTTGGGGAAACTGAGGCAGAGTACCCATCTTTCTGGGACTTTTTCCCACTGTAAGTCCTCATCTACCAGTAAGCAGGACTGAGCACAAAGGGCCAGACTCCAGAGCAGTCTGAGTCAGCAGCTGAGGGAGCCATAGAGGGCCACAGAGCAGAAGTGGGATCCTGTGGACGTAGAGAAGAACTGTGTCTACCTGTGTGTGAGCCAGGGGGCTGACCTCAGGCTGTGGTCCTGGCCAGACCAAAGAGTCAGGCTGGAAGCTGTGGGGGAGGCAGGAGATCTGTGTGGGTAGGGCCGTACCACGTAGGGAGATGCTGTCTGCTCAGGACTGGGATGGCCTGGCTGTGGGTGGGCTGCGGTGTGGCCTTGGTCTCCATGTGGAGGGCCCAGTGCACCTGCCCATTTGCATTCTGGGTAGGGAATTGGCTGCGGCCAAGGCCTGAGCTGGCTGAAGCCAAGGGAGACGCCAGGCTGTGTTTTGAGTGGCAGCCAGAGCTGGATGCTGGAATAGGCGCCCGGCCCAGGTCCAGTCTCTGTTGGCCTCAGATCAGTGAAAGCTGTCAAGGGGCCAGTGCCTTGCCGCCATCAATGACTGGGGCTGCTGGACAAGGCAGGGCCTCCAGAGGCCGCTGTCCCCAGAGCCGTGCCCCTGAGAACCTTAGCAGCATGTCCCAGCCCCACCAGGGGTGGTCCTCCGCTGCTTGAGTCCTCCCTGTTCTGTGACTCCTAGCCCCGAGGTCCCTGCTTCACGTTTTGACCGGGAGGCTTTTCTCCACACATAACTGCTACAGAAGCTCAGGAACAAGGGGAAGGCTAGCTCACTGCCCTTTTCTGTACCTCCTCATGTACACTGGATGCTATTCCAGGCTGTATGGACTTGAACCATGGGAGAAAGCATACGGCCCCTATTGTCACCAAGGTCAGCCACGTTAAAGACTGGCCATCCACAGAGCACTAGGGACTGCCATGGGGGACAGAGTAGGGACTATGCTACTCTGAAAGGGAGTGTTAGAGCCGAAGCTGGAGAATGTGTTGGGAGGTAGATTTAAGAAAAGAGTGAAGAGTGCTGGGCAGAGAGCAATGACTGGAGGAGATGGCGGACAGAATGAAGGCGTAGAGAAGGGTGGGATGCACAAGGCCAGGGTGGAGAGCACGTTCCTGACAACAGCTACTTGTGTTGTCCCGGCCTGGGCAGTGATGTTCTCTGGGCACTGTCATGGTTTGGGTGAGTGTAAAGGCCCCTGTGTTGAGGTTGGTCCCCAAGGGGCCTGTTGGGAGGAGGGTAGCCTATACAATATGGAACCTCATGGGAGGGCTTTAGGTCACAGTGGATGTGTCCTCCATGGGGGTTGGGGGCCCCAGCTCTTTCTTGTCCTCTGTGCTCCTGGGCTGTGAGGTGACCCGTGTGCTGCACCCCATGCTCCCCACTTTGCCACCCAGCACCTTCACCCAAGGCCTGAAAGCAGCAGGTCTGCCCAATCGTGAATGGGAACCTTGAAAACCAAAAGCCAAAATCAGCATATTCTCTTTGCAAGTTGGGCATCTTAGGTATTGTTAGAATGACAGAAACTGACGGACATGGTGCTGCAGTACAGGAGGAGACTGAGGGTCACAAGGACTTGAGTTCAAGTCTTAGTTGTACGAGGCCTTAGAACGTGGATGCAAGCTCAGGCCATCTTCCTTGAAAGTTCCGGCTTCCACGGAATCCCACACTGCCTCCCGAGTGAAGGGCACACCTGAGTGTCCTCTGCCCTGAGTGTTGTGTCAGATGAGAGGGACATACTTTCACCAGGACTCATTCTGTGGCCCCTGACAAAACAAGCTTACCCTGGCTGAGAAGCAGGGTCTCAGTCCCCTTCTCATTCTCAGATACGATGCTCACACCTGCCATTGAAAGGAGGCAAGCTTTTATTTTGGTTTACATTTTAGTCTAAGGTCAGCAGCTTCAAGGCAGGGTGGCGCAGCAGAGGCGAGCCGCTCATCGCATGGCAGACAGGACAAGAGGTCAAGGAGGAGCTGATGTGGAAGAGAGACCTTTCCATGCCACGCCCCTGTGACCCACCCACCTCTTCTGGCCAGACCTCCCCCGCTTCTAACAGCAAGTCAGCTGTCAGCAGTCATGGTCCAGTCACCTCCCGAAGCCCCTCCTGTGAGCATGTGAGCCTCCTGGGGGACAGCTATATATAAATCATAACATTTTGCCTCTGGCCCCCAAAGACAGACATCCCTTTATATAAGATGTGTTTAATCCATCTCTGAGAGTTGCCAAATTTCTAACAGTTTCAGCGCTGCTGAGGAGTCCAAGTCTAAAGCCTTCTTTGAGATTTGAGGCAAACTGTTAGCTGTGAGGCCCTGTAAAATCAAAAAGAAAATTAAACACTGCTGACAATACAGCAGCACAGGATAAACATTCTCATTCCAGAAGGGAGAAATAAGGGGAGAGAAATAAATTAGACCGAAGCAAGACTGAAACCCATTAGGGCAGAAGTTAAATCTTGTAGTTCCACGTTCAGCACCCAGGGCAAATTGTGGTGAGATGTACACTCAAGGCAGATTGGGTGCCCCCATCCATAGGATTGCAGTGCGTGTGGCCCTCCTGGCTTCTGTCTTGAGCTGGTTTTGCTCATTGCCCGTGGGTTTCCTCAGGTGTGCCACACTCCTGGCTTCTCCAGCTTCTTGAGGTTGTCATTGCATTTTTGGCTTTACTTTCACAGCTTCACACACTGCCCCCTGAGGGGCACACTGCCTGGCCTCAAAAGCTGCTGCCTGAAATTTATGAGAAGCTTCCCTGATTCTATAACTCTTATATTCTGCTTACTTGGGTGTCTTTCTTTGGGGGGAGGGTACTAGGGATCAAACTCAGGATCCTGTACTTGCAAGATGGGTGCTTATGCTGCTGAGCTACCTCCCTGGCCCTCTGCTTACTTGCAAAACCAGCACGATGTGGATGATGCCATAATATACCACCAGCTCAAGCAGCGGCTGGCCTCTTTGTGTCATGGGTGTGGAGGCCTCTTGTGTGTCTGGATAGCTGAGCATCTTCTCAAAGCAAAGCCTTTCATTTCTGCAATTTTGAGTCTGCAGAGGTTGGAGCTGCACTGGTTCCTCTGCTGTCCTTGGCTTCTTTTTAATGTTAATCTTTTCATCAACCAAACTATTCTGTGCTCTGTCTTTGTGGGAATCTTGCTGCTCACAAAACTGAAAACTTAAAAATCATTCAGCTCTGCTATTTTCTCATAATTCTCAATGTAGAGCTGGCTAAATGCCTCAAATAATACCTATGCCATAGCCTGAATGTTGGGCTGCAATGAAATTTTCTCTGCCAGATTAGTCTGTTGCCCTTAATCTCAGTCTCCTGCAGAGTCTCAAGACATGAGCAAACTGTGGACAAATTTTCTGCCAGATTGTAGCATACATGGCTCAGAGACTAGCTGCCAGTGAAGTCCTTGTTCCCAGCCGCAGCCTCCTGATCCTGGTCTTTACAGTCTGCATTTCTGTCAGCATACTCATCTTCTGAGTTACAACCAGAATTTTCAGTCAAGCTCAGTTTACAGCGTTTTAGGGCTTCTCCAGGCAGCCTCTTTGCAAACTCCTACAGACCAGTTCCAGAGGCGTCTAAATCACATGGTCAAGCACAGTCATAGCAAGGAACCCCTTCAGAAAGGTACTTGAACTAGTCCCTAAAGGATAAAGTGGGGGATCTTTGAAGTGATGGTGAACTGGGTTAGAGTGGAAGAAAATGTCCATTTCCATCTGGCTGCTAGTCAGACCTAAGCCCTGGGAAAGGGTCTGGCACCTCACTTAGCTAGACTCGCCACAGCGTGACAGTTCCCTTCTTGGGCTGACTAATGTCCTATCTGGTTTGTCCACAACCAAACATCCAGCCTTCCATTGGCCTATTTGCTCTTGTGAGGTCACCACATGGGTCAGAATTTCTCCACCTTCATAGGTAGTTCTGTGAGAAATTGCCTCACAGAAGCAGAGCCTGAGCTAAAGACTGAGTGTGGATGATTTATTAAGGACTCCTCTGAGCGTGGACCAGGAAGGGAGGGAGTAAGCAGGACAAAGGAAGGGGAGCTAAGCCAGGATGCCTTTTCAGGAGAGTCTTGGCTTCATCCTGGTCCTATGGGGAAGCTCTGGATTATAACTCAGGCCTCAAGTTTGTCCAAAGGCCTGGGCTTTCCGTCTTCTGCACTGGGCTCAGGGTCACCTGCCTAGGGGTGAGGTGGGGTGGTGGTGCTCGCAGGTTGCTGAACCTGAGACCAAGCCCTAGGGCAGGTGGCTGAGGAAGGTGCACAGGTGAGTGCTGGGGGTGAGGCGCTGCTGTGCACACGGAGCTGGGGATACTTAGTGCGTGCCTGCAGTCCTCTGAGGGATGGTCCACGGTGAGAAGGCCTAGTGGGGTGGCGGATATCCCACACTCTGAGCACTGGGGTCCTCATGCCAGTGATCTACAAAAGTGTGAGGAACCCAGGGCCCTTTGTTATGCAGCACTCCCCACATGACTTGGATTGACTTGCTTGGACATGGAACCTTGCTGTGGGGCCTGTTGACTTGCTGCACCTGATGCTGGCGGGGGAAAGTGGGACTCGGCTCTGCTCACTGAGGAAGCTGCTGTTTGCTGGCCTTTTGCTGCATTCCTTGTGTCTTTTGCATTCAAATCGTGGCTCTGCCACTCTTTGGCTTTGTGGGACTGTCCACTAGCTCATTGTTTATTAATTTCTTTATTTTTGTGGTACTGGGGATTGAATCAAATTTCATCTGCACTGAGCTACATCCCCCCACCACTTTTTTTTTTTTTTTTAAATTTTGAGACAGAATGTTGGTGAGTTGCTAAGCTGCCTAGGCTGAGCTGAGCTGAAACTTGTAGTCCTTCTGCTGCAATTACAGACTATTGCTTTGGTTTCCCCTTCTGGACTCTGCAAGGTTGTTCTGCTGTTTCATGGCATTTCTCTGGAGTGGTCAGTGGGAAGCATCTGCAGGAGTTGGGGCTCTCACAGGTAAGAACCTTTGACTAAGGGCAGAACTCCATCAGCCTGTGGGCTTCTACTGAGGAAGGCCTCTCTTCATCTCCATGCCTAGAGCTCCCCCTGAGAGCCTGGCCTGAGCATTCCCAGGAGGGCTTGGTCACTCTTGGTCTACCACATTCTTATCCCTTATAAGCCTCCCCATCTGCAAAAGGGGATGATAGCTAGTTCATTGGTTGGGTTGTTGTGTAGAGTTGCTGTTCCAGATAGGCTACCCTGCCTCAAGGCCCCCATGCTGGCATCTCCCAGACCTCCATGTCTCCCAGGGAACCTCTTGAGACAACATGAACCCCTGATGTGGATTGCTGCCCAGAATGCAGCGGCAGGCAGCTCCTTCTTGATCCCCAGTACTTTTTTCTCTAAGCTCTGTGGTGGCCTGAAAACAGAAATAATGAAGTTTAGTGTGTAGTTGTTGCCCCCTCCCCCTCGGCTCTCAGTAACAGCCTGGGGAAGATTGGCTCAGTGGGCCTACTTTCATTTCTGGAACCAAAGCCTTGTCTGCAATAGGTGTCCACAAAAACAAGATCTTGTAATCTCCTGGCTTCCTATATCTGTCAGCCAGGAGCCATGAAAAGCAGGCCAGTTTCCAGTGGGAACATCGTAGCCCACATGTATGATGTGGCCATGGGAAAGCAGCAGTATCTAGGTGCATCGAAGCCCCTCCACCTCCCCCAAAGAACACTCATTTCCCTGGAAAGCTGAAGAACTCACCATGCTAGGGCCGTAGCCCTGCTCACAGGTACTATGTGTCTTTCTAGAACCAATCTGGGGGCCAGTGTGTGTTCATGAGCTGTCTTCTATGGGCCTTGCTTGTCTCTCAGATGATAGAAGTAATCTCGCACTTTTGTGGAAAGTGACCGGATACTGCCTTAGTTTTCTCATTGCTGAGACAAAATATCTGACGCCCAAAGTTAAAGGGTCAAAGTTTACTTAGCTCACTGTTTGTAGAGGTTTTAGTCCCTAATCACCTGGCTCCAAGGCGGGTGGTTTGGCAGAGGGCATCATGGAGGAGAAAACAATTCATGGCAGGCAAAGGCCAGCACAAGCAACAAGCAATGACCACGGCTCTTCTTATCCCTTATATCTTATCGAGGCTGCTTAGGGAAGGGCAATAATCACACACTTAAACTTAGTGCCCTCGAGCCTAGCATTGCACCATGAATCAATCCCAGTGTCACACTCTAGATCCAGCCACCTCTGAAGAAGCTCCACCTATGAGGGCATGAGGCTTTGAGGGACATCTAAACACAAGCCATAACATTCATGTCCCCCAAGACTAATGCACGTTCCTTTGTGTGAAAGGTATTTAGTCCATCTGACAGTTTCAGCATTGCTGAAAAAGTCCAAGTCTAGAGTCCTCTGAGATTTAAGGCAAACTCTTCACTGTCAGACCCGGTACAAATGAAAAGACAGTTAAACATTTCCAACATTCCATGATATGTGATAGGCATTTCCATTCCAAAGGTTACTTACAGGAGGGTAGCAAGGAATGGGAGCAAAGCAAGACCAAAATCCAGCAGGACAAAAATTAATTCCCACAGTTCCACTTTCAGTATCCCCAACAATCGAATCTGTGGCAAGTTGTGAACTCCAAAGGCCTTGGGTAGCTGCCTTCTGTGGTACTGCCAGTGGTTGTAGCTTCCATGGCTTTTCTCTTGGGCCAGATCTCCTTACTCCTTGCAATTTTCTGTAGACAACCCATATTTCTGACTTCTTCAATCTTCTGGGGTCTCCACTTTGGCTTCATACTTACAGCTTCACACACTGCCCTCTCAGGGGCACACTGCCTGGTCTCCTAGGCCTTCTTAAATCTGGGTGGAAGCCTTTCCTGATCTCACAACTCCTATATTCTGTATGCACCTAAACCCAGTACCACATGGTCTGTGGCCAGCTGGAGCAGCAGCCAGGCTTCCTTCTTTTTGGCTGTAGGGGTTGAGTACCTGGAGCTGAGCACTCTGAACCCAATCTCAAGGAACAGGTTTCCTGACCTGCTGCCATTCTGGAGCCTGGTGCTCTTGGCTCTCTTCTTAAAGCAGTCTTTCACTTTTTTTCTGAGGCATCAGAGTAGAGTCCTGCTGTTTTTTTGTGATGTTCTTTGGTCATCTTTTCCATTGTCCTCTTCTGAGATACTTGGCTTTTTTTTTTTTTTTTTCCAGTCATTTCATCAGCCAATTTCTGCTCTGTCCTATCTTTGCAGCTGTTCATGAGCTGTCTTCTATGGGCCTTGCTTGTCTCTCAGATGATAGAAGTAATCTCGCACTTTTGTGGAAAGTGACCGGATACTGCCTTAGTTTTCTCATTGCTGAGACAAAATATCTGACACCCAAAGTTAAAGGGTCAAAGTTTACTTAGCTCACTGTTTGTAAGCTTCTTCTGTGGTTAAACATACAACAGGGGCCAGGGAGATGGCTCAGTGGAATAAGCACTTCCCTGGGAAGTGAGAGGATCTGAGTTCAATCCCCAGTTCCTGAAAAAAAAAAAAAGTAAATAAATAAAATAAAAAATAAACACAACATTTTGAATCATTCTTCTGGGTTCTTTATTCTCGCTAAAAACCCTCTTCATGTCACCAATAATAGCCATGTCACCACCTCAACATTAGTCTGCCTTGAAATTTCTTCTGTAATATTAATTAGTTCACTGTCCATAATCTTAGTCTCAGACAAAGTCTCTGGACACAAACAAAATGCAGAAAGTCTTTCTTCCAGGATATAATGCACATCATCTGGAGTCCAACAGCTACTGCAGTTCCCAGAAGAAACCTCCTAAGGCTGGCCTTTACTGGCAAGATTTCTGTCAGCCTTCTATTCTTCTGAGCTCTGAGCACAGTCTCCCATCAAGAACAGCCTAAGGCATTCCAGCTATGCTTTTTCAGCCAGCATCTGCAAATCTTTCTGAACTCTTCACACAAGTCAGCTTCAAAGGCTCCTAAACCACATGGTCAGGTAGAGTCATAGCAACAACCCCACTTCTGGTACTAAACTCTGTCTTATTTACTTTTCTCATTGCTGAGACAAAATACCTGACACCCAAAGTCAAAGGGGGAAAGATTTACTTATCTCACTGTTTGTAGAGGTTTCATAATCACCTGGGTTATGTCCTGCCATAATCACCAGGCTCCAAGGCAGGGTGGTTTGGCAGAGGGGCATCACAGAGACAGTTTATGACAGGCAGAAGCCATCAAAAGGAACAAGGGATGGCTACAGCTCTTTCTAACCCTTATATCTTAGCTAGGCTACTGGGGGGAGTGTAACAAGTCACACCCTTAAGCCTAGTGCCCTTAAGCCTAACATTGCACCATGAATCAAGCCCAGTGTCACAAAGTATAGATCCAGCCACCTGTGGAAAAGCCCCACCTGTGACTGCATGAGGCTTTTGGGGGACATGTAGACATAAGCCTTAACAGACACTTTGGAGGCCAGCACCACGCATAACTTGTGGGGCTTTCTGGTGCCTGTCTGTCTCTGTAGACACTCGTCTCTGACCTCAGTGCCTGGTGATATAGGTGGATAATTTTAGCAGATGGGCTTGTGCTCTTTGGTAACTGCTTTCTTCCTTTCAAGAACATGCAGGGAATGTTCTTTTGAGTTAGTCATCACAGAACTGTCCTGGATTATTCAGCACACACATGGGATATCACATGCCCCTGAATAAAATAAGGTAGGGAAGGGGGCAGGGAGAGTGGCGGTGAGGGTACTATTTCAAATAGAGGTTTGGGATGACCTCATCCAGGTGACAAGATGACAGTGACTAAAAACCTAAATGAGGAAAAGGAGAGAGAGCATTCCAGGCAGTGAGAACAGCAGGTAACAAGGCCCTGAGGTGCATATATGCTGAACATGGAAAACAGCAAAGAGGCCTGTGGAAAGAACAGAAGTTGAAGTCAAGGAGGTGGTGGGATAGATTCGGGGGCAGATTGGGGCATTGGTAGGAATTTGGATAATTAGGTAGGGCTAGGGTGAGAGGCGAGACAGTGCTATAGTTTGGATCCTGACTGTCCCCGGAGGCCCGTGTGTAAAAGGCTCGACCCTCAGCCTGTGCTGTTACTGAGAAGCAGTGGGACTTTCAGGAGGTGGAGCCTAGTGGGAAGAAGTTGGGTCGCTAAGGACCTGCTCTTAAAGGGGGCGTTGGGACCCTGGCCCCTTCCTCTCTCTTGCTTCCTGGCCACCACAGGGTACACAGGGATCCTCCGCCATGTGCTGCTGTCACCAGGCACCATTCTGCTACAGGCCCAAAGCAACTGTGCTCAGTACCTGTGGGCTGAAACCTTTATAACCATGAACCAAAATAAATCTGTCATCCTTGGTTTGTTTATCACAGGCGTTTTGTCACAGTGAGGAGAGGTGATAGACGTAGATGGTTGTTGATCTTCAGTTGTCGGTCTGGTATGAAGGGCCTGGAGTGTGTGATAGAAGAGAACTAGGAGAGAAAGGGGGGCATCAGGGTGCATACAGATGGATGGACTGAGAGTTGGAAGAGAAGTGCAGCTGTAGGCGTGTGCCTGAGCGCTAGGAAGCAGGGCCCTGATGTGCCAGAGACAGCTCCTGGCTCCCAGTGCCCAAGTAATGTGTATCCTGCCAGCAATGTTCTGTGCTTCTCTCGGGTGGAGTCTTTGCCTCTTTTATTTATTCATACAACAGGACTGGGCCCTCAGCTCTGCCACAGCAGCTCTCCCTGCCCCAGTACTGTGGAGCCCCAGAGCCCTCCCTGCCCTGCCAGTCTCTTTAACTTTCGTTGCTTCTATCACAGCTACCCTCTGTGTGCAGCACTGCACCTCTATGTTGCAGGTATCAGGGATCATTGCCCACGTCTGACAGATGTGGATGCTGAGGTTCCCGAGTGTACTTTAGCCACATTTTGGAATGAACTGGGACTGCTGGGGGCCACTGTGATGCTACCCAATTTGGGTAGGTGGGGGGAGGTATACGATTTCACCCTGGGGAAGGACAGAGGACTCTCTGGGGTACCCAGGGAATGGGTAACCCAAGAGAGGATGGATTGGCAAGAGGATGGAGGGACCAGAGCTGAGGAACGGAGGCCCAGAGGGCCAGATAGGCATGCACAGAGAGCAGCTGCTGTGGGGTGGTTTCTTTAGCGTGCTTCTTTGTGGATATGTTTGTGCGCACATTTTTATGTGCTTGTACACTCACGTGTGTGTGCGTGGGCAGCAGAAGGGTCCTGAGATTGGCCCAAACTATTGTTCTCTTGTCCTCTCCAGAAAATGAGGACTGCAGGGAGGGATGAGAGGAAAGGACCTTATTTTAGCATCTGTTTGTTTAAGTTAGCAAAAACAAGAAGCCCAGACCCCTGGCTCCTGAGGGGAGTGTGGAATTCCAAGTTGCCTGCTGCTGGCTCCTGGTACCCTACTCAGAGGGGAACGCATGTTGGACCTTGGCAGCCAAGAGCTGCTGGCATATGCCACCTCTGCGCAGCAGAGGACCAACAGCTCCTTGCCTTTCGGTTACAGCTGTATGCTGGGTGGATGGGCAGGCCAGTGGCTGGGCAGGCCAGTGACTGGGCAGGTGAATGGTGTGGCAGTGGCATGGTGGTCAGTGGATGGGGCTCGGTCAGGGTGGGGATTCAGGCCGGTGCAGGCCACTGGCCGGAGTTGGGGCTGCATGAGGCCTCTTGAGGTAGTTGAGGCAGTACTAGGCTTGACTTTGCTAAGCCTTCTGATGAGAGGGTGAGAGACCCAACCCAGGGGGAGCAAGAAGCAGCAGCGCCAGTCTGGGTCATGCTTCGAGCTGAGTGCTTGTGCAGCACTCACTGGCTCTGGCCAGTGGCCTCACCCACAGAGTTGCACTGGGAGAGCCAAGGGTCAGACTCATTCCTGAGAATTACTTCCCCTGTCTAAGCCTCAGTTTCCTCATAGCTCAAGTGGGGGGAGTAACAGGGTAAGCCACAAATGACGTCCTGAAGGTGCTAGCAGAGCATTTGGCTGTTGTCACCCACTCAGGACACCCTGGAGTCCTTTATGTCCCCACAGCCCAACAATCAGATCCTGGTTTCCTCTGAAGCAACAGGGAGGAAGATCCAGCCAGACCAACAGCAGGGTCCCCAGCTCTGCGCTGTGGACAGTTTGCCCTGTGCAGGGAGCCTCCTAAGGCTCTGCGGTTCCTAGTTTGAGACAAGAGACCATTCTGGATCGTGCCGAGATTTAGCACTCCCTGTTGATTTTGGCTTCCTTTTTTCTTCTTCCGTAAGCCATTTTTTCTCCATGTTTGGAAATCACATTTCAAAAACGTGAGCTATCGCTGAGCACGGTGGCCCATGCCTGTAATGCTGGTGCTCCCACAGCCTGAGGTAGGAGGGTTGCAGGTCAGAGCTGAGCCTGCAGAACTTAAGGAGCCCCTACTAAGATAATAATAATAATGTATCTATGTATCTGTATCTATATATTAAGGCTAGGGATGTAGCTTTGTGCAAAGGCCCTGGGTTCAATCTTCAGCTCCTACCTCAAAAACAAAAACAAAATAGAAGCCCTCAAGGAGGGTCTGCAGGGCTTGCGTCAGCCACATGATGGATGGGCTGGCCTGGTCGCTCCCTCCTCTCTCCTACTAGAATCAGCCTGATCACTTGGAGGACGTAGGACTCCAACTACAGGCTCTTTATATCTTCTAATTTCAAAAGCCTGGTCCACATTCCTCTGGGGGTTGGAAGTTGAGGTCATACATGGAGGACATCTTGTATTTTAATGATACTGTATTTGTTTAATGTAAATTGAATAACTTAAAAAATCAAAACAAATGTAACCACGATCATACTCCTTACTTCACTGACCTTATTACTTATGACGAGATAAGGATGGGGTGGGGGGTAGGGGGTGCATCAAAGCCAATTGAAAGAGAAGTATTAGGAAAGTGTTGGGACCTGGAGGAGGAAGTTGTGGTGATGGGGGGGGGGGCACAGCTTGCTGGGATGAAAGTCTGGGATGAAGACTGCATCTGGCTCAGACTCCAGAAGTGACAAACCTATCTCAAGGATGTCTGTCTACACCCAGTGGGGTGTAGGGACTGAGGCTTTGGAGTCCAGCCTCAGGGCCCGATATCCTTCCCCCAAGCCTTGCCCTCAGCTTGTGCTGAATATCTGCCTTCCCATCATCAGCTCCTCAGGCCCAGAAAGCTGCTTGGGCTGGAGTTCTGCAATGTGGAGAGCTGAAACTGGAAGGTGCAGAGAGGCACCCATTAATTGCATCGTGAGCAGATAAAAATAGTCAGGGGAGCAATGCAAGGAATTTTAATCGCTGCAGCACATCTCTGGAGTCTGGAAGGCTGCTCCTCTTGGCCCGCACAAGGCCAGCCCTGCATGCACAGCCAGGAGTTGCCAGCCTCCCCCGTAGCTTGCGCTGCACTTAGAGTGGGGTGGGCCAGGGTGACGTGTGGAGGCCACACTGTGAGGGGAGCCCTAACTGCCTTCTAGGCATGGCAGGGAGTCTGGGGCTCTAGTTTTAGAAGCCCATGGCTTGGTTCTGGGGGCTGCAGGGTTAGAGCTCTGACTTGCAAATAATAGAAGTTAAGCCCAAGTTGCTCTTAGGCAACTTAGGAAGGTTGGGTAGTGTTTGTAACCACCCCATAGAGATAGGAAGGTGCCAGTGTGCCTGGCCTCAGGGCTCGCCCACAGATATTGTCCAGTGCCTTATATGGGTAGAGAGTTGTTTCAGAGTGACTAGTCCTCACCCATGGCTGCTGTCTCCTTCACTTCTGTGGTTATATGAACTATCTAGTAGGACAAGCCCGCAAAGGAAGCTGTTGCTCACTTGCTGCCCAGCTCTGGCCACAGAGAGGATGCCAGCCACAAGCTCCTGTGAACGGTACCCTAGGGGCATGGGAAGATTCCTACTGGCTGGGTTCAACAGAGCCAAGGGGACCTGGGGGACCTGTGGCCATGCAGGCTTGAATGTCCATGCCAAGTGGCCTGAGGCTATGCCCCACACTTGTGCTTGTTTGAGGAGTTGCTGCTGTTCTTTGGCTCTGCTGATATTTGCGGGGAGGTGGGGGGAGTGCTTCCCTACCGTCCCTAGGGAGGAGGACATTCCAAGCCCTATCGCTGGATTTCTGTCCTCTTCCCTGGCCCTGTGGTGATGCTGGCTTTGCACTGATGGCCTGCGTGGTGCATGTGGGTGGAGGCAGTGGGCGTTCCCCAGTACTTTGGACCACTTGTGCTCATGGGCCGGCCCTGGAGGCCAGAGAAAGCCTAGAATAGGGAGAGGAAGCCAGTTGGGTCCCCAAAACTGACCACAAAGTGGGCAGCCCAGGTTTCCTTCTCTCTCACTTTCCAGGTGTAGCTGCATAGAAGGAGTGTCCCCCACTGATGGGTGGGGGTGGCAGAGAGGGCAGAAGGGCCATGGCTGACACACTGTGCGTGTTATTCTAATCTCTGCCACTGTAGACCTGAGCCCCAGAGCTACATCTTCTGGCTCATCCTCAGTTCCTCCCTTTGAAAAGTGGAGGTTGGTTAATTTGGGATTTATTTGCCCAAGGAACAGGTGAATAAATAGTTGGCTCTATCTCTGCAGGTTCTTTCTGTCTGGATAAACCAACTGCAGAGGAAAATATTTAAGAAGAAAAAATTGTTCTAATGAACACATACAGACTTTTATCATTCCATAAACAATGTAATATAGCAGCTGTTTACAGCACATGTACATTGTAGGTGGTGTTATAAACAATCTAGACAAGACTTAAATCCTGTAGGTAATGTGTGTAGGTTCTATGCCAGTAGTGTGCCGCTGTCTACTGAGGAACTGGAACGTGTTTGGAGTGGGGCATTGCAGGGGCTTCCAGAAACCATGCCCTGTGGATACGCAGGGACAGCTGTGCTTAGCCGTTCCACATTACAGAAGTTCTGATAAACCTGATGTTCCGAGCCCTTCCACTCCTCCCCTGCTTTTCTGCTCTCCCTCCCTTCCCTCGCTGTCCACAGTGTGTGCAGCACTTCCTGGGTGTGCAGGCAGCGTCACGTTCTGCACCTGCTGCCTCGCTCATCCTGTGGCATGGTATGTGGTGTGGCAGGGTGGGCGGGTCTATCTCACATCTGAACCACTGTGCGGTGCTCTGCCCTGGAGTTCTAATGCAGTGTCTTTTGGTGGCCTCCTGGCCCGCCTGACTATTGGTTAACAGGAATTGTGTGGCCCTAACCTTCGCTGACCTTGAATGTGCCTCCTGATGACATGTTCTGAGGCAGTCCCAGGCACTCACTGGGAGGGTCAGCGGCTGGGCATTCAGTGAGTCTAAGGGTGGGCCGCAAGAACGCGCTGAGCAGGTGTCAGAGTAGCACACTACAGGAGGAAGACGGAAGGCACGTTTTTGCTCCCTGGCTGTCCCAGACGCCATCCTGGATGTTTGGTTCACATCTTGACCCTTCTTTGGCATCTCAGTCCCTACTTTACAGAAAAGGAAAATAGAGCCAGAGAAGTTAAAGAATATGTTTGCTGCCAAAGGCTGTGAGGCCTCCAGCAGGGCCCCCCAGGTGCCTGGAGTGGAGCAGTCGTGTCCTCCCTCCAAGTGCAGGGACAGAAGCAAGGCAGATCTTGCCCTCAGTCAGGCCCCAGATGGGCTGAATCTGACTGTGCGCCTGGAAGAGTGTTGGGGTGTGTCCTGGGGCAGGCCCAGGGCAGCGCTTGTCTGAGGGCTACTGGGAAGCCTGGGTTCCAAGCAGCCCCTCTCTTCCCACAGTATATCAGTCCCATCCATTTTTGGAATCTGGAAGTTACGTTGTATTCCGTGGGTACCAGGAGTTTGCTTCGAAATCCCATGGTACCAACATCTGTTAGCTCTTAGGGAACAGAAAGATTGACAGAGGCCTGCTGGAGCAGTGGGGTGGGGAGATACAAAGACAAAGAGGAAAACCCTAACTGGCTGCTGGCCCGTGCCCCAAGGCCTGCTTTGATGTGGTTTTCCGTCCTGCGGCCTTATAAGGCATTGTGTCTTACATCCTGGGCTCACGCTGGTGTTGACCACTCACCCGGGTGCCCAGAGGAGCTGAACTTCCCTCCAGGAACCCAGCATGGGACAGAGTTGCATCCTAGGCTTGCAGAAGGGCAATGCTAGGACTCGGGAGGAAGGCAGATTATGACCATGTGACCTGAGAAGCCACCAAGCTAGGCCCCTGGGCAGGGACTCTGGGAATCTAGGAAGGTCTTTAATCAGAACTTGGAGCACAACAAAAGCATGGCTGACAGTCCCAGAGGAGGATTGGGACCTTGGGGCTACAATGACAGCTGAGTAGACAAGAGAAGCAACGAAGGGTGCTCACCACATGCCAGTACTTATACTCAGGATTTTATAAGTAAGTGCAGTTGCAAAGGGTACAGACTCTGGTACTGGCATACACTAGCTGTGTGACTTTGGACAGATGTCTTAACTTCTCTGTGCCTCAGTTTTCTCAAAAATAGGCATAATTATGACAGTGACAAAATGATTACTATAAAAATTAAATACTAAGCACAAAAAACTGCTGAATAGGCTGAGAGTGAGTTTCCAGGTGTCTTTGAGGGCAGTCTGTCCACTTGGTCCAAACACATTCTGTAACCATTTGATGATAATGTAGAAGAAGCAAGGAACCACGGAGCTGCTGAGCCTGCATGGGACTGGGTGCAAAGTTGCGTATGTGCCATGTAGTGGCTCCTATAATCCTGGCAGCGACCCTGAGAGGACATGAATGCTCTTGGCTCTGTTTGCAAATGGGGTGCTGAGGTGCCTCCCCAAGTGATTAGCTTGGGGAGAGTAGGCTTTCAATGGAAGGCTGCCCGGCCAGTTCCAGGGCTCCTGCTCCTGGGCACCATGGGTTCTTGGTTCTGAGGGTCTGCACCCAGGTCTACAGCACCTGCTAGCCTGCAGGGTGATTGATGTTGAGAGCCTGGCCCTGACCCAGTCTGCAGGCTCCCAGCTGGAGCCAGGTCCCCACACCATGTGGGAGGATTGAGGGGAGCTCTGAGTCCCATGGACAGATGCATACTTGGACTCTGACCTGTAGTGGCTGCTGGGCTACAGCGTGATTCCACATGGGTGCAGTCCCATTTTTGCCTTTGGGTCAAGTGACCCGAACCTTGAGGATTGCAGATCCAGGACCATGCAGCTCAGTGGGAATGGCTTTGCCATAGTTGAGCACGTACACCAGCCGGCCCTGGCACCAGAGCACTCAGAGTGTGACAGCGCAGTACGAGGCTGACCCTAGAACTTGCCAGAGCCATCATCACCGTGATGGTGGTGGGTGCATGACAGACACGGGGGTGGCAGCACAGGGACCCTTTGACTCTCTCTCTCTCTCTCTCTCTCTCTCTCTCTCTCTCTCTCTCTTTATTTTCTTTTAAGACAGCATTTTACGTAGTCCAGGCTGGCCCTGAACTCGCTATGTGGCCCAGATTGGCCCCCAACTCAAGGTAGTCTTCCTACCCCTGCCTCCTATGTGCTGGGATTACAGGCATATGCCACCATGCCTCGCCCTGTGGCTGTTTTATTGGGGTGACACTGGGAGTTTTGTAATCCCTCCAAATTCACCAGCAAAAAGCTTCAGGACTCAAGAGGCTGGGGGTGCTGGTAGCCTTGCCGAATGCAGTCAGGGGGGTGCAGAGGCCCCCACTGTGGAGGCTTTGTGTGTCCCCTGAAGACTGCTGCTGCTTTGCAGGAAGCATACCTGCCAGCCTCCCAGGGGACATCCAGCTGCCTTCTGCCTTTCTCTGTCATGAAAGACTGGCTTTAATTGGCTGCTGGGTCTATCGGCATCTGAGGATGCCACCTGTGTGCGTCTCTTCCTGTCAGAGTCTCCCAGCTCCCTTGTCAACTCCGACTCTGTTAACACAAACAGCCAGTTTACAAGCCCAGGAAATGTTCAGTGATTAGAAAAATCGGCGGAGGAGAGAGAAGCCTGGTTTGAAATAAATGGGACACCAGGAGCTGGATGGCCACATTTTACCCACCTCTAAGGAAGCTCGTGTGATGCTCTAGAAGGGCTGGAAGAAGAAAGAACCACACAGACTGGCCCTCATCCACAGAATGTGAGCGGAAAAGGAGGAAACAAGCAGCCATCTCCCAGCTGTGGCCAGCAGTGCCGACAGCGGTGCCCAGCACAGCTCTCTGTGGTCATCAAGACAAGCCTGGTTTTGCTTCAAGCATCTGAGGTGCAGGAATTTTTTCCTCCAAGGAGAGGCTGTTTTCTTCTTTTTCTTTTTTCTTTTCGCAAAGAGAAGATGGTGACAGCTGCTGTATCTAGGCTATTGCCTGTCACCTTCGGTGCTCTAGAAGCAGCATTGTAGCATCACTGGGGTGCTTGGAAAGGCGAGGTAGTATAGCCCCCCAAGCTTCATCTGTGCCCAGAAGGGGAGCATTTCCTAAAGTGAACTCCTTGGAACATGAATCTCATTGATGCTTTGGGAAAAAAAAAAACAAAAACAAAAAAAAACCCCATGCTCTACGTGGGTTTGGAGAAAGCCATAAACACCAGCACGTGGAGATTCAGTGTTTGTAACTGTCGCAAGGCCCTGATGAGTCCTGCAGTGAGGCACTTTAGCTTTTGTCTAAAGCAGTCTTCTTTGATCACAGAAATCTTCTTGGCAGAATACCAGCAATGAATAAAACAGCTAGTCTGGCAGATCCTGGGGCAGCCCTTTCCGTAGGTGTTGGAGTGGATCGGATGGATGCAGCCTTAGTTTGTCACCATCCTCCACATTTCTCAGCCTGTGGCACATGGAGATGCCCTGGCCAGCCTGACACCCAAGTAGCATCATTCAGGCTGGCCAAGAGGAGACCTGTTGTGCTGGTGCAGTATGGGACATCTTCAGCTCACAGTGGAGCAGGCAAGGCTGGTGAGGATTCTGGCAATGCCAGCAGCAGAAAGATGTGTAGGCCAGCAGGACACAGAGCAGGAGCGTGGACCAGCAGCAGCCAGAGCCTGCAGGGTCTAGGATGCTGTGCAGGCTTGAGGCTCTGGCGGAAGGCAGTGGGACCACAGTATAGCAAACCAGACCCCATGGGCTTCTTACAGTCCTGCAGGGCAACCTGCTGGGACCCTGGTGGAGGAAAGGTGATCCAGACTAAGGTTCTTCTTGGGCCCTGTAGGAGAGGCTTGCCGGTCCTATATAGTTAGGTTGGCTTAGTGAGGTAGATCTTGTCTGGCGGTTCTGGTATTGGGGGTGGGGGGGTTGGCCCTTTCAGAGGGAGAAGTATAGCTCTGGGTGGAATTTCAGGGCGGGCTACAGGCTTAAAGCTCTGCTTCCTGGAAATCATCCATGCACAGGGCCTGTGGGCAGGGCCCTCCCCCTGACCTGACCTAGAAGACTCAGAACAGTGGGTTCCCCACCACCACCCCTCACATCCAGGTGAGCTCCCAGCTGTCCTCACTCTTCTGTAACAACCCTGCTTTGTCTTCCCAGGAGCTCGTGGGCGAGGTTTTCAGAGAAGGGCCAAGTGAGGAGGAGGAAGAGGACTTCCGGCTAGAAGGTACTTGAAATCCTTGGCTCTGTTTCCCCTTCAGTGGGGTGGGGAAGGGCATCTGGCTGTCTGTGTACCCCACGGTGCCCAGAAGGTTTGCAGCCCTCACAGTGGAATGGCCAGTCGAGGAGGAAGGAGTGCAGCTTTGGCCAGGGTCACAGCCTGGCCCGAGCCTGTCCGAGGTGGGCTTCAGAGTCAGGGTAGCTCCCCAGGGTTATAACAGTAACATGGCTGTTTCTCCAGTTCTGCAGCCTCGTCATGCCTGACTCCCAGTGCACGCATGCATGCACATGTCCAGGTGCACACCCCTGCTCCCACCAGCCTCATTCTCTTCCCCACGAGCAGCTCCCACCAGTGGTGCGGAGCCCTGGCCCCTGGGGTGCTTATGTGTCTTTGGGCATGCCTCCTTTCCTTCCAGGTCACAGTCACCACCTACTAGAATGGGAGCGAGGCCTGTGTGGCTATGAGCTCGGCTCAGGTGTGTTTGAAGAGGGCAGTGGCACCCTGTTCTTTACTTAAAATTGCAGGAGAAAAGCGTTGTTATGGGCTACCTGCAAGGGTAAGGGGAGACAGCTGGCCACAGAGCTGGGGGCGCAGGGGCCAGGGTGCAAGCGTCCCTAGGGCATCTGGCCTGGGGATCCTGAGAGCCTTGAGTAGCGAGGCCAGGATGCTGACCAAAGGTACCTGGGCTACCCTGAGGGTTAACATGCACACTGCACCACAGGGTTGCTAGATCCTTTCTTTTTTTATTTTTATTTTTTATTTTTGGCGGAACCAGGGATTAAACTCAGACCCTTGCGCTTGCCAAGGAAGCGCTTATTCTACTGAGCCATCTCACCCGCCCCAGGTTGCTAGACCTTAAGTGCATTATAGTGAGCTCTGAAGTGACTTGTATGTAAGTCACACCTGAAGATGCCCTGTTGGAAGAGATCCACTCAGCTGCCCAGCAGCTGGAGGGGGTGGGGACTTGAGCACTGCTGAGCATGTCTGCCTGTGTCCCTGGCCCCCTGTAGTCAGGAATTCAAAGGCTTTGAGCCTCATCATCTCTGGGCTCCCAGTTCTTAGCTGTCATCCTTCTCTTCCTATAGAGACATGCTGGGAATTAGCAAGTTGTAGGATTTAGGCCATGAGGACGTCCCCGACTCTGATCACAGGACCTTCAGTACTCATTCCATCTATCTACTTATTTGCTCACTCATGTGGTAACAAGCCAAGTTTGTTCTCTTGTCTTCTACTTGTATATGATGCCCACTCTCTAGCCTTCCACCCACCCCCAATCCAGGGCCATTCAGCCAATACTTGCATCCGCCCACCCATCCTTTTCTTATGCTACCCATTGCCCTTCATCCTTCCATTCACAGTCCATTCTTTTGTCCCCTCTTTTGTCACATATCTCTCAGCCAGCTAGACCAGTCCATCCCCCACCGCTGTCCTTAACTCATCTGTTCAGCATCTATGTACCCATCCCCATCCTCCATCCATTGCATCAGCATCCACTTACCATTCTAGGTTAGTGGGGATGAGCCTTTTAGGGACTGAGTGCCCAAACTGCAATCTAAAACCTGGTTTTAGTTCAGAAATAACTATTATAGGATGCCCAGCTGCTGGGGTGACATGGCTCACGTGCTGATGGGAGAGGGCTGTCTGTGCCCACTGTGCCACGTGTGCCAGGCATTCACCTCCACTGTGCTAAGTTCTCTCTATTTGTTTTTCTGTCTGTCCAGTATTTTCTGGGTCCCTGGATACAGCCAACACCTAAGGACTTTTCTGTCTATAAAGGCTTAGTCTGAAATCATGCAATTAATTTCAAGCAAGATGTCTTTGCCAGCAAACAAAGCTGTTGTCCTGGCTCCTTCTCAGTTCAGACAGCAACCTTCTGTGACATCTTGGTCAGGTCCCTTGTCTCCCTGTTACATGATGCGTGGTGACAGGCAGCCAAAGTCGGGGTTGTAGACATCTAGGAAGGGCTGACTGCTTTGGGGCATCACTTACTAACATGGGCCAGCTGGTGGGGCTAGATCCAAGTTGCTTGAAGGGCCCAGCTCCTGTCAGCAAAGGGTTTGAGATTGGTGGCACTTGGCCTAACCCAGAGGTCTGTCAGCTGCATGTTGGGCTTTGGTGGTGGCCTAAGTGCCTTATTGGCCACTATTGGTGTCCAGGCATGGTGGTACCACTACCAACAAAGGAGTAGTTGTAGGCCACCAACCTGCCTCAGTTTCCTGAATAGTGTTTGGGCAGGCTATTGGCAGTCAAGCTCTTTAGCCCTCTCTTCAGACAAAAACTCGCATGAAAGGGCAAAATGTAAGAAGAGTTGAAATAGATTTTAGGGAGATTTGGGCAGCATGAAGTCATTATATAAAACCAAAGGCACCAGACAATCCTGGATTTTCGTGGGGTACCATGTATGTGTATTAATATATGGAGGCCAAGAAGGCAATAACGGTAGTGACTTGTGGTCATAGGAGGGAACTAAAATCTGAAAGGGTTGTTAAAGCAGGCTAGTATTACTGTAATGAATGTTTTAACTTTTATAAAAATGTAGGCCTTCAGCCATGAAAGGAAAAACTAATGACAGGAGTTAAATGGGGAAACAAAGCAGTAACAGTGAGGCTCCTTTGTCAAGCCAGGTGGGGACCTGGACCTGTGCAACCCCTGGTCCCTGAGTCTGTCGTGATGGACCCTAGACCCAGGGCTGGCCCATGGTTCTCTGGCCTCTTCTTAATGCGGTGGCCCAAGGCCATCCATGCTGGGACTGGACAGAGTGTGAAAGTTAGGGCACTTCACAGCTGGGGCTGGGGAGAGCAGATGCTGCCCTGTCCTGGCCACACAGAGCCATCAGCCCAGGACCTGTGGCTGCGGGTGTCCCTCTGTGCTGTGGGCTGAGGCCGAAAAAGCCAAGTCCTGAATGTCCTCTTTGTCTTCCTGTTAGCCAAGTTCATTGCCGCTTGGCGGGCTGGAGAGCTGTTTAAAGGGAGTAAAAAGGCCATCTGAGGCACGGAGATAAAAAGAAGTCTTTTAGCCACCCCAGGAGAGGGTGGCTCTAGCTCCTGCGTTGTTATGTAAAGCCGGCCCTAATCCATAGCCATCCATCCCCTCACCCCCAGCTGCCTTAACTGGCCAGCTGGGAGCTCCAGCCAGCAAGGGGAGATTAAGGCAGGCTTGGTGCAGGGTTGGGGCTGTGAGCGCCTTTTGAACTCAGGGAAGAACAAAGTAAACATCAAAAGTTCCAAGTTCTGGGAGCTGCAAGGCGTGGCAGGGTGGGGAGGCAGGCTTCAGAGGGCTAATGGGAGTGGGACACTCCTGCTGACCCAGCAGGGGTCTGGGAACAGGGGCGGGGCTGCACACCACTCACCTCTAGCACCCACCTGGCTTCCCTGCCTTTCTGGATAAGATGCCCCTGTGGTGGCAGTCTATGGCTCATACCTAAGGTGGAAGCTGGTGGCAGCCTGTTTGACAGACCATGCTATCTACATGATCTGCAGGAATTGCTGTCCAGGGGTGTCTTCTGTACACCTCAGCCCCTCCCTGGCTGACCCACAGGAAGAGAAAGAACTATCCAGGCCTGTTTCTCCTTCCTCTGGATCCCCTGTCTCTTGGCATCTTCCATAGTGCACTGGCTCTCAGAATGCTGCCACCTGGCTGGCCCCTCACAGCCAAGGTTCTCAAGGCCACTAGAGTCAGGTGGCCTCCCTTGTTACTGGCCTTGCTGTCCCAACCCCCTGGTAGCTATCCAGGACCTTTGCCTTTCTGCCTGAGGGAAGAGGTCCCAGAGGCACGAGTTGTGCCAAGCAGGGCAGCACTGTGCGCTGAGGCAGGGGCCAAGCACCCTTCTGTGAGCGCGGGTGGTTCACCTTTCTAGAGACCCAGGCTGGACTTCGCCCAGAGGGTGACTTCTTCCCTTTGTCCTGACTCCCTAGGAACCTGTCTTTACTCCACTCACTGTGTGACCTCAGGTGATCCCCTTTCCTCCTCTGTGCCTCAGTTTCCTCATGGGTTCCTCCCAGGACTCCTTCACCAGGCATGCTCTGTTATATACGCCTGAGGACCACTCTGATTCAGAGGAAGTGCTCAGGGGACATGAGCCGTGCTGTGGGGAGTCCTGCTTCAAGGGTGCTGTTTGCTTGCAGAGAGGGTGCCCCCGTGTAGAGCCATCTGCCTAGCCAGCTCCAAGCTGGCCGTCTTCACAACTTCTTTGGTCCCGTTAGAGTACCAGAAAGCTTTTCCTCTGTGCTCCCAGGACATGCCATAAGGTCTGGGCTAGGCTAAGGGATCAGTATGTAGTACATTATCCAAGGCAGCACTAGGAAGTCACGAGTCAGGTGACTCTCTTTGGCCACTTGGGCAGGTCCTGTGTATGCTCCTGAGGGCCTGGGCCAGCCCATCCAGCCTTGAAGGCAGAAGATGCATAACCATTGACCTAGCAGAAGAGTCCTTGAGAGGTATTTAGTCCATGTCATATGTATTTGAAAAATTGAATCCCAGAGATGAGAAGTGACCTGTCCAAGGTCACACAGCACACTGAGAACAAAATCCAGACCTCCATACCTTCCTTACTTCATGCTTACTGAGCCCCTGCTATAACTTGTGCTGTGCCAGGCTCTGAGTTCATAGCCATGAGCAAAATGGGCCCTGCTATTAGGGCCTTCATGGGAGAGAGGTGGGGAATCAGTAAGCGAGAGGATGGGTAGGCAAGTTCTGTAGCGATGTGTGGCCCAGAGGTAAAGCCTGAGAAGGGTGGACTATGAGAGGGCCTCCGAGAAGGTGTTGAAATGCAGATGCCAGGAAGAAGCCAGCCATGGGAGAATGCTCTGCCAGGAAGGAGCACAACCCTAAGGTAGAAGGAACTCGATGTTTAGAGACGACTGGAAGGGAGGCCAGCTGCTGTTGGGTTGGACAGGGTTAGGTACGGGGCTGCCTCTGCTTCCATTGTGCAGAGTGCAGTGCTGGCTCCCAGGAAGGTAGGTAGTATGAGGGAAGGCAGAAGAACGAAAGCAGAAAATGATGGCACTGGTGCAGGTAAATGGTGGTGGCCCTGGCCAGGAGGGTAGAGGGGTCCCAGGAAGGATGTGGAGGTGGAAGAGGAAGATAGGGTCATGGCTGCCTCTGGGCTTTTGGCTTAAGACAGTAAGAAAATGTTGGTGTCACTTCTGAAGGGAAGTGCCAGGTGATGCCAGGCCCTTGGATATGCTGGGTTTGGCCTCCTGTTGGACATTTGGGTCTAGATTCCCAGGCGGCTGTGGATTCCTGGCAGGTATCCACAGCTGGCCTCCCTTCCAGTCGGAGGCCGGGGGCAGCAGGCTGGAGGAGGCACTTCGGGACCATGGGAAACAGCCATAGGCCATCCATTGACCCCTGGCAAGACTGATCCTCCCACAGGGCTGGCTTCCCTGAAATATGAAGAGGCCCTCTGGGGAGCAGTGGGGACCTCTGATGGAGGGACAGGTTGGCCCCACCCTGCTGGCTTCTCTCCTTCAGTCCAGACTCAGTCCTGTGGGTAGGGTCGGCCACCTGGACTCGACTCGACTCAACTCACCTCCATCCCCAGTAGCCCAAGCGTCACAGTGACACAGAACAGGCGGACTTTGTAGCCTCAGCAGGCCCTCTCAAGTCTGTTCTTCATAAAAGCTCAGCTTGAACAGTGGAGACTCTGACTGTGTCAGATACTGGGGATGTTTTAATAGTTTCAAGTAGCTCGGGGTTAGATTATAAAAGTTGAATTTCATCACATGTTTTGGGTGGGGGTGGGGGAAAGTGGAAGGGACATGATATTTTTAGCTAGCAGAAGGTCTGTCCTGTCCCTCTCTCTTCCTGGCCTGGCCCCGGCCCTCCCCAGACAGATGTGTCGGCTCAGTCCTGTGCAAAGCAGCGTGGCCAGCAGCTACGCTCTGCTGAGAGGAGAAGGCCAGTGAGCCGTTTGTTGGAAGGTTTTTTTCCTTTGCTTCCATTTCCCCCTTTTCTCTTTCTTCTCTATTCCAGTGATTTCTTAATCAGAGTGTGGTCACAGTGAAGTGCAGCCTGGGGAGACAAGTTATGGGGGACAAGCCCTCAGTGGCCTTTCAGGTCCCTGGAAGGGTCAGGCTCTTGCCAGTGGCCAAACAAGGAGACCCTGGGAGAGTTCTGCATGTGGCACATTACTGATCTGGGGCTGGGGGATAATTTTCAAGTGATGGGTGAGTGAAAGCAAGATCCTGGGGTTGTTTGGGAAACTGACCCCAAACTCAAGCTTTTGGCTTATGAAATTGAAAAATGCTAGGGTGGCTTTTGCTTAAAACCTGTCTAGATCCAGGAGCTCAGACTGTCATGAGCATGTTCTCTCACATACATGCACACAGACAGACAGACAGACAGACAGACACACGCACATGCGCATGCACACACACACACACACACACACACACACACACACAGTCTCTGGCATCCCTTTTTCTGTGTTTCCCCATCATCTCTGCTCCCACCCTCCTGTTAGCCTGTCAGTCATAGGGATGGCTAATGTCTTCCCAAAGTCTGTGAAAAGAGGAGGTTCTGGGGAGCAAGATGGCCCCACATGGGAGGGCAGGATAGCCCCACCCTGTGGCTCTGTCTCCCTCAGTCCAGAGCCAGTGCTATCAGGGAGGGCCACTTGGTCTGCTGTGCTGGCCTGCGTCCATGCAGAAGCCCACGTTTCGGGAGAACTACCCGCTCGGGCCCCCCTCCTGTCCCTCTCTTGGACAGGAGCTTTCTTTATCTCAATAAATATATTCTGCTCATAAAAAAAAAAGAAGCCCACGTTTCTGTGTTGCATAGACTACAGTGAAGATGGCTTCCTCAACTGCAGACCCCCTGTCCTGTGAGCTCGGCCATCCTAAGTGAAAGTCAGCTCTCAAGTCACGATGTTCCTCGCAGACGTTTGCGCTTGCTTTATTGCCAGGGTAGATGGAGGTTTTGTGGGACCTGACACTTCTGTCTTCCAGGGGGAGCCTCTTTAAGAAGAATGCACATTTCTTAGTGGTCACAGATCATACGTACCTGCATGCGTATCTGTGTGGGCTGTCCTGTTAAATCTAAAGCAGTATGTCAATGTCATCCACTCAGCCTGCCCTTAGCTCATTTCCATAAATACTATGTTCTCTCCAATGCCACCTGCCACTGGGAGAGACATGCGAAGTTGGAGTGGCTAGAAGCAGCGGGTTACCCAATCTGGGATCCAATACCTAATCTTGAAAATGTTATGCCAACACGCTATCCTGTGCCCACGTTGTGAAGACCTGTGCTGGTGAGCGCTGGTGCTTAGCCTCATTGGCTTAGTGGTGGACTCTCTTGGTACTAACCAAAGCCCACCACCATGGCCAGCAGAACGAGAGAGGCTGTCAGGCCCGAGAGTAGGGCTCACCATCCTTGATGCACGTACAGTGGGAGTGGGGGAAGGGTGCTCCACAGTGGAAAAGCAGATGCTATTATCAGAAGAAGAAGGGCTGTGGACAGACAAGGACAGGTGGCCGCAGCTGTGGTGTGACGGGGTAGAGCCTAGTGGCCGGGAGTCGGGACCTGGGATTTGGATGTGTACCTTCCGGGTTCTAGTCCTGGTTCTGGTGGGTGCTGCTATTTCATTTTGATGATGACAGTGACAACACTTACTTCCCTATAGTGTAATGGGTGCCATGCTGTGTATTTTGGGGTGGCAGTGGGTGATAATGCTGCATACAGACACACTGAACAGGATCACTTCCCAGCCCTGTAGGTGGGGAAGACCTGGCGAGCAGGAGCTGGAGAGGTGCAGCAGCGCTCTTGGGAGCGATGATAGCCTGAGAGCAGGCAGGGTCAAGAAGCAGAAAGGCGCCCGGAGGAGGGCCCGGGGTGGTGGCTGCTCACTCGCAGAGGCCTGTGGGCTTCTGCGTGGAGAAAAGGGAGCCACTGGTGGATTTTAAGCGGGCAGATGACTTGATCAGTTTTGCTTTTCTTCAGGGCTCTATGTTCTTTCTGCACAATGATGCAGGCTTCCTCCACTTTTGTTAAATGCAAATGCTAGCAGCCCCTATAGGGTGTCGGTGCGAGGACTTGGTGAAGTACTGGCTGTATGGACTCGCTGCCCCGGGGGCTGCCTCCGCTGTGTGTGGCTGTGTCACAGACAGCATTGTGTGTCTCTAGGACACTCCTCCCTTCGCTCAGTAGAGCCTGATGCAGATAATGCAAGAAACCATTTGGCCTGGAATGAACATATGATACCTTTCTCTTTTTACTGGCAGCAGATTTACCCACCTAATTATATTTGGCATAGGCTAATATTAAAATCTATCTGCATTCCCTCTAACAGCTGCTGTTGGAGGGTGGGGGCCTCAGAAACGCCCTGGCAAGCTACCCTGAGACTAAAATATTCACAGCAGATAATCTGTGTGTGGACAATTGAAAAAGGTCTGTGAATACATTAGGGCAAGTGTCCAAACTCCAGCGAGGAAGCCCTGGCTTGTGTTACTTCTCCCATCACATCCACCAAGAAGACCTTGCCAGTGAACTGGCCCATGAGAGATGTCCGCCATGTGTTTGACGTGGTAGTAATTTCTGGTCTTTCATTAGTGGGGCTAATTTAGTTGTAACTCTGTTTCAAATTTATCTCTTTTTTTCAAAGTTGAGTATCAACCAGGCTTTTCTGGATTGTGTTAAGATAAGCTGGCATTTGCTGATAGCATCCAGGGTTTGGATTTCAGCCGAAAATTCTGCTCTCTTCTTCTCTGTGCCAGGCCTCCACCTCCATCAGGCCACGATTCATAGCGTGCTTGTTGTGCCTCTTGCCTGTCTCACCCTACCTGCAGCGCGTGGTGCAGCTCAGCACACTGGCGCAGTCTCGGCTTCCTGTGCATGTGGGTTGTGCTGAACACGGAGCATGCCCAGGAGCAGCCTCCAGCTGGGCCCAGCTCTCAAGAAACACACATTTGGTCTGTGCATGCATGGAGGCTGTCATGCTCCCAGGTGGGGCTGCACAGTGCCTGATTGCTGGCAGTAGACCACACCCCACTGGCTCCAGATGCATTTGTATCAATTAGGGAAAGGCACTCCTTAGACACCTGTCTGCCATCTGTTCAAGAAGTGTCATGAGCCAGCCATCTATCTGTGGTGTCTGATACGCATCTGGCGCCCCCTGGAGTTGTGCGGTGCTGCTCAGCCTGCTTCTCAGCTGATTCTGAGTGACCCCAGATGCTCCCAGGTCAGGAAGAAGCCCCGAGGTGCGTGTCTGCTGTGCTGCCAGGCTGCTCAAGAGGGTGTCGGGTTACTTCCTTTTCCAGCCTTGTTGCTCCTGTTGTTTGAGTTGGCACCAGTAGCAGCTCAGGCCAGGCGTGCTGTGCCCTGCTGCTCCCTGGGTCACTGCTGCTTGCCAGGGTCCATGATCTTGAGAAAGTGACTGTGGCTCTCCCCACATGTGGTCCCCACTGAACCTTGCTTGCTGCCAGCCACTGGGCTCATGGGGAGGCGTGGGAGTCTAGACCCAGGGTCACGATACCACCATCTAGGGTACTTCCTCCATCTCAGCTTTCTGTCCTCCTCCTTACCTCTTTTAAACTGGGGGAGGGGAGAGGGAAGAGATTTCTTTGATCTTAGTGGAGGAAAAAAAGTCTGTTCTGTTCAGGCTTTTGGCTAACACAACAAACAGTGTTTAAAATTTAACTTTGCTTAATTAATTAGTAATTCTGTTTAATGCTGTCTGATCTCCCTCCAAAAGGTATTTTGAAGCCTGAGAAGGGAACATCAAAGGGAACCGGGTGAAGATGGTCAAGCAATGCATTTAATCTGGCAGTTGCTGGGGGTGGAGAGCAGCCAGGTTGGGAGCTAATGTGGGAGAGGCGCGTCACTGGGTAAACACAGAGCGGACTTCTTGTGGCCGTGTTCCTGGTGTGAGGAAGGGCAGAGAGAAACTTCCAGAGAGAAGCTCCACCGCCCCCAGACTCACTTGAAGATTGATTTTAAGAAAGCAGTGTTGATATTTTCTTTGGTCTCTGTCCACTGTGTATGATGGGCAGTTTATGTATCGCCCAAGGGTTTCCAGTTAAGGAAGCAAGCAGCGGGGAAAGCCTGTCTACACCTTATTCATCAGACTCCTGCCCTCATGCAGATTTCCCTATAGAGGGCCAGGTAGTGTTTCCTACAGGCCTTGGGTGTTGGTGGGTCTCTGTTGTGACTATTCACTTCTGTTGATGCAGAGCAAAAGCCAGAGACAGAGGGCATGAGCATGGCTGTGTCCCAGGAAGCCTTTACTGACAGGTAGCCTGTGGACTGGGTTTGGCTTGAAGGGTATAGGTTCCAAACTCCTGCTCCACATCATCTGCAGGTGCTCCGTAAGCAAGTGAAAGGCATTGATTTCCTCCTTCCTCCGTCTCTTCCCTTTCTCTCCAATTAGCACTGCCTCCTGAAGTAGTGACTTGATGTTCCAGAGTGCTTGGAGACGCCATGAAATTGTGTCCCATGAAAGGTCATCTCCTAGGGGGAAGTGGCTAGGTTGAACAGGACCAGAGGTGGAGAAAAAAATGCAGACTCAGTTGCCAGTCTGTCTCAAGGAAACATCCCTCTTCTGTGCTGCAGTTGGTGGGGCCTGAGTGGCTTACGGAGTGCCCTTTCCACCCCATCCTGCCCACCCATGAGGTGCTGCAAGGGTACAGGATACACAGATGTGGGCCTTGGTTTCAGAGGGTCCATCTGAGGATCACACACAGGGCTGGATCCTAGCCCCTGCCTCTAGAAGCACAATCTGTGTGACTCTGATGGATTTTTCTGGCCATCCACGCAGAGACAACAAGAGGCGAAAGGGGTGGTGGATCACATCCCTTGTGGACCAAGAGGATGGATTCCAGTTCTGCCACTCACCTGTACCCAGCCCTTACTGGGCAGTTCACTGCCACACTGCCTTGTGAGTGGGAAGTGACAAAGTCCCACTGAGGAAGAGAGGATGATTCAGCCCGAGCTGATCTTTGGAGAAGGCATACAAAGGGTGGGGTGGGGGTGCGACTCTCTGGGCAAGGAGCAAGGAGGATGCAGGAAAGGACAGGCTGCCCAGTGCCTGGGGTGGGAGGCTCCTGTGAAGGAGAGAACAGGGACAGAGGTTCCTTGTCTGTGGGTTTCATCAAGTGGAACATGAAAGGCAACATTGAACCTGAAGGTGCTTTTCTGATAACTTCTCTTTGAACTTGAAGTTTGGCTTCGATAAGCCTGGCCGGCTTGTATCTCTAGCCAGGACCTCACAGGGGAAGGCAGCAGCTTTGAAGATGGAACTAGGCTTTGTTTTTCTTTCTTCTTTTTCTTTTTCTTCTTTTAGTTCATCTGAGAGGAGTGAATAGAGGCTGTTTCAGGCCACGTTATCTTCACAGTTTCTCGGTGGGGTTTCCCTGAGGTACTAGCAATCGTTTGGATCTGGGTTATCAGCTGGCACTGTGGCTCTGCGTGGCGAAGCCAGCATTTAAGCAGCACTGACTGTGTGCCGGCCACTGCTAAGTGAGCAGTTTCTTGTGTCCCCTCCCAGCAACTGTGTGAGGGAGACACCATTGTGCCTCATCCTATGCATGAGGTGGCTGAGGGCCAGGAGTATCACTATGCTGAGGTCAGGGGCTGAGACAGAAGACAGGAACTCCAGCTGAGCCTGCTCAGAGACGACACTCCCGCCAGCCCAGTGGTACCTGAAGGAGATGCCTGCAGCCGCTAGAACTGAGGGCTTTGCTTCACACTGGGAATGGAGAGTTCCAGTTCCCTGACTCTTTGGAGTGACAGGAATATCATCCCTTGACTTGTGACCTGTGGAAGTGTCTGTACCTGTTGTCCCATCTGTACTCAGGATGGTGGCAAGCTGTGGCCCAGGAAGGTACCAGGTAGATTTAGAGTAGAGCAGCCAGAGTGGCCCAGGCTCTGTTCTTGACTGCCCTCACGTTCCTGGTGAGTTATGCACCTGAACCCCAACCCCAGGACTTGGAATCCCTCTGGAGATGTCTAGCTTTGCAGGAGTGGAGCTGGGGAACACCTTTGTGTTATGGATGCTATCAGAGCTGATAGCATGAGTAAGCTGCCGCAGTAACCATCCCTGTGGTAGGATGCCAGGTCCCTGCCCTCCAGCACTTCCAGCAAGGTTTCTGAGGAGTCCCAGTCTTTCAGGTTTGTAGTTTACTGTATCACTCTATGCCAGCTACCAGGATAGGCCCTGGTCAGTACCTGTGGCCTAAGGCCTGGTAGGTGCTCCTGACTACTTTAAGGAGTGTCACTTTGCTCTGTGGGTGTTGAGGAACAGAGGTACCTGTGTGCTGCTGGCTGTGGTGGGGACAGAGAACCTGGTTGTCTGGGGAGGGACCCCTGGATAGAGCGGCAGCCTCGGTCCGTACCCTGTTCGTGCTGGGAAGCTGGAGCCCCCTTATGTTGAGCCCCTCCTCCTTTCTCTGCTCCCTGTCTGGCTGGCTGTATTTGATACAGTGCTTTGTGTCCATTTGATTGCAAAAGCCTCTGTTTTGAGAAGCCAAGTGTGTTAACCCTGAAAGAGTCCCAGGTTAAGGCTGTCATTCCCCTGACTGTTTCTGCTTGTGGCCAAGCCCTGTACACTGGCCTTGGGTCCTAGCCCATTGTGGTCATAGCTCATTGAGTCCACACAAGAGTCCCCTGGAAAGAGACTCAGCATCCTCTTTATACTTTGGGAAATTAAACTGGGGCATCTAGAGCAGGTTCAGGACCTGCTCAGGGGCGCAGTGCTGAACTCCAGCAGAGGCTGGTTTCATGGAGAGAGGCCAATGGACAGAAACGTGGGTCTCCTGAATCAGACCTGGAAGGGCTTGGAGGGCTATTAGTGGAGAGATGGGGAGCATGATTCATGCTGCTCAGGTTTAGAGCCCATCCCTGTCATTTGCTGGCAAAGCCTGTCTGTACCTCATGGGGTTGTGGTGAGGACACTGAGTGCTTGGTTAGTGTTGGGGCGGCACGGTAGGTACACAGGGAAACCAGGACTTGCAGGGCGCCGTGGGGAGTGCTGCACATCCCTGCATTAGGGAGATACCCCAACCTACCAGAAAGGGCATGCAGGAGCACTGCAGCCTGACCCACAGCGCCCCTGCTGTGCCTTCCGTGGCTGGTGGTCTGTACAGCTGGGCATGTGAGCATAGGGGCCGAGGAGTGCAAAGCCCACACCCAGCCTCCTGGCCTGACATGAGTCTGCAGGAACATCTCAGCTCCCTGCATGACTCCTTGTCTGACCCTCCCAGCACCCAACCATCCCCAGGTCAGAATGGTGGGGAAGGACCCTGGAGCAGGAATTGGCTCAGCTTGTCTGTCTGGGAAGTAGGATGACAAAAATCACTGCTGTGGGGCAGCAGAGGGACTCTGCTGAGTGGTGCTGTGCACATGTTCTGAGTAGTCCCCAGCAAGGTCAAGGCCCACCTGTCAGCACGTGAGCCAAGTCTCCCTTGCAGCTGAGCACTGGATAATAGTTTTGTTTTGTTTTTAAACTAAAACCTCAGTATTCAGGTTTATTGCAGAGTTGGCACCTTGCAATAAATCAGTGGGTTTGGGGTCATAGTCTGGGTGTTCTGTCTTTAAAATGTTCATCGTTCTGGTCTAAAGCAATGGGGTTACAAAGAGCTGCCTTCCTAAAACCTCTTAGAAATGGTGCCATTGTGAAATCTCATGTGAAAATGGTGCCAGTAGGTCATGGGCTTCTCGCCTCCCTCTGTTCCTGGAAGGATGCAAAACTGACCATGACCTTTTGCAGAGGGAGGACAGCAGGTAGGCAGAGGCCCAAGATGGCACGACCCCCAGACACTGCGTGTGTGTGTGCACATCGGCCTGCTGGAGCTGTTTCTGTCTCTTCTCATGTCCACTCACTGATGTGCTGTACACTGGGCTCCTGCAGGGCCATCTCTGAAGAGGTCAGAATGTCAGCATGGAAGGCAGTGAGGCTGTGCAGAAAATGCCCCCCCACCCCCGGTCCAGGATCTGGTAGCTTCCAGTGCCCTCATCTGCCTGCTCTCCAGCTTGATCTTCCTGAGCACTGGGGTGGCTCTGCAGAATGCTGGAGTCACAGGCTGGTTATTTAGGCTGCAGGGCTGGAACAGAGAGTGGGGTCGCCTGGGGTAACCTGAGAGATATGTGTAGACATATCATTGCATTGCCAGGACCAAATACCTGAGGTAATCAACCCAAAGGAGAAATGGCTTATTTGGGCTCCTGGACTCAGAGGCCTTGGCCCATGGTCACTTGGCTCGCTAGTTCAGGCCCTGTGTGGAGCTGGAGCATCATGACAGGGAACTTGTGGTGAAGTGGAGGCGCTCACTCCACAGCAGACAGGAGGCAGAGGCCAGAGAAAAGAGGCAGGTGACGAAGTGCTGCCTTCAAAGGCACATGTGCCTTAACTAGGCCTCACCTCCACGTCATTGAGATTAGGGCCCACATGATGCGGTCGCCTGTCAAGGCCCCACTGCCACACACAGCTGCCCTGATGCCCAAGCCTTCAACACCTGCACTTTGGAAGACATTTCAGGTCAAACCATAACACAGGGTCCCCTTGGGGCAGGCCTGGGCCATTGCAGGGGCAGAGAGAAAGGGAATATGGTGCCAACCAGTGGACAGGGTGGGAGTGGTGAGGATGTTCGCACATCAAGCCTGGGGACAAGGTCACAACGGTGCCTCCTCTGGACCCACCTCAACACGCATCCTCACTAACACTTCCCACCCCTGCAGTGGCCCTGCCACCCGAGAAGACTGACGGCCTGGGCAGTGGAGATGAGAAGAGGATGGAGAAAGCCAGTGACTCTTGTCCAGCCTCCAAGAAGCAGCTGAAATTTGAAGTAAGTTTCCTTTCCTGGTGCTGGTCCCTCAGGAGGCAAGGTGGGGTCTCTTTTGTCTGTGGTAGTTGGCCAGGAGGGAAGTTGAAGCCTGGCAGGAGCTCCCCAGACTGGTGGGGCCTCTTCTGTGTGAATAGAGGCTCCTCCTGCAGCTTCTGGGGCCATGGAGGTCCAGCACAGGCTGTGAGGACCGGCACTGCCTGCCCTGCTCAGCTCAGCACTGGCTGCTCCCGAGCATCTGGCTGAGCAGCGAGTTTGGACCCCGAGGAGGTTATGAGTAGACAAAGAGAAGCAGGATTCCAGGCCTGCTGTGGCTGTCACCTCTCTGGCCTCCATTTCCTCTGGCCTCCAGAGACTATCTGGGACTATCATAGGTCCTCTCAGTTGGGGTATGTGACCAGAAGGCAGGAAGTACTGGATAGGTCCATGACCAGCCATGCCTCAGTTTCCCCATGTGGTCAACACAGGGAACATGGCCTCCCAGAGCTTACAGTCTGGCCAGTCTGTCCTTGGCCAACATGAAGCTGCTTCTGTGTACCAACACAGTCAGGTGCTGAGAGCCAGACCCCGTGGCCTGTAGGGAGCCTGCTGACAGCTCTCCACCCTCCCTGATTTCCTTCTGGAGGCATAGGTCACAGCTCTGGAGTCAGCACAGCAGCTGTGACTTCAGGGCGAGGCCCCCACCATCTGCCTCGCTCACCTGCCAGTCGCCACCTGCTCAGGTAGAGGGCTGCAGAGGTTGCTGTATGGTCAGGAAGGCCAGTGTCCATGGCACTGTGGAAAACCGACACAGGTCCTGCCTCATAGAGCAGGTGGAGAGGGGGACAGAGGAATGATCCAGGACGAGCACCCACACGAGCTCATGGCAAGGTGGGGGCCTACAAGCACAGATGCGGTCAACAGGTCAGGAGAGGGGCAGGGTCCAGGGTGATGGACGCTGTGGTAGTTCTGAGTGTCAGGGAGGGCACCACTGCGGGCAAGCACCGGGTAGGCAACATGGGGGCAGAGTGCAGCAGCAGGAGTTGGGGGGCACTGGAAGCCTTTAGGACAGGAGGGTGTTCAGGCAAGGGAGCAGCAGGGGCAAAGGGTAGAGCTGGCTCGCAGTAGCCGGTAGTCAGTCTTGGCAGCATGTGACCTGGGAGTCACAGCCTGCAGGGGTTGGGGGTGTGGGAAAGAGGGCAAGGCCTCAGTGAGGGCCTTGCCTACAGGAGCTGAGGCAGAAGAGCCAGATTCTAGTGGAGGCCCAGGGATTCCCTCGTTCTGTGGAGCCCAGCCCTGTGCTGAGTTACCCAGGTTCCCACAGCAGAAGGAAGGCTGGGCCCAGGCAGCTGGCCCTGGAAGTCCCATGGTGCCTGTTGGTGGATGACTGGCTAAGTCCTGGCCTATGCCAGGCCTGCAGGGGGACAGGGAGGTGGGCGGGTGCTGGAGAAAGCAAGTGGGTATGGTGGGAGCTGAGGAGACCCACACTGACAGAGGTTTCTGAACTTCAAATTCAAACATCTTAGAAACAGTTGAACATTCTGTGTAGTGTGTAGGGGCCCATGTGGGTGTGCTTGTGGGCATGCATGTAGGCACAGGTGTGTGTAGGAGTGCATGTGTGAAGGTATGTGTATGGGGCCCATGTGTAGGAGTGTGTCTGGGGGTGCATTGTGGACATGGGTGTAGGGTTGTGTGCATGTAAGGGTACATGTAAGGTGTGTGTAGATGTGTACAGGGGTGTGTGTGTGTATGTGTGTGTGTGTGTGCGCGCGCGCAGAGTGCCACATGAAACATCTCCTCAGGGAGCAGAGCAGGCACTTGGCAGGTATCAGAGGGGCCTGTCACAACTGAGGGAAGCTGGCTTTGAACTCGGCATGGGTCATCTGAGAGCTGCTGGTGGGAACCAGCTCAAAGCTACAGAAGCTTGTGGCTGGAACACTGCGCTCTGCACACTCCTGCCACCCCTTGGGGACTTGTCCTGCCCTCTGCAGGCTGAGCTGCCCATGTGCTGGGTGAGCCAGGGCACCTTCTTCTCTGTGGCAGAGGAAGAGGGGTAAGGCAAGTCAGGGAACAGATTGGCCTGGGAACATGCGATCCTGTGCACAGCATTGTGTGCTCTTGAACCTCTTTCCTCCATCCTGTCTCCTTGAAGTCTTCGTGAGGTGCTCAGCCAGCCACTGAGTATGTGCTTGGGGGACAGAGCACCCATTTCCAGTGTAGCATACTGGATTAGACACCACTGGTTGCTATGAATAATGACAGTGAAATGACTGTTGGATTAGTGGGCTCTTCTGTGCCCCAGATGGCGTGCTTGGCTCTCGGCATATACAGACCATGCTTCTTGTCTCTGGCTCCCCCAACATGACCCCTTAAACAAGGGCAAGATGCACAGATCCTTGAGAGGGTCCCAGGGAACAGGTGCCGGGGCAGGAGGGGAGGGATGCCAGTAAAGGGTGGGTAGACATGTGGGTCACTGAGACCCTGCAGGAGACTCCTCTGAGAAGCCTATAGAAGGTGTTCAGCTTTGTCACATGGAGGAGATGTGGCATTTGGTCCCTGACTCCAGTGCTTCCCTTGTCCTGGTTGCCTCGGTTTTGGGTCCCTGGCTCTTGGGAGCTGCCCTTGGCAGAGAAGCAGGGTGCTTGAGGCAGGAGATTGGAATGTGCCTTCCATGGCAGCAGGGGTACTGCCTGCAGGACATTTCATCTTCCTCCAACTGTACTGAGCTAGAGACTGTCATTCTCTCATAATTCGTATAAGGGGAAACAGAGGCACCAAGAAACCTGCTCAGGGTCTCACAGCTCTTTGCACCCCTCCCACTGCCTTCAGTTTGGTGGTTCACCTGTCCTGGCTTCCTGGGTTGCTGTGCCCTGTGGCCCTCCAGCAGCTTCTGGTCTTTGGTCCAGGTGCAACTTCCTGGGCCCCAGAGCCTCCTCTGCAACCCCTGTGACTCCTCTGTCTCTGATGACCCAGAGACTATGGGGCTGAGGGCCTCTCTCCCTGGCTGCTCATATCTCGGTCCTTGGGCCCCTCCAGATCTGGGAGGGCAGAGGCTGCACCCTGGCCTGGCCCTTGGTCAGTTTTTCAGCTGACGGGTGACCAGCCCCGCCTCTGTGTGTGTGTCCAGGAGCTACAGTGTGATGTGTCCGTGGAGGAGGACAGCCGGCAGGAGTGGACCTTCACCCTGTATGACTTTGACAACAATGGCAAGGTCACCCGCGAGGTGAGTACACCTGATTGGCCTCCCGCCATGTGCCAGGCCCAGCTGGGTCAACACTCTTTTGTCCTTTGAGCTGCTTCTGTGTCAAGGCTGTTGCAGGAAAGGGCAGAGGCAGAGACATACAGGACTGTCCTGGAGCCATGGTGACTAGGGAGAGCTGACAGGCAAGGGTAGCCAGGCTCCACTGTGCTCAGTTGGCAGTGCCTTGGCAAGGAGAGGGCTGGGCAGCACACAACCCCAGTAGTCTCGGGCTGCTTTTTTCTCTGACACTTCCAAGGCCATGCAGCATCTCCAGCTGTTGGCGCAGGAGGAAGCGCTCTCACTCAGGGATCCCTCAAGGGGTCTTCAGTTACTGCTGCAGGCATGGCTTTGCCCCCGTTGGTCCTCCTCCTCCTGCCCCCTCTGCATGGCTGCCTCTCTCTTCCCCTTGATGCTTTCTCCCACAGCTTGCTTCCCTCTCACCTTTTCTCCATCCTTTGTCTCTGCAAACTGAGCACCTACTATGTACCAGGCCCAAGGACACGGAAGGAATGGATTGGTTCCTTGCCTTATGGTTCTGATGTCTGAGGCAGGAAACAGAAGACAGTTATAGAATAACCATGAACTGTATGTGTTCCATGAAAGACATAAGCAGGGTGGCATGGCAAAGACTGGCAGTGTCCTGGGAGGCTCTGTGGAGGGGGTGGTCTAGTGTGAGAGGTGAGCCACACAGCACAGAGAGCTGGGCTCACAGGCACTTAGAGGCGCTTAGAGAGCAGAGGGAGGCTGTGCGGTGCCTGCTCTACAGCAGGGCCGTGGCTGTGGCTGGGCCAGTGCTGGGGCTTCGGAAGCCTGGCAAGTGACCTGGAGTTGATCGTGGATGCCAAGGCATGTTGCTAAGGTTCAGTATTCGTCTTCGCCTGTGCTGCCTCCTGTCACCACTGGTGCCCCCCTACCCCCCCGCTGCTGCCCCGGGCGGGCCCCTAGGAGTGAGGCCTGCTACAGATCTGGAGCTCCGTGCACCTTCATGGAATCAGTGCTTGTCGCTCCTGGCCCCACCCGTGACTTGCGCCGTTGTCCTGCTTTTGGACCTCCAGGTATCCCAGAGACCTTGGAGCTTTGCTCTTGTCTCTACCCCAGGCCAGGGCCAGCATCACCTCTCTGTGGTTAGTGCAGGCTGTTGTCTTTACACTGGCAGAGTGGAGACCCAGGTTAGCAAGACCAACTTCTCCTTAGGCTGTGGCTTAGGAGGCCTTAGGACAGGTCAGAGGGGGAAGCTGCAACTGGTAAGCACTTGGGGTTCTTCCATGTAAGTGACAGAACCCCAGTTCAGCTGCTGTAACAAGGACAGAAAGGAACAGACTGGTGCGTGTACCTGAACCTCAGTCCGGGGCACTGTCTGGTGTGGCTGGGTCCAGAGGCTTGGTGTCCTCACGGCTCTGGTTTCCATCCCTTTTCATCAGACAGCCTCCCCCTTGGCAGTGGCAAGGTGACTGCTGCTGGTTTTAACCTGTGTCTCATGCTCCCACCAACTCGCCACTCTCAGAAGGTCAACTTAGCACCTGCAACCAAATCTCACCGTCCTGCTTCTCAGGACATGGTGGCATCTTTGTTCCTTGTGCCATGTACAGTGGTGACAATGACTCAGCTTCTCATTGCTGCCATCTTCATGCCTTCCTGGGTCCAAGATGCTGAGGCGCCTCACATGTGTATGACCCCACCACAGAGACCTTGCCGAGACCTGTGGACAGATGGTGGTTGTGAATTTGGTACCCTGCATCCTCCTTAATTGCCCTGGTGATGAGGGCAAGGAAGGCAGGCTTTCAAAGGGAGGTGGCCCAGCCTGGCCCAGGAGCGAGTACTGTCTGCATTGTATTTTCCTCTTATAAAGGGCCAGAAAGTGAGGTGGAATCCTGAAAGATCCAGCCCATGGATCCTCTGGTCTGCTTTTAGCCCCTCACCCACTTCTCAAGTCTGGCTATAAATATTGCTCCCCGCATCTTTCCTGGCTGTGAGCAGGCAGTGCCGTGTGCCAGGACAGGTAGGGTCCCACCTTACTGCATCAGCAGCTGGGGCTGGTGTCTGGGCTATGTCTAACTGAGCTCATCCTTGAAGGGCTCACTGGTACAGGAAGTACTTCTGGACTCCTGTGTTCACTTTCTGTTCCCTAATCAATACCCGAGATAGACAGTTTATAAATGGAAATTTACTGTGGCGCACAGTTTGGTTTGGCCTCGTGGTAAAGCAATGCAACACAGTGGGAACGTGTGGCCAACAGAACTGTTAACCTAATGGCCTGGAAGTGAAAAAGAGAGAGGAGACTAGGGTCCCATAGGACCCTTTGGATCATGGCCCCCAGTGACCTGAAGACCTCCCATGGCATCCCTCTTCAGGGTTCTACCACCATCCAGCAGTACCACTCTGGGACCAAGTCTTTGCCACCTGGACCTTTGTGGAAATGTTCAAGACGCTCCCATGGGCCTGGCCCTCTGCAGTCAGTGGGGTTGGTTTTCATGCAGGAATTGCCAGAGCATGCTTGTCCTTTGGTCCTGAATGGGCCAAGGCCTGCTGAGATCACAGAGCAGGTCCTTCTGAGGTATGTGACCCTTGGGGGATGCTGTTGGTGGACCCCAGTGGTCCATCTGTCTAATGTCATTTCCTTCCTGGGCTTCCAGGATGGGGAGAGTGGGCAGCGTGGCTGTGCAGAGCTCCAGGGAAGGAAAGGCGGGAAAGAGAAGTCTGGGCCGCACCAGAAGAGCAGGGACAGTCAAGCCAGGAGGGACGAGTGACTGGAGCCTGAGTTTCAAACTGGTGGCCCCCACAATCCAATCTGGCCCCAAGTATTCTGGTCTGATACCCTGGGGGTTTTGTTAAGATTTAAATTAGATGTCAATATCAGTGATTCTGAAGACTTCATAGCAAATTCTGAATTTCTGGCCTCTGAGCTGACCCTCAGCCTGCAGTCAGAGGACAATCAGCTGCGCTGTATGGCCAGCAGGTGCCTGGCACCCTCCATGCCTGCCTAGCCATGGCAGCACCGGGGTCCCCTCTGCTCCCTTAGCTCCTTGACATAAAGGCTGAGTCTGAGCCCAGGAAGAATTGCCAAAAGCCATCCACGGACCTGGTGGAGAGAAAGAAAATGTTTTCTAGAATTTTCAGTGTCCCTTAAACTGGGAAGCTGCCCCTGTGACCTGAACAGATTCTTGGAACCAAACGAGGCCTACTGTCAGGTCCTGTATTCCCAGTCAAAAGACAGAGACACCTCAGAGGGAAGAGCCGCAGACCCCTGCTCTGGTGTACGGGTCACCGAGGACCCAGCACAGATGAAATGCAACTGGGTTCTCACTTGTCTTATCTTGCGAATGAAGACAGCGGAGTTCTTCTCGGGGCTCTGAAGGCTGGCGGCTAAGGTGGACAGAGCTGCACACGCGGCTCCTGGCAAGGGCTCTCTTCCTCACTGGCAGACGGTTGCCTTCTCTGGTGTCTTGTGGAGAGAGGCAGCTGTGGTGTGTCTTCCTTTTTATCAGGCCCCCCGCCTGTGAGCTGAAGGCCCACCTCTGTGACTCTTTTAGCCTTAGTCTCCTCCTCCCTCCAGCCTCAGGACCTCAGCAGAAGCATTTGGGAAGGGGTGCATTTCCAGCTGCAGCAGAGGCACACCTGCTTCTCCAGGTCACACTCAGGAGGTGCTCGCTAGACCTGCTGGCCTGCTCCCCACATCTGTAGGTCTCTCGCTGGGTCCGCCTATTGCCATGATGGGCAGTGACCCACATAAGCCCTTTCCATTGGGGAGCTGGCGCAGGCCCTGACAGTACAGGGGTGTAGTGTTCCCGCACTCCTCTCTGCTAGTGAAGGATGGGCTGACCTGTAAGCCCTCCACATCTGCTGAGGCTGCTGAGGTGGCCTTCAGAGAGTCCCAGTGATGCTGTATCCTGCTCTCTTGAGTTTTTTTTCCTCTTTTCTGCCCTGCTTCCTCACCCCTGCTTCCTAAGATCTCCTCCCAAATAAACTCCTCTGTCCAAGGCTTTGTCTGTAAGCTCTCCTCTAGGGCAGACAGGGCTGCAGCCCATCTGAATGGAGCACTGGTCAGACCCTGTGGCTGACACTTGGGGTGGGCTTCCTCCTCGGCCCCTGTGCAGGACATCACCAGCTTGCTGCACACCATCTATGAGGTGGTCGACTCCTCCGTGAACCACTCCCCAACATCAAGCAAAACGCTGCGGGTCAAGCTCACTGTGGCCCCAGATGGGAGCCAGAGCAAGAGGAGCGCCCTTCTCAACCAGGCTGGTGAGGACTGCGGGCTCTAGCTGGTGTCCCTCCCACCCTGTGTCCCTGTCTCAGGAAGGGCCAAAGCCTGCCTGGGAGGTCGGTGGGCCCTAGGGCTTCTGTGGGCAGCTGCCTTGTGTCCCAGGACTTCAGAAGGTCCTCGGAGAAGTAGGGCAGGCCAGCACAGGCAGGGAGGTGGGTGCAGGTGTGGCCAGCAGCCATGGTGCACTCTTGTGTTTTGGAGATGTGGGATCTTGAAGGCCAGCTTGAAGGGGGGTGGGCTAACAAGTTGGTGGGAGCAGGCGGCTCACCAGTACTTCTTGTGCTTGTTGCGCGGAGCTCAGACTTGCAGAGTATGAGGCCCAGAGCAGAGACCAAGCCTGCTGAGGAGCTTCGAAGCTGGGAGAAGAAGCAGCGAGCCCCCCTCAGGTATGGTGGGCACGGGAGGGCGCAGCCTAGTGCCTGTGAGCACGTGCTGAGCGCTAGCCCTGCCCTTGCTTCTAAAGGATGCTGAGCAGGCAGTGCCACCTGGGATCTCCTCAGTGATGTCAGATGCACAGATTCACAAATCAAACAATTAAAAAAAAATAGCCCTTGTAGGTTCCCATTCCATCGACTGGCTGTGATCTGGATTTGTTTGCTGGGTGATCATGGTGTGCTTATCCTACCTTACAAGGGGTTTCGGGCAGTGCCCAGAGACCACCATGGGGTGTTTCTGCTGGGGATATATGTATATTCGTCCAGTGAGACAGAGCTTGGTCCAGTGGGACCCATGTTATTTTTTCTTAAGACAGAAGATGTTAATGTATGAGTTGTTTTTTCTAAACTACAGCTTCAGTCTTCAAGTTTAATTGCAATGTTAGGATTACAATTTGGGCACTCATCTCTCAGAGGTTTGCCATCACTGCCCTAGACATCCCCTGTCTTCTAGGGGTGGCTTGGCTACCCAGCAGTTACCCAGATCCTTTGTTTTCAGGCTTGTGGTAAGAGCTATGGAGTTTCAGAGTTGTGGTAAGAGCTTGTGAGGTACCTACTACCTGTTATCACTTTACCTGCGAGGGGCAGAGAAGGCCTATTTAAAGGGCAAAGGCTGAGAAATTCGGGAACACAGTGTGGCAAGTTTGGGGCTGTGTTCCCACCCAGTGAAAAAGCAGGGAGAAACCCACTGGATTTGCAGGGACAGAGCTCAGTGTGGGTGGGCAGAGGTCTCCAGTCCTGCTGAAGACTGGCGCAGTGCTGAGGTGTATAGAAGGGACGTGGCACAGACCACAGATGTTATTGAAGTGAGTAAGGGAATCCTGAATTGTTCAGAAGAGAAAGAAGGCCCCTGCTTTTCTCCCAGGCTCCACCATGCATGTATGCACATGTGCGCATGCATGCACGCACCCCCCCCACACACACACAGAGGAAGGTCCTGTCCTGGGCTTTGGGGAATGTCATAGAGCATGCCAGCCTCCCTTCCAGCTGTTTATGGTTTCTGCTGCCTGCCCTCCCTGGAGAGTTAGGCCAGAGCTAGGCCATCTGCGTGTGGCGGGTATGTGTGGTTTGAAGCCTGGTTTGCAACAGCCTTTCATATTGACCAGTAAATCGTCATCTTTGCTTTGGGGCTGTTCAGAGTAAGGTTCTTATTCAGTCCCCTCACAAGTGCCAGGGAGGCCAGGCAGTGGGCTGTGTCTTGGTGGGGGTGGGGAGGCATGGACTGAAGAGATGCTTATTCCTCCACGGCCCTCCCAGGATCTAGAAAGGAATGGAGGTCCTGTCTTTGTCCTGGTGGCATCCCAGCAGCCTGCAGGTGCCCCTGCTTGGTAGCCCGGCCTGCTCTGCTCACTTGCCTTCCCCACCACAGGTTCCAGGGTGACAGCCGCCTGGAGCAGTCTGGCTGCTACCATCACTGTGTGGATGAGAACATCGAGAGGAGAAACCACTACTTAGACCTTGCGGGGATAGAAAACTACACATCCCAGTTTGGGCCTGGTAAGGGACTCCACCTGGGGTCGGCTGGGAGGGCTGGGCAGATAGGCTGGACTGACTGCCCAGCATGGTGACCTTCCCTGGGCTGGGCAGAGGTGTGACTTTTATTGAGTAGGTTAGAGACTACTTGGAGGAGGTGACATTTTAAAACATTTTCAAAATTATACTAATATATGTACAATATGGAACAAAATTGAATAGTATTCAAGGGTGTGGGATATAATAAAAACTAGCAACTCCCCACCCCTCCTGACCCCCACCCCCAGTTCTGTTCCCAAGGTGGCCACTCTGACCTCAAACAGCTGTCGCCTCCAGGGGATGTTCCTTGCCTGCCCTGTCCATGGCCCTTGCTCAACCTCACTTCCCCTGCTCCATCCCCTCCTGTCTCTGCATCATAGAGTTCCTCTTGCCCACAGGCCTTAGGTGTCAGTGTGTCTGCCAGTGTCTGTCTGTCTTAGCTCTCTCAGAGAATCATTCTTGAAGACCTACCGACCTTTCTTCCTGTTAGCAGACAGCGAAGGCCCATCCCAGAGAGCTTTCCTCCACAGCAGCAATGGACAGTCACATTGGGACATGGCTCTGACGAAGAGCTGCTGGAGTTACCAGACTGGGGGCAGGGTGGCTCCTGGGTCCGACCCCAGCACACAGAAGGTGCTCATTAAATGCCTGTCGACTTGGTTCCTAGGCTCCCCTTCAGTGGCCCAGAAGTCAGAACTGCCCCCCCGCACCTCCAACCCCACAAGATCTCGCTCCCATGAGCCGGAAGCCATCCACATTGCACACCGGAAGCCCCAAGGTGCAGACCCAGGCTCCTTCCACTTCCTTGACACTCCATTCGCCAAGGTCTCAGAGCTCCAGCAGCGGCTCCGAGGCGCCCAGGACGGGAGCAAGCACTTTGTGAGGTCCCCCAAGGCCCAGGGCAAGAGCATGGGTGTGAGCCACGTGTCCAGAGGGGCCAGAAGCAAACCCCCTCTGGCACCTGCTATTCCTGCTGTGCCATCCTCTGCCCACCTGGCTGGCAGCCCTGCCCTTCTCCCCAGCCTGGCACCCCTCGGGCACAAGAAGCACAAGCACCGAGCCAAGGAGAACCAGCCGGGATGCCGGGGCCTGCAGGCACCACTGGCCCCTGGGAGCACCGTCTTGGGACGGGAGCAGGTGAGGGAGCTGCCCGCCGTGGTGGTGTACGAGAGCCAGGCCGGGCAGGCGGTCCAGAGACACGAGCACCACCACCACCACGAACATCACCACCATTACCACCACTTCTACCAGACCTAGAGCCTCCCCAGGGCCTTTTGCCATATGAAGGACCTGCCCCGATGCCCCAAGGCATTATTATTCTATTAATTATTGTTATTATGATGATTATTGTTATTAATAATTATTGTTACTCCACTAATATTTAGCTAGCCTTCATGTAGAAGATATATGGAAACACAGAACTAAACTTTAATTTATATGTCATGGGGACTATGTAACTTCCCTGAGAACTGACTCTGGGTTGGGACTACAGCCACAGGAGCCCTCAGCCCCGACCCTGCCCTCTGGCCTTTACAGGAGAACCCCTTTCCCCGCCCAGCTTCAAGGCCCTCAAAATCTCCAATAAGACCAACAGCTGCTACCTCTTAGTTACTCCGATTCAGTTTTGCCCTTAACTGATTGCATTGTGCTCCCAGGGATTTCAGTGGACTGCAGATGTACAACCTCCTTGCTGTTGTTTTTATGTCCCCAACTCGGAACCTTAGCTGTCCTTTCTGGAATCACCTTTCATGCCTTTCCAGTGGGATCACGCTCTTGCCTCAAACCAGCCTCTTTTTGCCATGTGCAACACAAAAATACACTCCTCCTCCTCTTCCTCCTCCTCCTTCTTCCCCCTCTCCTCTCTTCTTTCAAAGATGAGCACATAGTCAAGGACTGTCCCTATAACCATCCTCATTTTGGAAACTGCCAGGAAAAACCAACTACGTAAACATTCAGGTTTTCCGAGCTCGAGCAGTCGTGTGGTGTTCATTGGGACAGAGCATGTGGAAACACGGTGTTGCAACATTAGCAAATATATACCTATATGGTTTTGACAGCTTTCTGTGCTCTAGGTAGATGCAGCTGCCTGTCTCTGTACCTTTTCACAAATACACTGTCACGTATCTCTGCTGATGTGCAGGGCCAGTGTTCTGCTTCTCTGAATGTTTCCTGAGCACAGGTGCTTGTTGGCGGGGCTGGTGTCCATCAGATACAAATAGCCACTTGCCTGTCCTCACAGGACCTTTCTTAGGGCTTGGAGCCTGCAGATTTTGGAGAGATCTGCCAAGGTGCAGAAGCTCAGAGGGCAGTAGGGACAGCAGGCAGAGTTGGGATCCCAAGGAACCATCCTCTGTAGAGTAGGGCTTCACATGGCCAGGACCCGAGGAGGCCGGGAAAAAGGCTACTGTCTACCAGTGTGGTTTCTCTGTAAACAGATTCCATACTCAAATTGGGTAATTGGAGGAGAGTTAAATAAAGAGGTTATAGCCAAAGTGACTGCAGAATCTCAGGGCTGGCACTGTGATGGGCTCCTCCCACTCCTGGGCCTGAGGCAAGTCATCTTCCAGATAGTGGTGGATGTGGGGAACCCTGAAGGATCTATGATCTTCACTCTAAGGATGCAGCCTGCTTTAGGGACCTTCCAGGGCAACAAACATCCAGACCCTTCACTCAGTCCTGGTGAGACAGCATTGGCTCATGACACTGGGGAGCCAGGGGCCAGGAAGCTTGGCCACGAGGGTCTTGAGAGCAGACAGTGAACCTGGACCTCAGCTGCTCTCTTTTCTGCTGCTCTGTCCCCTGACTGGGACCCCTAAGTTAGATTAATGTAGTTAGCAAGCAGTTATTTTTGAAGGTAGCAGGTGTGAGTGGTTACCATCTTCTGTGAGCTAATCAGTACAGTCCTCAGGACATCCCTACAAGGCAGGAGGTGCAAGCCCAGGGCATGCATCTATAGCGCAGAGAGGCTGAGGCCTGCTCTTGAGACCACACAGGAGTTAGCCATGCTGGGATTCTGGTCTCCCGTGGGATCCCTTCACTGCTGGGTAGGTCGTAACCACTGGGTTTGGGTCTCTGCAGTCAGGATCCACCTCAAGTGAGGTAAATGTAACCACAGCAGCGAAGGAGGGAGCTGGCTTTAGAGGACAGGATCCAGGTGTGGAGTATGCTGGGACTTGGTTTTATCTTTCCCTGTGGACTCACTGCATCAGAGGCCCTGGCTGTGGCATTCTGAGTCTCACACTGGAAGGAAAGGCTCTTCCACTACAGAAAGGCCCAGCAAAGACAAGGATAGGCTTGTACCGTCCCTGGTCCTGTCACCGTGGCCTGTCTGGGCTCACATGGCCACTGGAGGCAACCCCAGGATATGGGTGCTGAGCAGACAGGACTTACTAGTTCCTAGTCCAGAGTGACTGCAGCAGTGGAACCCGGCCGTGGCGCTGGGCCTGTGGGTGTCAGGGAAGCCAGGCTTTGAGAGGTTGCTTCCTCCTGCCCCACACCTGTCCCGATTCTGTTATTGCTGGTCACTGGGGTGTCTCCCATTTCTAAAAATCATTTATTAAGTAGTAATGGATACAAGTGAGAGATTCAAGTAGTGTGAAAACTGCCCAGTAAAAGTGAACTCACTTCTGTCCCAGCCCACAAGTGTCCGCTGCTGGCTTCCTGGGGCCTCCTGGGCATGGTAGGTGTGCTGGCTGGGCACACAGTCACTGATGCCTGGCTTCCAGGCCTGGTGCCCTGTCCATTGCTGTGCCTCAGTTTCCCCTTGGCAAGCACTATCGAAGTGTTAGCTGTCCTTTGTTACTAAATAATAGCACTTAGGTAAAATATCCCCCCGTATAAGTTTTATAATTTTAAAACATTCCAAACACAGAATTTGAAACAGAAAATTGTATAATAGTAACTGAACATACCACCTAGAATTCACAAATGCTAGTGTTTTGCGGCATTAATTTTAGATCTATTTTTAAGAAAGAAATCCCTATAGTAACTACTTAATCCCCTTCACACCCCACCCTTTTATTTTTACTCAGGAACAGCATAGTAGTCATACTTGTGCCCTTTTTCTCTGCAACCTAATATATCTGGAGATCGTCCCCCTCGGTCATTGAGCTCTGGCCTCTTCTCCCAACAGCTGTCCACCTTCTCTTGCTTAGAGGCACTGTCCCCTCTGCAGGCCTCTGAGTCATCTCTCATCCTGGGCTCTGACAGCCACACTGTATTTGAGGGCCCTTGTTAGGCCTTGCCTCAGGATCTACGAGCACCGGTGACAGAAGGGTCAGCACAGCGGCCGAGTTCAAGAGCCAGTGTGATTGCCATTTTGGTGCTACTGTGAGTGACCTCTGGAAGTGATTGTATGACATAATTAGAAATTGAAGGCATAGGAAAGAAGAAGGAAGGAAGGGAGAAAAGGGAGGAAGGGCCAGGAGGGGAGGGAAAGCAAGCGAGGAGGGGGAGCCACGTGAGCTCTGCGCCTGTGCTCCGTGGGCCACTGTGCATGGGAAGAGTGGTCGTGTTTGCCATGCTGACCCCCACTGCCTAGAACAGGTGGCGCTTCTGAACCCTGAACTCAGCACAGGAGCCTCTGCGGCCTGCAGGAGGACTTGGCTGCCTCAGGCACGCATGCACACGGCATTGCTGACGGCTGCAGGATGGCCCTGCTTTGTTGATGCATCACGAGGTGCTGAGGACACGGTGTGCTTAAGGAGACCCCCAGCAGCCAGGGCCAGCTTTCCTCCCAGGGAATCAGGGAGCAGGGCTTGCATGTAATGTGCCAGTTATACTTTACAGCAGAGCAAGCAGTCAAGACAAGGGTTTTTGCTTTTTGTGGGGGTGCAGGGGGGCTGGTGGGCATTCACTCCTTTGCTCAACAGTCAGATCCTAAATGATTACCAGGCCAGAGGGAAGTTGGTCTCAGAGGTAGGAGGAGGATGGGACCACCTGCACCTCAACACTCGGTCTGTCAGAGCCACATTAATCACCTGGCTGCTGTGAGGCCCATCTGGGACCCTGAAATGCACTCAGAGCCAGCAGGCTGAGAACACCTACCCGACACTCTCAGCTCCTCCTGGAAGATGGGGCTGCCGACCATGCAGCAGCAGATGCTGGGGATTGTGTGCCCCCCCACCCAGCTGCAGGGCAGCTTGCTGTCCATCCAGCCACATGTAGCCCTCCTGCCCTGCCTCTGCTCCCCGGGCATGTGCAGGGCTGGGTTTTACAGAATGAGCACAGGTGGTTCAGCCACCAGCTTTGTTGGCTCTGAAAAATCATGTCTGGGGCCCCATTCCAAGACATCAAACTTCATCACGTCCCATATTCACGGCCTTTTGGGGATTTGGCCTGGTTCTTCATCCTATCATCTCCCACAGCAGCAGATCTTTGAACCTAAGCCCTCTTCTCAGGGCTGTCACCTCTGAGTGACTTTCCTGACAATGGAGGTATTCCTAGACCCTGCATATACTCCGGCAAGTAGAGGGGTATGAGCATGAGCCCCCTTAGCACTGGAGAGCCTGGCCTTGGCGCCCATCCCAGCTCGCTAGCTAGCTGTGTAAGCAGGGCTCTTCCCCACCTTCTCCCATACAGAACAATCCTGGCACTATTAACCCATGACCCTGGCAGAGATAAGAGGATCCCTACTGTGTCTGTGACCTCTGGGCAAGGCTTTGGCCCAGGCCAGCCTGTGGGCAGAGGTAGAGGTAGGCAGAGCCGGGTAGTGTGCAGGGAAGGGCGCTGCTGCAGTAGAGCCTGAAGACCACACATGGTCTGCACTTGGCACAAGCAGGGTGGATGAGCAGTGACGTACGTACGGGAGGCAGACCCTGCCCCTCCTGGGAATCCAGATACCTCCTGGATGGTGGAGGAAGTGGCCATGACTCCCAGGGGACAAGACTGGAGGATTCTATAACACGTGTCCTCCATTATCCTAAAGCCATAGCTCCCCAAGAGAGCCAGAGCTGCTGACACCCGCTGTCTTCCAGCTCGGGTGGCTGAGTGAGCCCCGAAGATCAAGACCTGCACTTGGGAGATTGGAGAAAACTCTTGAAAACCTCCCTGTCCAAGCTGCACGTGTTTCTTCATGCCATGGGCCACGGCAGCCTTGGGAAGTGGGCTGAGAGCAGCCGCCCGTGGTGCTGCCTGGCCGCAGAGCCAGCTCGGCTCCAAGCTCGAGGAGTCCTGCCCTGCCATGGGGAAGGGCTGCTGTGGAGTCAGCTGTGAGGGCCCTTCTTCAGCTCCCTATGGGTGGGAAGAAGAGTCTTAGGAGAGGACTAAGGTGGGAGGTGGGAGTCAGGGTCTTAGGAGAAGGACTAAGGTACAAGGTTCTTTGAAGAATTGCCGGGGACCCAGAGCAAGCCTGGGGAGAAGGCCAAGGGCACCCTGGCTGTCATTCAGACCTCGAGGTGACAAGCAGAAAAGGACCAAGCCTTCATGTCCCCCAAGTGTGGAGAGAACTAGTCCTCCCCCACCTGAACTCTGACCTCCACGTGTGCCACCAGAGCAGCACTTTCCCAGGCATTTCCGATGGCAGCATTCTGGATGCCTCCAACCTTGCTTTTCCTTCCCTAATGAGGCCTTGCTTCCCAGAGCTGCCCTAGCTGGTGCCCAGTCAGAGGGGCGCAGGCGGCACGAGGATCGGATCCCTGGCTCTGGCATTGCCTTCGCCCGTTCTGCTAGCTCCCTGTGGGCAGGGCCTTCTTCTGAGGCAGTGCTGTTTCCTTAGAACATGGGCACATAGTAGGTGATTAATAATTGGAAGCAAGGTAGGAGGGAGAGGCTGGAAGAGCTTACGCCCCTGACCGTGCATGGCATCCTCCAGCCTGTGTGCCCTTGACGTTGGGGCTTTCCAAAGCAGGAGCATTTCAGATAAAAGTTTGGGAAAGGAACACGTTGCCAAGTTTTAATTTTGGTAAATAAGGGTGTTAACAAAAAAAAAAAAAAAAAAAAAAAGGAAGAAGAAAAGAAAAAAAGAACAGAAGGGAAAAATCCTGTAGTCTTGTATTATTTAGAGATTTGGTTTAAAAAAAAATTAAGGGCCAGGAAGATAGCTCAGATAAGTGCTTGCCTGGCAAGTACAAGGTCCTGAGTTCAATCCCCAGTACCTAAATAAATAAATAAAATACTAAATAAATAAAACAATAAATACTAAATAAAAGGAACCATAATTTAGCTTTATTTAAAAGGAAAATATCTTCATTGTGTTTTCTTTTTTTTTTTTTTTTTTTGCCCGGAAACCAATGAAAACTTTGATCAAATGTTCATTGTGCTTTTGAGCAACTTCTTGTGGTGGGGCAAGAATTCTTCCCATTGTAGAGAGAGAACTAAGACTGCAGGCGGCGGGGGGGAGGGGGGGGCAGATGGACACTTGCCCCAAAGCTGAGCCCAGACCAGCTCACAGGCCTCTGCTGCCCGCCAAAGACCATGTGGGGAGGGAGCGTCCTTGGATGCCACTGTCGTGCCAGTCCGGGGGTGCACGGCACCAGGCAAGTCCTGCCCTGAGCTGCAGCCCCTGAGAAGCTGTGGGCCTGGCACTGCCCCTCCTGTCCTTTCCCACTCCCGCCGATGCCTGGCTGCCTGTTGGAATCATCCCTCTGAGCGTCAGCGCCCTCCCTAGAACTGCCCACTGGGTGATGTTTCACCCATTGTGGTTTCAGTCATTCTGAATGAATTTCCAAAATCTGGAGGTTTCACCTAAAACTCTAGGTTTGAGGCTTTTCATATAAAAAGAGAAAATGAGCCCACGTTTTCTGAGGAGGCTCACACTTCCACATAACAGCCACCTGCAGGAGCCAAGAAGTGCCCACCCCTTTGGGTGGCACACACCCCTTCCACCTGTGCCCCAGGACTGTGGCCTCCCTCACCTCAGGGGGGCTGTGCCTGTTAAAAACCTTCTGTTAAAGGGAAACAGAGAAGAGATGGGCTAAGGCTGTGGCCAGCATCGGAAGCCTTCCAAAGGAGGCCTCTGCGGGTGGCTCAGAGCCTTTCACTCACGGTATGGCCCCCTTTCTCCTGCCCCACACCCCAAGAAGCACCCAAGTGGGTGGACAGCTCCAGTCCCAAAGACTCACTGGCTCCCTCTGGCTGTGCCATGGCCTCACCTCTCAGCTGTTTGCTTCTCTGTGAAGTGGGCCAAGGAAGCCTGTGTGGCCTCAGCGAGGCAGGAAACGTGAGAGGAGAGGCTTACGCTTGGAGCCCTGAATGGAAGGCCCTGGCACCGCCCTCTTGGAGTAGGGAGCAGGACGGCTGCCCATCGGGAGGTGTTCAGGTGGACAGCAGGGTGCCCAGCACTGCACCATCCACCCTCGGCAGCTCCTGCAGACAAGGGAGGATGGCTGTGAATTCTCTGGACCAGACGCCTTGCACATAAGATGGAAGGGTCCGGGAGCCAGACCATTGTGTGCAGGCTCAGGGCGCAATTAGAGTGCATGGAATGGCCCGTGGTTGACAGCAGGGACTTTGGGTCCAAGTTCTGCTGTTCACCAGCGGTGTGGCATTAGATACAGGGCCCGACTTCTCTGAGCCTTGTCTCCCCTCCTGTAACAGCTAGGCAGAGTAGCCACCTCACGGAGCTCACTCAGCACATAGCCCAGAGCTTAGTAGACTGTCAATGACCGCTGCTGTTGGGGGATTGTGGCCCCCAGGGATTTGGGAAAGGAGATGTTCTCCCCAGGGATGGAGAGCGCCCTGCCGCACCCAGCTTCAGAGCCCCTGTGAGGCTGCTGTCCCTCATGCCCTCTCAACTACATGCTCAGGGCCATGCTACCTTGCCTGTTGCTCTTCTTGCCCACTCTCTGTGGGTCACTTCCTTTCTAGACTAGATTGGAACTGTGGGCTTGGCAAGCTACTGTCCTCTTCTAGGCCCTCAATCCTGCATTTGCATAAGACCTTCCCCAACTCTGAGTCTGTCCTGCTGAGTGACTGCTCTGAGCCTGGAAGAGGCAGAGCAGTGGTAGGGACCACAGCCTGGAGCTTCCTCCTCTGGATGAGGGGAGGCCCCTGGAAACATCTTTGGCCACTTCTCTTTTGGGATTATCCTTACCCTGAAGGACCCTGGCCCAAGCCTGAGCCCCAGGATTGCTGAGGTCTAAATCACTGAATCCCCCACTTACAGAGCACCTACTGTGTGCTCAACCAGTGTTCATGATATCCTCGAACAGCTCTGTGAGGAGACCAATGAGGAAGCTGAATTACAGTCCAGACAAGCAGTTACCAAACCCTTAGTTCATGTATGTAGGACGAAACACAAAGTATGATGCCTCTCCCAGGGACAAGCCATTAGCCACTGACTCCAGCTTCCAAGGAACTAATGGGCATTGACAAAGACCAACCAAAGCTAGTCTTGTTCCCTGGGCCACCAAGTCCAGGACAACATGAAGGAGCAGAGGACCAGGAGATAGAGGTGCTGGCCTGGCCAAGGCCCAGGCTCTCATGGTGCCTGGTGGTCCCCAGCGCTCCTGGTGCTGACCACGCTTGTGGCTACATCTGCGCTTATCCACCTCCGTGGTTATGGTCCCTAAATTCACCTTGAACACAGTTTATTAGCAAACACCAAACCCTTGCTCCTGAGGGAGATTTGCGGTGACATTCATGTCAGCCTCTGGTCATTAGCCAATTGATGCAGATTCCTGTTTGGCATGCTACTGTGTAAAGTCACCTTAGTCAACGGATATTGTTCTTTTCACACTGAACCTGACCGACAGTGTTATCCCATAAGCCTGAGTGAAGCATATGGAGCCGGCATAGTTTCTCCATCAGGCACATCATGGCCTCCTGTGCTTGGGGATACCAGACGGCCCTTTCGCATGAGGCAGCGAAATCACCAGCACAAAGCCCAGTGGCATTAAATAGACCGTGAAAAGGACATTTGTTAGCAAGAAGAGCGCTGGAACAAGAAAGCTGAGCATGGCCTTGTTCAACCTCATCCGGGAACGTGCAGCCCAGCGACTCAGAATTCCTGCTGCTCTGCATGGGTCCATGAACAACCACAGAGACACTGCAAACACTGATTTCAGAGTTACAGATAAATCGGAGCGAGCAGATGAATTTGCAAGCACAGCCCTCACGAATAACGAGGATCCTGGTGCAGCCCTGTCGCTGCCTCTGATGATTTGGTTTCCCCCAAGCACTGCCTTGTTCAACCGAGGGCCCAGTGAAGAGAGCTGCCTGCGAGAGGCCTGCTGAGCAGCTGCAGTCTGCACACGCCTGGCTCCCCGCGCGTGGCCCGCAGCCAGGCACGGCATGTGGCCTGCTGTCACACACAGGGCATCTTTGGTGGCTGAGTTTGTAAACACAGACTGGCACCGGAGTCTCCTTCCCATGGGATCCTGGTACTCGGGTGCAGGAGCGGACAGGCACAGCAGCCATCTGTGTGGGCAGAGAACTGAGGACATCCGGGGCTGGGGGATGTGAGAGAAAGGGGCAATCCTGGGCTCTCGGCACTGGGTGGGGGGCCCTGGTGACCTTGAGTGGCTCGGGTTCCCTGATCAGATCCTCTCCAGATGGAGCGGGGCCCCTGGCCATCTCAGCCACGGTCACCCGACTCCACTTCCTCTGACTGTCGCAAAACAGCATCTGATTGTGATTTGGTGCAGAACCTGGCCAAAATATTTCACTGTGATCTTTTTTTCTTCCCTTCCTCTGTCTCTCCCTCTCCTCCTCCTCCTTCCTCCCTCCTTTGTTTCCTTCTTTTTTCTTTTTGAAGAGAGAATTTGACATTGGAGCGTCCTGCCATGCAGTTAAATTGTAGTAAGGCAGTCTCTGGGGTATGATTCCCCTTCAGTTACAAGGAACTTTAGGCAAGATTTGGGGAAAGCAAAAAATGGCCGGGGTTTGGCACTCACTGCTCAGAGGGGGCCTGCACCAGCCTTGCTGGTCCTTCCCTGGCCCACACCCATCCCAACCACCTATCTCCAGGGACCTTTGTCCTGCTGCACTCTCAGGTGTTTAGTGATCCAGGACTATGTTCAGAAGTTATGCTCAGCACTAGCCCAAAGATCTCTAGCACCAAGTACATCTCTGTATTTCCGTGGTGCTTGCAGGCTAGGGGGGTGACAGCTGTCACAGAGAAGCGATAGTGTTATACATTGTGATGATTTCTGGGAGACACAAGAGGGGGCAGAGAAGATGTAATTGGGACTGGGGGGGGGGACAGAAAGGAGGCTCTCCAAGACTGACACAGAGGGTTGAGGAGTTGGCTAGATGGAAGCTAGTGGGGGCAGCTTGTGCAGAGGCCTTGGGGTGGCGACAGGGGGTGGGCTTTGGATCAACTGATGGAGATCAGCACAGGCAGCAGGGAGGATGCCCCAGGTAGGCATGGCCGGGAGGTACAGAGGCTCATCACCCTGAAAGGTGCCAAAAAGTCAGCAAGGGGACAGCAAGACGTGACACTGGCCCCAGCATAGAGAAGAATTGGGAACCTACTTGGAAGGGGGCTCTGATTGTAGGATATGATGGGCTTAACCAGTAGTTGTTGATGACCTCCACCCCCATGCAAGCCTTCAGGAGCCACTCATTTGCCAAGATCTGGGGTCAGCACTACCTTTCCTGCTACTGAACGACATCTTGTCAAGCAGTGAAGGAACAGAAAGGAAAGTGGGAAGGAGAGGGCAGGGACAGGGAGAGCCAGGGAGGAAGAAGCCGCCATCTCCCCTCTGGTAATCACTGAACTGGCGTTCGGAAGACAGAACAGGAGCAGCTGACTTCTGTCCCTCTGCTGGGAGAGGGGAAAGCAGGGAGGCATGATATTGACTTAAATGTGGGGGATTTAAAAGGCCCCTATGTTCCCACTTTGTGCAGTGCTTCTCACAGGCAGCGCGGGACCTTTGAAGTCGGCCTGGCCCAGTGGGGAGCGGGCTTCCGCGGAGACAAGATGCTAACGGGGGCGGGGTACAGGGGCCAGGGGGCGGCCGAAACGCTATTAGGCATGCTCTAGCAAAAGAAAGGCAAATCCAATGATAATGTACATCTGTTTCAGGGAATTTATAAGCTTTGAACATTTTTTATGGGCAGATAAGTGGGCCCTTTTCTTACCATAACTTAGAACTTCAAAGCTGAGTGTGTGGATAATGCAAATTGCTGAAATATGAGATTTTTCCTACAAAGAGGTTTCCAAAAAAAAAAAAAAAAAAAAAAAGGAAGAAGAAGAGGAAAGGGAGGGGGAGAATGAAGGCTAACTGATGCCACAGTCTTTTATGTACACAGCAAAAACGGGACAGAAATTGATTTTTATGAAATAAGAAATCAAGGGAAGAGACATGATGGGGGACAGATATGCAAGCTGTGAGTGGGCCTGGCAAGTCCACCCAGGCAGTGGGTCAGCACGGGGATCCCTCCGAGAACCCACAACAGAAGTGGGGATGTATGGACACTTCCAACCCCGCCAAGGCAGTGTCACTCTGGGCGTGGAACACTCAGAGAGTTCAGGGGAAGGATGGATGCTGGAGGGCTGGAGGCATCATGAAGGGCCTCCTGAGGAAAGTGGCTGTGTAGTGCAGGTGCAATACTGAAGGGAAGAGACAGAACATTCCAGAAGGCAAAAAGTCAGGTCAGGGTGTCCCCAAGGTCATGCCTTCCCACCCTGCCCCCACCACACTCAGCTCTCTGTGCCATTTTGTCTCTGATTTCTCCATATGACGAACTAGTCTGTGAGCTCCTAGAGGGCAAGAACATTGCAGACATCTGTTCACTATATGCTGAATGAATGAATGAATGAATGAATGAATGAATGAATGAAAAACAGTGAAAAAATAGGACTGATTGCATGAAGGATCACCCAGCTTTCACTATTTCATGAGTAAAAGACTCATCCTGGAAAGGATGCTGGGTGTGTATCTGATCCTTGTAACTGACCTCATTATCCTTTCTGCCCGTAAGGGCTTGGTCTAAGCCAGTCTTGGCCAAGCCAACACTTTGCTACTGATTGGTCAGGAAATGTCAGATGACCCTATTGTAACCAATAAGATCCAAAGGGAAGCATGCTGAGGAACTTGTCGATGTTGTTATGGTGCCAGCTGTTTTGATACCAGCTTGAAGACCACAGAGCTCAGAGATACCTGTGTCCTACCCGAAGCAACTGAGCCACCACTTATATTGTCACTGGCGGCTGCCTCTGTGTTTGGCTTTGCTGAGGGCAGGATCCTCTGATTAGGATTTGGGTGCAGTTATTTGGGATGAAACACCTGCAGGCGAGTAGGAATGTGAGGCAAGAAGAAACAGAAGCTGCTCGGGCTGAGGTTTCAGAAAGTTGCAGATGCTGTCAAGTGGAAGTGGAACCGGCAGGCTCTAGTTGTTCATGTAGAGAATCACAAGCCAGGCACCATCAAGACCATGACTTGGAGTAAACCCATCCTGATCTGTGCCAGGTGCTCAGGGAAGGCCTTGAAGGAGATCGTGAGCAGTTTGGACATCCTCCTGGGAACCCATGTGGACCCGCTGATGTGCTGGGCAGGTGTCTCGATGACCACAAGAACGTTAAAGAGGTTGGTGTGTCAGAGGCACCTGGAAGCACCTGAGGGAAGCCCAGCCTCCCCTGTCCCTGACATCCTGCCACCATCCTGGGAGATTCTTACACTTGCCTCAACCCCAGCTCTCAATTTTGTGACATCTGCCCCCATGGAGACCTCCTATTTCTCTCTTCTGCAGACACCTATCCCTGAGCCCCACAGCAAACTGCCTTGGTGGCCATGAAATACACATCCCTGTCCTTCTCACAGTGTCTCAAGTCTTCCCAAACCAGTAGGCCCCTGGTGCCCTCGCCTTGCTGCCAGCTTGCTGGGCCCCACCTGGATGGCTCTTTCTGCTCAATGCCTCTATCTCCATCACATCTGTCTTTTTCCCCACCCACCTGAAGGAAGTAGAGCTCTGGGGTCAGGTGGACAACTGTCCTTATCCTCAGTAGGTGGCCCCTGACTCTTTTGGTACACCGCAGCAGCCACTTGTCTTGGCCTCTTGGGCATTTCCCATGATGCTGACTACATCTGTCCTCTCAGAAGCTCTCGGCTCATGAGCTCCGTGCACAGGATGCTGCTTGCTCCCTGGGACCCACTCTGTCTTTCCTCCTTGCTAACAAAAGCTTCTGATTAAATTCAAGAATAAAAACTGCACTTCTGAGACACATTTGCAACTAAATATTATGGCTACATTCTGCTCTAGTGTCCACTAAGTATCATGTGGCAGGCAGCTCCTGGAAATCTTCCTTAAAGATAGCTTATTTATAGCCAGGCATGGTGGCACATGTCTGTAATCCCAGTACTTGGGAACCCTAAACAGGATGGATGCAGGTTTGAACCCTGTCTGGACAGTTTGTGGGCTTAAAAAGGTCTGAGAATGTCACTCAACTTAAAGATCCTGGGTTCAATCCAAGCACCAGAAAAGAAAAAGATCGTCTTATACTTGCTACGTCTTTTCTTCTCTGTTCTATTTTGCTGCATGGAGATTGTGATGGCTGGAATTCTAGCCACCACTTTGGACCAGGAGGGCAAAGACAATACCCTAGAGATGGTGCAGTGACTGGAAGAAGCCTGTGTGCCTGAGGACTTAAGAAGCAAGGCCTCTCTTCTGGGCTTAGACACCCTCATTTAGATTACAGTCTTTCCTTGGTCCTTTTCTAGTTTGAAATCCATTGCATTTGGCAATCATGCATCTTGATGTCAATATTTTGCCCTGTACTGGTCACATGTTGGGTATGTGTAGTACAAGCTAAAACTCATCAGTGCTGACAGCTTCATGACTCAAGACTTGCTGTCCTTTCCAGTCAGAACAATTTGCCTAGTACTCGGTTCTGGTACTTGCTGTACCTCCCAGAACCAATTAACACTGAGCACCAAGACACCGTCTTTTGCGAGGAAGAAACCCCTTCCTCCTTGCTCGAACCACTCTCCCTCGCAGCCAGACCAAGGGCAGAGTGCAGCTGCTCTTCTGAGAGCTTCCTCCAGCCTCCCGGGGCCCCTTGGGGCAGCCAGCTTTGCCTAATTCTCCCTTAAAGATGGTGCCACACATGGCCAAGTGGGACTGGTCAGTGATATTTTTTGCAACTTTCTATGGATCTATACTTATTTCAAAATAAAAAAATTAAGAATAGAGATGTTGCTCAGCCTCAGCCCTGGGCTTGGTGTCTTTTCCACAGACTCGCTTTCTGGGGTGTCACCTCCTCCCTTGGCCATGATCATCTCTCCAGGTTGTGGGCAAGGAGTTCCAGCTGCACCTCAAAAACACAAACAAATAAACACAACTCATCATCTTACCCCAACTTTCTCCCCAGCTCAGCCAATGGCAAGAGAACCTCCCCGTGGTAGGGCTTGGGACGAAGCCTTGCAGGCAGATGCGTTGGGGTGGTGTGTGAGAGGGACGTGGAAGGTGACAGGCCAGCATGAGCGTGTTTGGCTCACTGTGGGAGAAGAGCTCCCCTGGACAAGGACAGTGAGATCCTGGGGAGTCCTCCTTCAGGAAGAGAGTCTTCAGCTTATGTCCACTGGCTGAAGCTCCACTCAGGGGAGCTCTATGGCCACCACAACTCCTACATCGCTGGATAAGACCTTGAGATGATGTCATTCTGCACATGTCAGGACTCACAGCAACATCCCCAAGGGCCACAGTGGAAGCTGCAAGCATCCATGGGTCTGGGGTGCAAGTCCTTCGGGGAGCCCTGCCTGAACCCAGCCTGGGCAGATGTGCCCACCATAGCCTCCTGCACACACCCCATATCATCACTGCCCATGCTGGCCCTTCAAGGCCTGAATGATGTAAGGTGACAGGGCTTGAAACAGGGCTGCTAAGACCAAGCTGGGACAGAGGAGAGAAGAATGAGGTGAGCTACATTCAGAGAAAGCCACAGCAAGGCTTCAAGTGTCCAGTCCAGACTGGGAAGCCATGGAGTGGGCTAGGAGCCTCCACCCCCTGCTCTGGGGCCTCTGTGACGCCAGTGCCCCAAATTCCACTGGAGGCAAAGCAGCCCTTAGGCTGGGAACAGTTGTGAAATCTTCATAGCACCTTGTAAGAAAGCGAGACAATGCCTTATGCCT
>NW_004524749.1:2598557-2604175 GCF_000260255.1 Octodon degus
CTCTCTCTCTTCTCTTCCTCTCTCCTTGCTTTGTTCCTCCTCTCCTTTTCTGAGCATCTCTTGATTACCCAAGAAGCAGGGGCCATGGTGCCCACCATATCTATTCCCATACCATTGGCCTAAGCAAGTCACAGGGCCAAGGACCCCTCCACCACCCCAGCAGCAGGCAGGCCACACCCTCCAGGATAAGAAGGAACAGGGTAAAAATCTTTGCATGACAATTCCATAGCTCCACCTGTCACCCAGGCATACACAGGGTGTGACTGTCCCTTGGGAAGCAGGCCCAGTTGGAGGCCCAGCTTTGCTGACAGTTTGTTCTGCAATCCCAAGATCATTTCCTTTCTTCCAAATCTCAGTTTGTCCATCTCTGTAGTGGGTACATGATGCCCTGAGCCACTGGTCAGTGTGAGTAGGATGGTCCCAGGCTGGTAACAGTGGAGACAAGGTTCTCTCCTTGGTCCAGAGCAAATTAGATGACAGTGACCATGTTGCCATGCACACAGATGTGGGCCCAGTTCTGTCTGATCTGGCCTGAGGTCCAGCCTGACCAGGGATCACGGGTGGCTCTGCCGTTGCTGCCATCTCCCGCTCCTGCCTGACAAGTGCATGGAACACCCTGGAGCCCTCTGTGGCTTCCGGCCCACTGGGAAAGGAACAGCAGGATAGGCTGGCTTCCTGAAAGCGCTTGCCGCGCATCACAGGCCACCCGCTGATGGGGGGCTTCAAACGTGGGGATGATCAGCAGACAAAGCAGTTTCCAGATAAAATACAAGAGGCAATTAAGTTAATGAAGGATCATTTTGTTGATTGAAAACTATAATTAATAGCATTCATTGTATATCTAGAAGTTTAGCACGCTGTGGGCTTGAGGGCCGCATCCCACACAATGATGCTGTGAGCGTGGACTGCCCGGATATTGCTCGATGCCCCTAGAGACATCTGGCCAGCCCCATGTTGCTAAAAGGTGCCATTTGCTGCTCTGTTTTTCCCTTAGCTGCATCCTCTTGGAGATGGCCAATGATGTGTATCTCTTGTGCTTTCATCTTTCCTTAAGTAGTCAGTGGCTGATCACAACCAGGAGGGGGTTTTAATCAGCCACTTGGGATCAGGTTTCTAAGGGTGACCACGTGGCCCCCAGCCACAGTGTGTCTGGGGAAGGGCAGTGGGCGCGTGGGCTTGGAGCTGGCCTTGTCTGGTCCTTGGTGGCAGAGCCAGCACTGTGACTCTCTGGGGACCACCTGAGCAAGGGCCCAGGAGCCCCGGGGTGGCCTCAGTGGAGGTCACGTTGCTCCAAGGGACCCAGCTGGTTAAGGCCAGGCCCAGCAGCCATTGGCTGTGGCTGAGGAGGGCGCTCCAAACCTTCATTTTTGCTTTCTTATTTCTTCTTTTTCTCCTTATTCTTATTCTTTTCACTGAACTATATTCCCTAAACTTTTTACTTCCTTCCTTCCTTCCTTCCTTCCTTCCTTCCTTCCTTCCTTCCTTCCTTCCTTCCCTCCCTTAACACAGCATCACTAAGCTCCATCCTCAGCCTTTTCAAATATTTTTTTTTTTTAATTTTTACTAAATTGGGAGCCTACCCATTAGCTCAGGTGTTTAAGTACCCGCTGAAACAAAGCAGTCAGGCTCAGTTTTGATCCCCTCATCCTCAAGCCTAACCAGACCTACCCTGAAGGCATCCTGAGCGGCCTCCCCCCACAAATTTTTCTTTTTTACTAAATTGCCCAAGTTGGTCTTGAACTTGCAGTTAACCTGTGACAATATCATCAGGTGCCTGGACTACAGTTATGTAATCTATTTTTTATTTTGAAACAAAGTCTTATTAAGTTGCTAAATTGCCCAGGCTGGGCTCGAAACTGTGACCCTCCTGCCTCAGTCTCCCAGAGTGTTTGGGATTGTAGGTATGTGCTGCCATACCTGGCTTCAATCCCTCCTTCTTATTAAAAGTTTAAAAGTTTTAGGAAAAGGCTGTACCTGACCCCACAGGAGGAAGAGAAAGACTCCTACAAAGCTGTCACTCAGGGAACTGGAGGATGGAATTTGTTTTTATTTTGTGGACTGGGGATTGAACTCAGGCCCTTGCGCTTGCCAGGGAAGCACTTACTCCACTGAGCCATCTTCTCAGCCTCAAATGGCAGGATTTTTTGGGGGGGACCGCTCAGGATGCCTTCAGGGCAGGTGTGGTTTGGCTTGAGGATGAGGAGATAGAACCACAGCATCCTGAGCCTGACTGCTTTGTTTCAGCAAGCACTTAAACACCTGAGCTAATGGGCAGGCCCCCAAGAGGATGGAATTTGGATCCATCCACATTGGCCTTTCTGTCTGGTGGCCATGGCCCCTCTCTAGTCTAAAACTCACTTTTCTCCTCATCAGAGGACCTCTGTGCAGCTCTTCTACCCCATCCCCTACAAGTGAGGAAACTGAGGCCACTTCCAGGATGGGAGCTGAAGAAATAGCCTGTGAGTCAGGGAGGGTGAAGACACTGTCAACAGACGGAAGCACAGAACAGGGCCCGTCTCCCCTCCTTCCCTGCTGTGGGCTCCTTGAGGTTGGAACTGTGCCTGTCCTATGGTGGTGGAGGTCAGGACTGAGTGTGCACCCACTCAGCCCATCCACAGCAGCGGGCCCGAGGGGTTGCAGCAGGCAGTGGGCACCAGGTAGGTAGCAGAGACTTCTTTCTTTCTTTTTCTTTCATCTTTCTTTCGTTCTTTCTTTCTTTCTTTCTTTCTTTCTTTCTTTCTTTCTTTCTTTCTTTCTTTCTTCTTTCTTTCTTTCTTTCTTTCTTTCTTTCTGATTTATTTATTTATTTGGCACAGGGCCTCACTACACAGCTCAGACTCGCAGTGCTCCTCCTGTTTCAGCTTCCCCAGCCCTGGGATTATAGGTGTGTTCCACCACACCAAGTTTCAATGGCCAGCATGTGGCACTAGGGATCAAACTTGGCTCCTTGCACTTGTCAGGCAGGAATTTAGACGGCCGAGCTAGCTCCCTGGCTCCTAGAAGAGATTTCTATTGATTCTCAGCTGTCCCTCCACTTACCATATGTGGGATGAAAGGAGGTGTCAGTTGTTTCTTGTCCCTGCTGCCTCAGTTCCTGAACCTTAAAATGGGCCTGTCACATCCAGGGAGCATGATGCAGGCCTGCAGGGACTTCTGGCCCATCCCGTCAGGCTGATGGATGCATGGGAAGACACTAAGAGATACCCACAAAGACATCACCCGTTTCAGGAGCTGTCCTTGTGAGACACCCTTGAGAAAGCCTCAGTTCCCCATCTAGACTTGTGCTCCCTACAGTGTTGGTATAATGAGCCTAGCAATGTGGCTGAGAGAAGACAGAGATTAGCAAGTTCTTGGGTAAGAGAGAGGGACCCTGAGGAGGTGAAGTGCCTGAAGATACAGGCCCCAGTGACAGGAGTGGCCAGGAAGTACCTGTGCTTCATCACAAAGAACAGGAACACAACAGGTTGTGTAACAAAGAGATTTTCTGCTGCACACTCAGGAATCACTTCATCCAGGAGATTGCGACCACCAGGACTCAGTGTCTGTCTGTTTCTCTCTGTTTGGAGATCTGTTTCTTCACTTCCTTTTGGGCAAAATCCCTAGCAGCTCCAATTTTACATTGCTACATGAAGACCAGGAGCAAAAGGGGCAGAGTGTCTGAAAGGGCCCCACATGCTCCTCTTGGGTTCTGATAATGTCAAGACCTCTGTTGGCCAGGCCTGGTCACCCACAGAGACCCAGAGCTCTGCTGAGTTTACACCTCCTGAAGGGTGGTTACCCTACAGCAAATTAGGGGGCTCTGCTCAGCGGAAGGGGAAATGCACCTAGAGACACCAGCTGAGATCAGTTGCTGGCACCACGTTATCAGCCTGCCAAGGGGGTGGGGGTGGAGGGCTCTCTGCCCTGCTGGCCAGCAGCCTTATCTCCACACCCCCACCCTAAGAGCCGCCCAGCCTCATCAGCTCCCTTCCTCCAGGCAAAAGGAAAGGGCAGTAACTGCATTCTCTCCTGAGTCTCTCTGACATCTTTTGTCACCTATCAGGGGAACAAGCGACTCCTTTGATCACAGCAAAAGGATAAGGAGCATTCTAAACGCAAGCTGGGAAGGTTTGCTGAGAGGAAGGCGGTAAAGGCAGATGAGTAGAAACATGATTTCCAGGTGCCAGACTTGCTTGTCTGAGCACTGGGAAGCAGGGCGGGGGGAGCTCTGTGCCCATCTCTGCAGCTTGGGGTTTTCAATGGCCAAGGGTCTGGGATGGGGCAGGGGTCTTGGAGCAAGGGGTTTCCAGAATCACTGGGAGCTGCAGTTGGGAAGCTGGTGGGTCAGAAGGGAGAGAGTGCCAGCCTGGAAGCTGGAGATGGGTAGGACTCTGGTCCTTCCCCCTCCCTCCCCGAGCCTTGGTGTCCACTCTGGCGGTGCCCTGCCCACTACTTCCCTTCTCCTTTCCCTGAGAACTGCTCCATGATTTCTAGGATCACTCACCCTGGCCCTTACTTACACAGATTACCGGTTCAGAACAGAAATGCACTGCAAGACTTTTATCTCTCCCCCATAGATAAAAGAAAACAGCATCAGTCCATAGCAGGAACAGTAGCAATAAAGGTGAACACAGGCAACAGCAAAGGGCCAGTCCATTGCAGCTGGGTGCTGTGGCCCACCAGAAACAGCAAGAGACCAGCTTCCGCTTATCAGAAGCAAAGAGTTCAGGGCTGGAGGATGGAAAGGGGCTTAATGGCCCAGACTGAGGTTCAGATGGTTTAAGGAGGGACCCTAGGATGGGCCACTGTGGTTCAGCCCGGAGCAGTGGGGCCTGAGGCCCTCCCTGTGTTGGTCAGCCAGGTGTGTGCTTGGTCTCCAGGTGTGCCAAGCAGATGTGAGTCTGCACATCTGTTTCTGAATGTGAAGCTCTGGACAGGGGAGCTGCCAGGGATCCTCCTCCATCGGCCCCAGGCTTCCCACATCCCCAGCTCAGGGCTCTGCTTTCACTGTTTCTGAGGTGTCTAAAGTGACCAGAGGACTCAGTTTGACCTGGGGGTTCATTTGCCCATACCCATCTGCCCTGCCATCTCCCCCTTTTTCTTTCTCTTCTTAGGCCTGGGTGGGGATCTGGCCAGCTCCTTAGAGGGAGGTTTGGGGGAGGACAGGGCACAGGGTCTTCTCCCCAAGGTGCCCTGTATCCTCCAGTAAGTATTTGTGGAGTGACTTCTGTCCTTGAGACACCAGGACAGGACATCGAATTTATAAGTCCTGGGGCAAAATGAAAATTAGAGACCTCATTCAGAAATAATGAAGAATTTCAGGGTAGTGACCTCAGGGTATGAAACCACATGTGGAGCCTGTAGGCTCAGAGGTGAGGGGTGGTGTACAGTGCCCCAGAGGGGCTGAGACGCCTCCCATGGACATGGTGCTAGAGCTCTCACCAGAGCAAAGCGCTGGGACCCCTATAAGGATGGCAAAGGCTTACCTGGGCTCACAGCTTCAGATGTTGCAGCCCATGGTGGAGCAAACTTATGGGTTATAAAAAGATAAATGGGGGCTGGGGAGATGGCTCAGTGGAATAAGTGCTTCCCTGGCAAGCACAAGGGCCTGAGTTCAACCCCTGATTCAGCCAAAAAAA
>NW_004524749.1:2604280-2607580 GCF_000260255.1 Octodon degus
TGAGACATTGGGCTGCCCAGCTAAATTTGTGTTCTCGGTATCTTAGCTGTAAAAGGGGGTACTAACAGTTGACCCCCTTGTGATGCTCAAGCAGGCTTGAGCTAGGCCCTGCCTGAGGATTCTTGCAGTGCCAAGCCATCAGTAGCCTTAGTGGATATATTAATGGAGGCCAGTTAGCCTCCAAGAGAGTCCAGGAAAGGCAGGGCCACTGGGTAGATGGGCACTGGTCACTTCCCAGTCTGGTCCCTTCTATCAGACCTCACAGGGGCAGCGTATCAGTCAGCTATTTTTACATAACAAACAGTCCCACAGTTCAGTGGCTTAAAACAATAATTCAAGCTGTGAGTTCGTGACTCACCTGGCTGACAGGTGGCTGACCAGCACTGGGCTTGCCTGCATGGGTGGGAGTTGGCTGGTGGTCAGCAGCCTCGACTGCCCTGGCTGCGCTCCACAGGATCTTGTCACAGATCTCTGCATGTTGACCGTGGCCTTCTTACAGTGGCACGAGAAGCTCATGAGGGCAAGCAGAACACACAAGGTCTCTTGAGGCCGAGGCTTGGAGCAGGCATACCAGCTACAGGGGCTGGCTGGGGTGCAGGCAGGAGGACAGGCAGCGCAGCTGGGCAGGCAAGCATGGCTCTGAAATCGGGCCTGGTACTGCTTCTCAAAGGCACAAGATGTTGGGCTGCCCAGTTAACTTCACGTCCTCAGTGTCTTAGACTTAGCCACTTTCTCCCCATGGAGACAACACCTGACACCCACAACTTAAATGGGGAGAGGTTTACTTTGGCTCACGGTTTCAGACCATGGTGATCTGGCTCCAAGGGGAAAATGGCATGGTGGGAGGGCCTAGCTGAGGAACGCTGCTTGTGTCATGGTGACCAGAGTCAGAGAGAGAAGGGGAGCCGGGAGGGAGAAGCACACTCCAGGTCTGGCTGCTGGTGGGCAGCATTTTATATGCAGACCCTGCAGGTAAGCTCTGAAATCTCCAGGGGATTGATTAATCCACTGATGAATGCCCCGCAGCTCTCCCAGAGTCCTGTCACTTTCCAAGGCTCCCCCTGTAGACAAGAGAGGCTCTTGGGGGGCTGCTGCAGATCTAAACCATTACACTACCTTTCCTGCCTCATAATTCTGTGTGTCTCCGATGGGCAGACTCAGGCACCCTGCCCTTTCAAGGAAAGGAATGGCCAAGTGATGGGACAAGTGACAAAAGACAGGGAGGGCTGGGAGCTGTAGGGCCATTAAGGAGCCCTGGGCTCCCCCTGGGAGGGAGGTCAAGAGCCCCTCTAGACACGTGACCACAGGGGAGGCACCCTGTTCCCTGTCCTACTTTAAACAGACCCGGGTCCCCCCAGATGGGGTGGGGTCCTTCCACTTACTGGGTCCTCTGGTTTACAGAAAGAGGATGGTGGACAGGAAGGAGGTGTGGTCCCAAGCTCCCAGTGGGAGTCACTTGGGGTGATTAGTTCTTAGTCCTGAGTGATGATTACAAGGATATTTGCTTAGTAATAATTTGCAAAGCTGTCTGCTTATATTTTAGGCACTTGTACCTCTGTTACAATACAATATATTGGACCAGGGAGATAGCTCAGGGGCATAAGCTCCTGCCTTGCAAGTACAAGGTTCTGAATTTGATCCCTGGTACCGCAAAAAAACAAGAAACAACACACAACCCAATATATTAATAAAAGTGTGAATGCAGCCGAGTGTATCGGTGCATGTTGCAACCCCAGCACCAGGAAGCTGAGCCAGAATTTCAAGTTTGAGCTGTGCCAGTTAAGGAGGTAGCAAAGCACCAGCACTTTCCCAGAAAAGTTCTCCCTGGCCTTGCTTCAGACCCCATTCGGACGGCTTTATGCAGTCGTCTTTCTCTCCTGCAAGAGAAACGTGCACTTGCCCTCCCTCGCGTTCCTTTCTTAGCTCCAGCTCCGCGGCCGGTGGAACCTTCCGGGTCGCCGGGCGGCAGCGCTCTCTGCTGGCCACTATGTGGATGGCGGGATCGGAGCCCAGAGGCTTCCTCACTCCCGAAGGGTCCGGTGGAAAAGGACAAAGATTAAGCTATCAGAAATAGTTTAAAGTTCCAGTGTTAGGGAAGGTTCAAGAAATGAAGGGTCGGAAAGATAGCTCAGTAGGGTAAGCACCAGGGCCTGAGTTCAATCCCCGGTTCCAAACACAAAAACAAAAAGAAAAGAAAAGAAAAGAAAAGAAAGGGAAAAAAATGGGCATCTTACACACTTAGTTGGTGGAGGAGTGATCCTTGAGAGAGAAGAATTAAGTAAAGATAAAGAAGTTACTGTAAGTGCAGATAATTCATAAGCTGCACATTTTGTTTGTTTGTTTCTTCTTGTGCTACTGGGTAGGAATCCAGGGGTGTTCTGCGGCGGAGTGACATCCCAGCTTTTTTTTTTCTTTTTTTTTTTTTTTGAGACATGTCTCACTAAGTTGCCCGGGCAGGACTTGAACCTGTGAGGCTCTTGCCTCAGCCTCCAGAAGTGCTGGAACTACAGGCCTCTGCAGTGTAACCAGCTTGAATATACACAGCTTTTACTTGTCAATTAAAAAATGCAATCAGAGAGTGCAGCCTGAGCTGAGACGGTGAGTGAGACTGAGTGTGGTGGCACAAGCCTGTAATCCCAGCACTTGGGAGGCTGGAAACAGGAGAATGCCTATAAGTCCGATTTACATAGTGAGACTCTGTAGACCCTGTCCTAAGTATTAAAAAAACAAACAACAACAATAAATACAAAATACAATCAACTGTCAGGGCGTAGCTCACTGGTAGAGTTCATGCTTAGCATCTGCAAGGCCCACGGTTCCATTCCCGGCACGACAAAATAAGTAAATAATGTTTTTAAGCCAAAAGAAGTGTTTAGAACTTCAGAGCTGCCGCTGCTAAAGACTACTGTGAGAATGTGCAGATACAAGAAGCTATATGGGTCATGGCGCCTGCTGCAGTATTGCCTGAAATAAGGAAAACGTGCAATATTGTCGTGTATGATTAAAAGAACCATATGGCATCTTAATTACTTTGCTGTCATCAGTTCAAAATACCTGAGGTCCTCAACTGATGAGAAGTCTAATTTGCTTCAGTATTAGAAGTTTTAGCCCACGGCTGTCAGGCTCGGGTGCAGAAACCGAGTGGTGGAAGGGTCAGGTGCAGAACAAAGCTGCCCACAGGGTGGAGCGCCAGAAGTAGCAAGGGGCCGGGGACACGGCTCAGTAGAATAAGCGCTTCCCTGGCAAGCACAAGGGCCTGAGTTCAATCCCCCGTTCAGCCAAAATGAAAAAGGAGAGAGA
>NW_004524749.1:2607680-2614158 GCF_000260255.1 Octodon degus
AGAGAGAGAGAGAGAGAGAGAGAGAGAGAGAGAGAGAGAGAGAGGAGAGAGAAAGCAGCGAGGGAAGGGGAGGAGCTAAACCCTTCCAGGCCACGCCCTCAACGACCGCCTCTAACCTGGTCCCGCCTCTTAATGCCAAGTCAGCTATGGACACATCAGGAGTCTAATCCAGTGCCCCCACAATCCAGTCGCCTGACATGAGGCTTTATGGGGGACACCCCAGATCTATCATCTGTGTTAGATATAACCTCTAAAAACAGGAACTGAGGATTCCGGGGGTCAGAGGAGGTAAGGGCCTTAGGGCTGAGCTCCAGCCTCCCCTGTGCCTGTGTCTTCCCTCCCCTTGGGTGAGACCCCACTCGTCTGTGATGATTCTATATACAGGACCACATGTCAGTATTTTTCAGTCCTTTCTCTTCTGAGGAAACTGAAGGTAAACCTCACTTGGCTGACAGCAGGTCTCTCGCCCTCGCATCTGTCTGTGTCTGTCTCTCTCTTTTAACCAAGGACCCTCTGGGAAGGAGATGTAGCTCAGCCATACAGCACCTGCCTAAAATATCTGAGGCTCTGCGTCCATGCTGATCAGTGGACATAAAAAGCAAAAAACTCTCCAGATTAATGACCCCCAGCAACCGCAACCTGTCTGAAGCAGGGCCTGTCGGGGTGATAACCACTGCACTGTTCACTGTTTATTTTTATAGGTCCCTTCTAATTAAAGCATGATTTTGATTTTTCTGTTTAGGATAATAATAGGAAGTTTCCTTTTCAATAAATTTGCATAAGTAAGAGGAGATCACTGTTAAAAGGAAATTAGCAAGTAGACGACAAAACAGGTGGTGACCCTGTTGGGCCCCAAAGGAAAGGGGCAGGTGTCTGACCCAGCAGGAAGGTGCCAGAAAAGCAGCATTTGGAGCAGCAGCTCAGCAGGTCTGCTCCTGAGCCCCTGAAGACACTGGAGGCCCCAACCCCTGCCAGCAGGGGCATAGGCACTGGGTTTGCTGCTCCAAAGCAAAGTCATAGCTGAGGAATGAAGGCTAGGAACCAAAGCCCGCCCTGAGCTGAGCTGGTGGCCCACAGCCAGGAAGCCGGGCCATGGTGGTGGCCCTGCCTAGGCCTGGACACTGGTGCTGCAAGCCTAGGTCCAGCTGGGTGAGCCCAAGGATTCCCTGGGATTTGAACCCTATCAGAGCATATGGTCTTCACATGGACACCCTTGCTCTGGTCCTGCCGCTGTCCCTGTCTCACCCTGTGACCTAGAGCAGAGCACTGCCTAGACCTGTTTCCCTTCCCTGAAAATGGAGATGATTGAAATGGCCTTGCAGGACCTGGAACATCCGCATTCCTTCCTCTCTTCCTCCACTGTGGCCCTTGGTGAGGGGTCCAATGGATCTGAGCCTCATTCCCCACTCCAGCAGCTGGCAACTGTGTGATCATGGGTGAGCCACTTAGTCCCTCAGGGTGTCTATGTGCAGCGGTCCCAGCAGGGCTTGGCTGGCATGGTGTAAGTGAAGCCTGTCACACAGTGATGTACCTGCCAGCTTCCCTGGACACCAACCTCCCAAGGATACCCAGCCCCACCCACCGGGGAGCAGGGGAGGCTAAGTGCTCAGAGCAAGCTCAAGGCCAGGGTGGTGAGGCCAGCATGGCATGGTCACCTAGCCCCCCTGAGGCCTTAGGCTGGGGCACCTACGTGAAAGGAACCCAGGACAGCAGTCTGTCTGGGCTGTGGCATAGTTTTCATCAAAGTGTCCTCAGGTCAGTCTACCTCAGTCCACCTCATTCCCAAATATGCAGGCATGCATGCAGGCCGGATCTCCTCCCTGGTGTGGGAGGGTGAGAGGAGGTGATCTTGTTAAAATGCAGATTCAGATTCAGCACATCTAGGGTAGGCCTGAGATTTCTTTCAATATTCAGAGAGGCTGGTGCTGCTGGTACCCTGCAGAGCAGGGGCAGGGTCTCCTCATCTCTCCTATGAGCCCATCTTTAGGAAAGCAAGGACAGAGGTCCTGTGCCACCATTCCCGAAGTCCCTGGAGACAAGAGCTGAGTTATACAGATGCAATGGGAGGGTTCCAGGCCAACAGGGAAGCAGGTGCCCTAGGAGGATTGTGGAAGCCAGGAGGACAGCTCCCTCAGAGAGGGGACCTCAGGAACCCAAGAAATGAGTGGGTGTCTGACTCTTGCAGCAAATGGCTGGTGCCAGGAAGAGATGGCCATGGTGGCATCCCAGTCTCCTGGATGACTGTTGTGGATGAAGGCACAGTGTGTGAGGCCAGCAGAAGTTCTCGTGGACCCACAGACTGCGGCTGCTGGAAGAAATGGGGAGGACAGCATCATGTGCCAGGTGGAAGCAGGGAGCTGGGGTCCCAAAGCTGCCCTTGGTGCCCAGTTCCTTCTCAGGAAGTCAGCCCTCCTTCAGGGACTCCCCTTTGTGACCTCGTAGGTCCTTTCTACCGCATGTATGTATTTTCTTCTTGTGTACAGGCCAGGCACACGTAGCCACTGTCCATATGTGATTTTGAGATGTATGTGTATTTTTTACCTTTTAGCAACTCACACACTTTGTTGACCTAGATCTGCGTTGCCTTCCTTTTGAAGAATTTGCATTTGCAGGGCCAGGGACACTTCACCTGAAGCCACTTCAACACGACTATTCCACCTGAGGTATTTTGGGCCATGCTGTGTGTACTCGGTCCCCGAATGTGGGCGAGCACTGGCCTGCAGGCCAAATTCTCAGAGATTTCCCATCCTCTACTAAGGGCGGAGACTGATTCATGCAGATGTCCTCCTTATCTCTGTTTACATAGCAGGTGTCTTAGTCTGTTTTCTGTTGGCATGACTGAATACCACAGGCTGGGTAACATGTAAAGAATAAAGGTTTATTCAGCTTAGAGTTCCAGAGGTGAAAAATCTAGAGGCTCCATCTAATACAGCTCTTCCTGCTGTTGGGGCCAGCAGAATCCCAAGGCAGTGCTGGGTACTGCAAGGTGAGAATAATCATGCTAGCTTGGGACTCTCATTCTTTTCTATTTTTTTTTTTTAAATGTATTTAGTACAGGGTCTACAAGGTCTACAGGGTCTACTACATAGATCGGACTTGTAGTGATTCTCCTGTTTTCAGCTTCCCAAGCATTGGGATTACAGGCGCACACCACCACACCCAGTCTCCATCTTAGTGCACCCTGGGGGCGGGGCTGGCACAGCATGCTGGGATCAAACCCCAGCCACTGTGCTCTGTTTAGGCAAACACTTTAGTCTGTTGAGCTATCTAGCTGTCCCTCATTCTTTTCTTTTAAGGTCTGGAATGCAATCATTCTGAATGCACTGTCTAATCCTAATGGCCTCCCAAGGTCCTGCTTCCAAGCACCATAATCAGATTAGAGTTCAACCCCCTAATTCCTCACCCTGGAGATTAAATTTCAACGCAAGTTTTGTCATAGCAGCAGGCTACACTGGGAATCCAACTCTTGGTCTCCCAGATTTCTGCTGTAATTTATCAAACTCCCCATGTTGGAATTTTTTTGCTTAGCTAATATTTGGTGCATTTCACAATTAACAACATTTTAGATTTGATGAAATAATTTAAAAAATAAATATGACCTGTTTCACCATTACAAATGGACTCACACCTTTTATTTTTCCGCAGTGCAGCATAATTTTCTATCATCCCAGTTTTTTTTTTTTTAGAAAAAATCTATTCTCTCCCACTTGAAGGGTCCTATTCTAGGAGAAAATTGAGGCTTGGAGCTTGCTTTGTCCAGAGGGGCCCACCTCTGGGACAGAGTGCAAGAGGACCCCTATAGGGGTCGCCACCCAGTGTCACATCCTCCAGTGCAATTTTCAAAATGTTTTCTACACTCCTACCTTGTCTTTCCCCCTGGACCAGACTACTGTACAGGCCAAAATGATGCCCCACAAGCCCGTTTCCAAGTTACACCCGAAGAAGCTCAGCCAGGTGCTGTAGGCTTGCAGGGCCTTCCAACCTCAAGCACAAACTGGTCCCGAAGTGGCCTGTGGCATTGACTCAGCCCACTGTTTTGAAGTCCCCTTCCTGCTAGGGTTGGTGCTGCATTCTTTCTGGACAGTGGACCTCCTTCCAGGAAAGCCATGCAAGGAGCAGGTGTCCGGTGAGTGAAAGTGCACCCCCAGGCTCTGTGTCACTGCACCCTAGCCAGGATATACTAGCCACTTCCTTTGTTAAAAACACCTGTCCTGGAATCTTATGGCACTACTGCTTTCTGGCTTGCTACCTTTCAAAGGATAACACACAGGCTCTACGTGAGGCAAGTTGAGGGGGAGAAGCTGTCCTTGCAGGTAACAGGTGAGCTCTTGATTTGCTAAGTGGAGTCTGTCTATATACTAAGGGGAAAGCCCTAGAATATTAGTACGATGAGTAGGACTATGTAGTTATTGAGATAGGGTCTTACTATGTAGCCCAGGCTGGCCTGGAGTTCATGATCCTCCTGCCTCAGCCTCCAAGAGTGGTAAGATTATAGGCATGAGGCACCACCCTAGCAGGGTAGGACTATTTATAAGTAATACTGAGATACCAAGAGCAGAGGAAAGAGCCAGTACGGCTGTAGACATGGTCTTCTGGGACATGGACTGAGCTATATCTTGACTTGTGAGTAAACTTCTCAGGCCACTCTCCAGTAAGACACCAGAAAAGTCCACATACTCTCCAGAATTGTCACTGCCGGGGTTCGTGGGTTTGTGACAAATCCAGCCGCCCCCCAGGAGGCTCGAGATGAAGGCAGACCCTGCTCCAGGCAGATTGCTGGAGTCACCCAGCGGCTCAGAGCCCCCTCTCCTTAAACCCAGCCCTGAACAACCTATCACAACGCCGATGCTCTCAGGACAGGTATTCCCGCACGGTGAGCTCCTTCAGCGAGAAGCCCCGGTGGCTGGGCCAGCGGGCCTGGCTCTCCTCCAGCCTCCCCTGCAGCGCAGCGAAGTCCTTGCCCAGTGAGTAGGCCAGGTGCACCATGGCCTCCAGCAGCGGGAGGTAGTAGCGGTGGCTCTCCCTGGCCTGCAGGCACCGCAGGGCCCTCTCCCCGGCCGCAAAGGCTTCCGCGGGCCGCTCTAGGTCGCGGTGGCACACGAGGACGGCGCAGAGCGCGGGGACCGGGGCGGCGGGGCAGTGCGCTGTGAGCCGCTCCAGCAGCGGCACCACGCGCAGCAGCGTGTCCAGGGCGCGCGCGTACTGGCCGGCGCGCAGGCAGCCGAAGGCCTCGCGCAGCTCGGGCCGCGTGAGGAAGTCGAGCAGCTCGCGGGAGCGGCGCACGGCGCGGATGGCGTAGAGCAGCCGCAGGTACTCCCGGAGCGCCAGCCTGCGCTCGTCTATCATCTCCTCTGAGAAGTTCCCAGTCAGGCGCTTCCCGGGGAAGACCACGTCCTCGATCTCCTCCCGGTACGTCTTCAGCAGGCTTTTCTGCAGCTTCTCAAAGTCCGAGTAGCGCCGCTCCAGGACAGCTTTGTTGCTGTCGAAGCTGCCTGTCTGGATGACCACGATCTGGTACATCTGCGGCCAGAGAGAGACCCTTCCGCTGCAGCTCAGGGACATTTCCCCTTGAGCCGCACCCCCAGCCCGCAATTCTGGTCCTCACTCCCCTCTTCTTTCAAGAGTGAACCTAGGGCCTTCACACTGAGCTACGTGTTTAGCCCTATTTTATTTTATTCATTTTTGAGACAGGAGTTCACTAAATTGCTGAGTTACCCAGGCTGGGCTGAACTTGTGATCCTCCTGCCTCAGCCTCTCATACTGCTGGGATTTCAGGCTTGCACCCCGATGCCCACTTTGCAGTTCTGTTCTAATTGTTATCACATCCGCTGAACTGTAAAGGTGACTGATGACAAGAGTCAACCCTGGAAAAACAACCCCGTACACGTGAGACATCCGGGGCCAGAAAATTAGGCATAAGTACGTTCTTGCCTTTAGATCTTTGGGAATGGGCCTTCGTGTCCTAAACTGGGAAGCTTGGACTGGTCCTTTCTGGAGCGGGGGAAATGACTCCAGGGGCAGTGTAACATCATATTAGCCAAGATCTCCCTAGCATGTGCCTCTTAAGGGCACAGACCCTGGTGCCTGGCTGCCTGGGTGATGAGGCTAGCCCCACCACGATCAAGCTGTGTGGCTTTTGTTGGGAATTTAACCTCTCTGAGCCTTAGTTTCCTCATGCACTAGTTAAGGACAGGGAAAGTCCTTAACAGGGAAAGCGCATACATGGAAGCCACACAGTGGAACAGTCGCCACTCCCTGGCTGCAGGTCCTTGGGGAGGAAGGGTTGAATGTGGCACTGCACACCTCCTTAACACAGGCTGAAGTTCACCCTGACAGAGAGCTGCACCTAAGCCAGAGCCCCTGCAGCCGCCATAGCCTGCTAGCATTTAGTAAGGGCCCTTAGCTCGCTCTGTGTATTTGCCTTTTCTTTTTGGCACATGGTACTGGTCTTCCTTTCTCTCTCTCTCTCTCTCTCTCT
>NW_004524749.1:2614258-2665598 GCF_000260255.1 Octodon degus
CTCTCTCTCTCTCTCTCTCTCTCTCTCTCTCTCTCCCTGTCTGTCTCTGTCTCTCTCTCTCTCTCCTTCCTTCCTTCTTATCAGCATTGGTGATTGAACCCAAGACTTTTAATTTTTATTTTGAGACAGGGTCTTAGTAAGTTGTTAAATTGCCCAGACTGGGCTCAAACTTGTGATCCTCCTGCCTCAGGATCCCAGAGTGCTGGGATTACAGGCATATGCCACCATCACCCTGCACTAGTCTTTCATTTAAATATATTTAATGTTTTTAAAAGTGAGCCAGTTTGGGGCTGGGGAGATGGCTCAGTGGAATAAGCACTTCCCTGGCAAGTGCAAGAACCTGAGTTCAATCCCCAGTTCTGAAAGAAAAAAAAAAAGCGAGCCAGTTTAAACATACAATTAACGAAGTGAGCAAGGATGTGATGAAATCGGAAGAAAAGGCACACAAGTGACTAATGCCTCATAACAGGATTAAACTGGCCTGCTGACATTTTAGGGTCTGGAACTGTTGGCTAATAAGTTTCTAGTTGTCATAGGATGACCACAGGGCTGAGCATGAAGCTTAGCTCTTCAGTCATGGCCTCTGGAAGAATGCTACCAGTGACAGAGTGTCTTCCACCCATTATACAGTTGGGATAGCAGAGGCTCCCCAGGACTTGCCAAGCGCTGGGAGGAGGCAGTGAAAGGGGTTCCCTCACTTCCCCTCCTGGCTCACCACAAATTTGGAGATCCTTCTCTGCTCAATGCGGGCTGAGACGATCTCAAAGAGCAGCTTGATGGGCTTCCAGCGGCCCTTCTCGCTCCGCCAGTACTCCTGCAGCTCCCGTGTGGTCATGTTGGAGTTGGAGCTGAGGCTGCTGGGACCATCTGGAAGGACAGCACCTTTAGGCATTGCCGTGGCTGGGTCACGTGTATTAGAGGCAAGGGCTCGAGGAGATGGCTGGGGCATCAGATGGAACAGCAGAACTCGAGGGGAGCGCTCGGTATCCCACGTCCCTCCCAAGCCCTGCCTGGCTCAGTCTCCCACTGCCAAGTCATTACCCCGGCCAGCATCTGGGCTGGGAAACGCAGCTCTGTTAATTACATCATTTACTTCTGGCCTATAGACACTGTTGTGAAATGCCATGTTCCTGACAAGCAGAGACCAGGCTCGTCCATTTCTGGGCACGTTGTAGCACGGACTCCGTGCTTGTGGTGGGGAGCTCTGGAGCACAGGAGAGTGCAATGAGCCCAACTAAAGACGTCTTGTTCTGCTCTCAGCCTGGCCGGCCTCTCTGGGCCTTCCCCAGTGCATGCTGCTCCTCTGCCTCGAATCCTACCCTCCTATCCTCCAACACAGTGTTTCTTAAGTCTCATTTGAGCCCTGTGGCCCTGAGAGTCCTGAGGAAGCTTAGAGTCATTCCCTAATTTGTATCATACCTGTGCACTTACTGAGCCTCAGAAGCCTGTGTCTGCACAGCCCATTTATCATTCCACTCAGCCCTTGGTGTTTGATCAGGAGCCTCACATCTTGTTCTTTTAGCATTTGTTTTGCATTTCTAACTTTTTCACTGGTGCTTACCCAGAGCTTGAGGTTTGATTTGCTCCAGTTTGCTTATGGGGGACACAGCAGTTGGTCAGCGAGCCCCTCTAGGGTGATAGTAAAAGGAGGTGGCACTATCGTAGGTGTTGCCAGTTCTGGGCCAGAATCCCTTGGCACCCACTCTCCTGGATGGTGCTGCTGGCTTTCTAAGAGAAGGAGCCAGGACTTTGGCTCTGCGAGCTTCTGGGGTACAGCTGCTCGCTTAGGGGCCTCCCTCAGCTGACGCATGGGGCTGGTGGATAATAACTTCTCTCAGATGTGACGACTCCGAGAGGTGTCCCAGCACCTTCCAGAAGGCCATCTCAGAGACTGAGCCCTGGTTGCCTGCCCTGGTCACCTAATCACTGATCCCCCATAGCAGCCTCCTGCCCTTTTCCCCTGGTGTCCCTATTCCCTGCCTGCCTCCTGGTGTCATCTCCCAGCTCAGATCTGCTTTGGGCTGACCCAGGGTCCCACTGACATGGTGCCACTATTCAAGCAAGCCCTGTTCACACCTCCCACATCTGTGTACCTCTGTCCCTTCCCCAGGTCCCAAGCCCCAAGCCTACCTTGGTGTCCTTCAGGTCCTGGATGTGGGAGGTCTTGGCTCGCGGCTGGTGCATCGTGCTCAGTCCTGGCCGTGCTCTGGGTCATGGGTTCCACCCATGCAGGGCACCCAGGGCGCTCAGCACTTGCCATGACCCTGGTCTGCCAGGAGCACAGGGAAGAGCAGTGAGTGCCTGCTTGTGTGGGGTGCTGCAGTCCCTGTAGGAGCCACGCTGCACCCTCCGCTGGTGGGCTGAGGGATGCAGGGGCACCCTGCTGGGTCAAACCCTCTGCTGGGCAGATGGTGCCAAGGCGGTGCAGACCCCTGTCATCCTGTCACGATGCCAGTGCTGTCGAGTCGCTAAATAAGATCACGTCGGTGATGTCAATAGCATTAGTGAACACCTGGGAGAAAGATGCTGACTTGGCCAGATAAATGGCCCAGTATTTAGGGTTTTTTTTAAAAAATTGTTTATTTATTTATTTACTTGTTTATTTGGTACAGGGTCTTGCTATGGGGCTCAGACTCATAGTGATCCTCTTGCATCAGCCTCCCCAGCACTGGGATTATAGGCGTGTGCCACCACGCCAGGTTTCAATGGTCAGCACAGCATGGAGCCTGCATGGCATGTGGTACCAGGGATTGAACCCAGGTCCTTGTGCTCGCCAGGTAGGCACTTAGACCACCGAGCTCTCTCTGGCCCCCAGTATTTAATTTTATCTTACTGTCTGTGTCAAATTTATTTTTAAGCAAACACTGACAACTTACTGTTCCTTCATCATATTACCTACTTCTTCATACCCCCTACCTAATTTGATGACCACAAAACTTTAGCACTCCTCACAAGTAACAGATGAGGGAACTGAGGTCTAGCCCGAGAGTACATGCAGATCGGGGATCCCAAAGTGGAATTCCTCTCAAATGCTTGTGCTTCAAGCCCGACATGCTCGTCTGCGGTGGAAGATGGTTTCTATCTCTCCTTTGCGATAAAGGGACTGAGTGCTGGAGCACCCCAAGAGCAAGTCCTGGTATGTGTTGCCAGGATGCAAACCCAGGAGGACTTGATGCCAAAACCCCTCTTGCATGGGGGCAAGTTGATAAGACGGGCAGCAGGGGTCCAGTGACCCTGGCAAGTGGGCAAGATGACGTAGGGGCTGGCATATTTGTCAGCTTCTCCCTAGAAAATGGGCACAGTAGCAGAACTGGCCTGTGGAGGCTGCTGTGCATATTAGGGCAGCAGTCCTGAAGGGCATCAACGCAGTCCCCCACACCAGGTACCATATTGCTGTCCCTGGTATTAGGATCTGGATACTGTGACAAGTACTTGTGAAATAAGGGACTCTGCTCTGAGGTATAAGCCAGAATAGAATTACAGCTACCCTTGGGTTATAAGAAGGGACAGTGGAAACACACTTGAGCAAGTAGCTGGGGTTCTGTGTAGGAGCAGAGATTTGGGACAAGGAGGCCCAGTGACCTCCCACTGCTTGTCTGGACTCAGGAGAGCTGTGTGCAGGTCCCGTGTGAACTCTGGACTCTTAGCTCCCAGGTTCCAGGCTGAGCCTCTGGCTGATGATGTCCTTGAGGAAAATGGGGTCACTGCTGCTGCAGTGTTGTCTCTTATGTCTCTGCCTGAGACAAGAGCCTTTCCCAGTGCATCAGACTAAGGAAGGGGCAGCTATCAGGGCCCACAGCCTGCGCCTCAGTGGCAGCTCTGGCTACCCCAGGCCAAAGGAACCCTGAGTGTTCTCCAGCTGGCTTCTGGACAGTTACGCAGTGGGTACTCCTGGGGCCTCCCATCCACCTCTCCTGCTATAGATGGGTAGAAAGAGGCACAGAGTGGGGGCCTCACTGGGCCAGGACTGCACACACATGAGCATGTATAGCTGGCACACCTTTTTTGTGTCTCAGGGGCCAGAAGCCATGGCCTTCCACCTGACTCACTTAAGCAAGGTCTCTATTTCTTCACAGGCAAGGTAGTGCCACAAGCCCTGACTTGCTGGTGACACGATTGATAGCTAAGGCTGGGTGCCTCATTTTTGGCTAAGCAAGTCAGCAGGTGGCCCACATGCTTTTTTATCTCACGGGATTTTGGCTGTCATGGAGGCCCCACGTTTCCTGTGGGCACTCCTCTGTGCCCCCTCAGTCCGCTCATCTGTGCTGTAGGTGATGGCGAGTGACACTAGCATCCACGGTCCCAGCCCGTCCAGCTCTGCTTCCCTGACCCGAAGCTGGTGCCAGGGCAGAAGCAGGGCTCTGCTTTCCCAGAGATGCTTTAAGTTTCCAGAAATGACAGCATGGCAGAATATTCCAGTAAAGACCTAGGAAAGCTGATCATAAGACCAGAGCTTAGAATAAAAATCAAATTCGGCAGGCAGTGCCAACTCCCTTATGTTTTCTCTTAGGGGCTGGCTGGGAACTGCCCACTGAAAGAGGAGTGGAAGGGAAAGAATCATGCGTTGCTGCATCCATGGGACTGTGAGCAGCTTCCTATCCACCTCTAGGCTTCAGGTTTCCCATCTGTGAAATGGGACGGCTGTCTTGTTACTCTAAATGTTCTTGGGAGACAGCCAAGCAGGGGTTCAGTGGCTTCTCCCCTGCCCTCCCTCCCCCACCCCGTGGCCTTGGCAGCAAACATTCCTGGGCAACAACAAAGCACTGCAAATGTTGGTGCTGTTGGCTGGGGGCCTCCCTTGGCCCAGATAACAACGGGCTTCCCAGTCCTCTGGACCCTTCAGCTCCTCATGCGAGACAGTTGTTCTCCTCCTTTTCTGCCAGGGTCCCTGGCCCTCACTTCCCCCTTCAAGGGGCTGCAGAGGGTGTCTCATCTGGGTGGAGCCTCTAGGGGATTGAAATACAGCGCCCCCCTCCGCCTGTGGGGAGACAGAAGGGCTTTGGCTATTGGATGCACAGCTGGGCCGGGGCAGGTATTACGGGACAACCTGGGTGCTCGCCTGAGCAGCCCTCAACGCAGAGGCTCCCCAGTGGGCCTGCAACAGACCCTCCCTTTGGAGGAGGGTCCAAAGCACCCATTTCTGGATACTTGCCCAAAAATCGGATTTCCCTGCACTGCAGGCCCAGAGTCCCAGGTAGCAGGTCTGGGGTGGGCCCTGGAGCCTGCATTTTGTACAGGTCCCCCTGAGGTCCCTGCTAGGTTGATGTAGGAGTGCTGATCTCACTTTTTGAGAAACACGGGCCTAGTTACTTATTTCCCAGGACCAAGATAGGTTGTTCAAGTGTCCAGCATTTTGGAAGGAATTGAAGTGACAAATGTAGGGGAAGGGGGTTCCCTGCCTGCTGTACCCCAATGTACTAAACATAGGACCCCTACCCAGAGGCTGTCATCTTCCCTCCTCTGTCCCACCCAGCACCTAATAGGTACAGAGAGAGAGTCACAGAAGATGGGGACAGAGGCCACATTGAGTGGAGGCCAGCTGATTTGGGATCTAACACTGACCTGAGGTCTTCAGTCCCTGTGTGTGCTGAGGGTCCGGGAGATGGTCACATGTCCCCTTTGTCTCTCTGTTCCAAGCTCCAGCAAGCTGTAGAGTGGCTGCTACTTTGCTAAGTTCCCTGTTTGAAAACAGGAAATGGGCTGTGTGACCCGCTCCTGATCACCCAGCCCATTGGCTGCTGAAAGGTGGTGTTCAAGCAACCAACCAGGGTTTTCTTCAGCAGCCAGCAGGGTGGAGCAGGCGGTGAGGGCTGGCTCTCCCTGCTCCCTGGGGAACCCTTACTTCCCAGCAACCTCACTGCCCCCGGAGACCTGGACCATCCTGCTGTTCAGACAGTGGTTCCCGGAGCTCTCTTTCAGGCCTTTGCTGTTGGTGTGACAGAAGACCACAAAATAAAGAAAAAAAAGTTTAGTTGACTCTCAGCTCTGGAGGCTAAGAAGTCCAGGGACACTGTGGTGGTCTTTGGGGAAGGACCTTCCCTGGGAGCAAGTGGAAGGGCAAGAGGGAACCTGGCAACTTGGCAGCCACCCTCTCCATGGTGATGGCACTCACCCATTTGCGAAGCCTCTGCCCACCCTCATGACCTAAGCACTAGGCCCCAATGCTATGGGGTTTGGGACCAAACTTTCAGCAATGAATTTGGGGAGTACATCCCTACATGCGATGGCCTATTACTGTGCCCTACAAGCTAGGGCTCAATAGGAAACTGAGGCTTGGAACACAGAGCTGGTGGAACGCATAGCTGGTGCCTAGTGTGGAAGGCCATGGGGTGAGAGGGTCTCACTAGTTCAGTAAGTTGCTCAAGTTGGGCTCTAACTTGTGTTCCTCCTGTCTCAGCCTCCTACAGTGCTGGGATTATAGATGTGTGCTACCATACCCACCTGGTTCTATATGATTTTCCCAGGTGGAATTACTGGGCCTCCAGGTTGGAATGGTCTCAACTGTGCTAGATCAAGCCATGCCATTTTTCCAGCATGTCTGTGACATTCTGCATCCCCAGCAGCAGCTCATGAGAGCTCTGGGTGCTCCACCTTCTCTCTCACCTTTGGCGTTGTCAGGGTTTGGTGCTGTAGACGTTGTAGTCGGTGTGCTGTGGTACTTCGTCATTTCCCTAAAGGCTAGTGATGTCGGGCACCTGCTCATGGGCTTATTTCCCATCTTTATTTTTTCTTCAGTGAAGTGTCTGTTCAAGTCCCGTGCTCATCTCCTTGCTGAATTAGTTTTCATTGGTTTGTGGGTGTGCTTCATGGGCCTGTTGCTTCTCAGGCTCTGTTCTGTGCTTTGCCTTTGTTCTCTCTCAGTAGGTTCTTAGGATAAATAGAAACTGCCAACTCTAAGTTGCTCAGCCACATAGTTCTTTCTTTCTTTCTTTCTTTCTTTCTTTCTTTCTTTCTTTCTTTCTTTCTTTCTTTCTTTCTTTCTAAAATATATTTAGGACAGGGTCTACAGGGCCCCACTACACAGATCAGACTCGTAGTGATCCTCCCTTTTTCAGCCTCCCAAGCTGAATCTCCAGTCTCAATCTCCATCTCAGCATACCCTGGGAGCAGGGCCTGCACGACACACTGGGTATTGAACCCTAGCCACTGAGCTCTGCTTAAGCAGGCGCTTTAGTCCACTGAGCTATCTGGCTGGCTCAGTCTTTTGTTTCATAGCCAGGTCAAGGAGCTTTCTCCTGCATTTGGCAGCCACCTCCAAGGCCATTGGGAGGCCTAAGGTGAGTCAAGATGTACAAAGGGTTTAGAACAATGCTGTGCTGTCTGCATGGACTGTTGTTTTCCTATCTTTAGTTTGCCTTTCTTGTGCGGGGTTCTCTAATGCGCCTGTTTACTTGTGACTTTCTTTATTTCAATGATCACTGAATCTCCTCACACCACTATACCATGGCTGTCACAAGGAGGGCTGCATATGTGAGGCCTGTTTTTGTTTTGAGGGAGAGAGCCTCAGGGAAGTGTTGTGCATGGTGTCCTCTACCGCGGGCTGGGGAGCCCCGGGTGCTGCTGCCTGTCTCCTTTGTCACCGACCCACAGGGGCAGGAGGTGACCTGGAGGTGGGTGCTCACACAGCATGAGTCTAGGCTGCCCCTGTCCTCTGCTGCCTGGCTTGGGCCTGGCCCACTTTCCTGTTGTCCTGCTCAGCCTTGGTGCATGTCAACTACCACTTCCTCTTCCGGGGCCAGGAGACAGACTTTCTTTGGAAATCCCCAGAACTGGAGGATGTCTGGCCTGAAGTACCCATCTAGATGGGACTGACGGGCAGGCCTCGTGCCTGGGTTTCTTCTGGGTGTGCCTTTCCTCTGGAGCCCTAGTGGTAGAGAATGGGCAAGGGCAACATCTTGGTCTGTTAATACTCTGCCATAATAGGACCATGGCCTGGCAAGCTTCTCACAGTTAGGGAGGCTAGGAGGTCCCAAGACGGGACAGGCAGATTCAGCACCTGGGGAAGGCCCATTCCTGTTTTGAGAGTGGCTCTCTTACAACTCCATGGCAGAAAGGGCGAGATGGATCACAACATCTCTCTTATAAGGCACTGACTGAGCCTGTTCCTGAGGGTACCCTCACTACCTAATCACCTCCCAAAGCCCCTGGCTCTTTGTGCCATCACATTGGGGTTAGGAGTTCAGCATATAAATTAGGAGCAGGGTGGGGGCACATCAAGGCCTTAACATGCACACAAGGTTCCACTGTCATGGGGGGGGGGAACAACAGGGGACACACCTCATTGTAGTGCTGAGACCAGATGGTGATGAGGGGGTCACTGAGGAGCCCTGGGGAGTTGGAGAGGGGAAGCTCTGGCATCTTGGAGTCTGGGTACCTCTTCTAGAATTCAGAACCAGAGCACCTCTCTTTTGTCCAAGGCCTTTGGTGGCTTCCTGCTGCAATCAGAGCAAATTCAGACTCCTTACCAAGGCCTCCCCTGCCTTCCTCAATGTCACTGGGTCCCCTCCCAGTGTCACTGGCCATGCTCACCGCAGCTGCCTGAGGCAGCTCTGGATTGTGCAAGCGTTGGTGTTTCTGCAGTTCCTGGGGCTGGAAATACCCTTCTTTGGTTCTTTCCATAACGTAATACTCTCTTTCACATCATTAAGCAGCAGCTTCTTTGTCCCTCCTCTAGGCAACCTTCTCCTGACCCCTCTGTCAAGACCCATCATTTGCTTATTTGTTTACAGACTGACTGTGTCAGCATTTTGTCCCTAGCATCAAGCACAGTTCCTGCCACCTAGTGGGTGCCTGGTACCTGTTTTGCATGTAAGCCAGCCATGGTGGTACACACCTTTAATTTTAGCACTCTGGGAGGCTGAGGCAGGAAAGCATAAGTGTGAGCCCAGCCTGGGCAATTTAACAACTTGGAGACACCATATCTTGAAATGAAAATAACAGGCATGAGATTTAGCTCAGTGTGAAGTCTCTAGGTTCAACTCCTATGTCTTCCTTCACTCTTCAAAAAAGCAGAGGAAAAAATAATTGTTGTGTTAGTGAATGAATGAATGAATGAATGAATGAATGAATGAATGAATGAATAGGGTAAGCACAGAGAAGTGATTAACTCATAGAATGATCCTGGGCAGGCTACCCACCCCCTTCTGAGTTTCCATTTTTCTTACTGTAACACAGCATTAAGTCAACTCCTCTAGCAGCAAAGCTCTGTATTTGAGCAAATCACTGAGCCCTAGCAATGACTGCTCACCACCACTGCAGATGCCCAACAGGCTTGGGACTGTGACAGTGCAACATTTACTTTGAAACATTTAACAGGAAGTGGTGGCTGCCCGTGGGCCTCTCCAAGTCTGGCGAACAAACCTCAGCTGGCCAGGGTTTTGCAGGTGATACAAAATCTACTCCAGTGAACCTAGGGTTTTTTTTTTTTTTTTTTTTTTGCACCTGAGTGTTTGAAGGTTTTTCATGCTTTAGGATTTTAAAATCAGGGCCACAGATGGAGTTCACTATGGGGCGCAACTGAGACACACTAGGGAAGGCCTGGGGTGCAGGTGTCATTTCTGCATGCCAGGCTGGGAGCTCCAGGCACTGTCCCTGAGCCTTCTGGTCTTCCCTTACTCTCTGGATGGTCAGACTTTCTGAGCTGAGGCTGGATCTGTGATGAAGGGCTGGATTGGGCATGTGTTCCGCCACTGAGCTACCCCCCTTGCATACCTATCTCTGCCTTCTATCAGGACGACACATAAAATATGCTTCCCAGATGGCTGTGTTCTTGCTGTGGAGGGGTGAGGGGGTCTCTTGGATGACAGCACCATAGTAGCTGATGAATTGTGTCAACTTGAGAAATTGAGAAGCTTAATTAAATTGACTCAGCAATTCCACACCCATGGTGGCTCATCACCTGGATGGTGTAAAAGGGAAATGAGGAAGCGCAGATGGGATCCCATCTCCAGAGGAGCTCCAGCATTCGCCTTCAGCCTTCTAGTGCAGACTCGTTGGCCTTCTGTTGCAGCCCCACTGGCCTCTTGGTACAGACTTGCGTGGCACACTGCAGTGCGCTCCAGACCTTGGACTGAACCCTTTGGTCTCCAACATGCAGATGCCCTCTGTGCACTTCCTCATGTGATTCTGCGGGTGACCCTTGTAAGTCAATCTTATAATTTCTTATGCACTTGCATATCTTTTCTTATATCTGTTTCTCTAGTAAAACCCTGACTGATCCAGGCACTAACACCATTCATCTTTGAGCTCTTACCACATGCCGAGTCCTAAGAGACAAGGTCCAGGTGGGTTGTCATTTCCACTTAGTAGTTAGGGAGACGGTTATGGCTTGGATCTAAAATATCTCTTAATGGGATGGAGTGTGGAGGGCTTTTTTCCCCAGTGTTAGGAGGTGGGACTTCTCAGAGGCAGTTTGACCAGGAGGGCTGTAAGTTCCCCAGCAGATTAATCTCCTGATGGATTAATAACTTGATGGCATTTATGGAAGTGCTGCAAACTTAGGGGAGAGATCCTGCTTGAAGAAAGTGGCTCATGGGCAGCATATTCTAGGGGACTATATCGTGTCCCTGGCCCCTGCCCATCTGTCTATTTTCTGGCTTCCATAAGATGAGCAGTTTTCTTCTCCATACTCTTCTGCCAATGATGCTTCTCATCACAGCCTAAAACAGTGGGGCCAGCTCACCATGTAACACCTCTGAAGCCATGAGCCACAGTAAACTTTTCTTCTTTTAAGTTGTTTTCTTGGATATTTTGTCACAGCACTGAGAAGCTGACTGATACAGAGACTGAGCCCAAGAAAGACTAAGTAACTGGCCAACCACACCAGAGTTAAGTGGTAGAACTGGAATTAAACTCAGTTTTGCTTGCATCTGAAGTCACTGCTATACCCACCTATTGTCACTACCTGCAGAGAGAGCCAAAGCTCAAGGTGGCATACTGTGTGCAGAAAGAAGCTGGTGCCAATGACAGGTGCTCATTGGGATGGTGGGAAAGCCAGCCTTTCATTTGTTCACCATCTGGTGCTGGAGGGTTTTGGGCCTTGGTGAGGGGTGTGCAGATTGGAGTGGAGACCTGCATAGGGGCTGCTGCTCAGTGTGAGTCCAGAGTGATCTGCTGTGGCTGTGGGTCTGTCCATCTTCCCATCCCAGCAGGCTGAAGAGAGCCCCTGCTAGGTGGGGGGCTGCCCTCTGGTAACCTCTTCCTAGCTAGCCAGCCAGTTTCATGTTATACAGCCCAGAGGATTACTCCAGAAGAAGACATCCCAGGACTAGAGCTCCTGGAGGCGTTGTCCCTGCCCCTTGTGAGCACTGCCTCACTGGTCCCTGGGTCAGAGCACTTGGGAAAGAAACATCACCAGAGTATCCTAATTTCTTGCCCCCAGCACAGGCCCTGCACACAGGGAGATTTTTATAGGTGCTCCTCTAACACATTGAAAAGGTTTGAAATAATCATTATGTAGTAGTACATTAAGGAGATACAGACTAGCTAAAGAGATTTTTAGGAGCTGAGTGTATTGGTGTGCATCTATAATCCCAGCTACTAGAGAAGAGAGGCAGGAGTGCAATTTAGACAGTCTCAAAAAAGAAAAAAAGAGTACTTATAATCCAATCATAAATTTTGATGGATAGTGTTTTAGATTCAACACATAAGCATAGATTCTTGTTACGTAATAGCAACTTACAATATAAAACATTTTTACAACCCAATTATTTTTTATCGAGATATAATACCCATATCGTAAACCCTTTTAAGATGTACGATTCACTGGCTTTTAGTACATTCATATGGTTGTATAATCAGCACCATTACCTAAATCTAGAATAATTCCATAGTGCCAAAAACAAACTGAATTTCTTTGTTCCTGCCAGTCCTCTACAGGTACAAATCTACTTTTTGTCTCCCTGGATTTGCTTACCCGAGCCATTTCGCGTAAGTGGACTCATGAGAGGTGGCATTTTGGATCTAGTTTCTTTCATTATATTTTTAAGATTCATGTGTATTCCAGTATATGTCAGTACTTTGATTAATTTCATGTGGTGATGGGGGAGGCCAGGTAGCTCAGCGGGCTAAAGCACATGCTTAGGCAGAGCACAGAGGCCAGGGTTCAATCCCTGGATGCTGTGCCGGCCCTGCTGAGATGGGTGATTGAGACTGAGCATGGTGGTGCACGCCTGTAATCCCAGCACTTGGGAGGCTGAAACCAGGAGGACCACTATGAGTCCGATCTGCGTCGCGGAACCCTGTAGACCCTGTAGACACTGTACTAAGTTAAAAAAAATCATGTGGAAATACTACTTTTGTTTAATCCAATTATTGACCAATCGGCATTTAGGTCATTTCTGCTTTTTGCTATTATGAATAGATGTCTATGAACATTTGTGTGCAGGCTTTTAAAAATTCTCTTGGGTGTGGAATTGTTGGCTCATGTGGTAGCTTTATGATTATTTTGAAGCACCCCAAAACCATGATGGTCTCACCATCTTACATTCCCATCATCAGTGTGTGGGGATTCTAATCTCGCCATGTATTTTCTAATACTTCTTATTTTCTCTTTTTTAGATTCTGGTCTCTCTCGTGGGCAGAAGGTGGCATTTCATTGTGGTTTTCATTTGCATCTTCCTAGTGATAAACAATGTTGAGCATCCTTTTAATGTGCTTATTGGCCACTTCTAAATCTTCTTTGTTATACTGTCTATTAAAATCCTTAGCTCATAAGCTTTGTGAAAACTGAACACAATATGTTGGAAAGTTAAGAAAAAAACCCAAATGAATATCATATTGACATCAGTCTAGTGAGTGATAAGATTTACACCAACAGTTAAAGTAAACATTGGCAGTGATTTTCAGTATTTCCTGCCACAAAACTCACTCTAGAGCACCTCAGGTAATACAGTGTAGCTCTACTTGTTGAAACTAGAAACCGTACATGGATCGGCATTAAGGAGAACATCAGTAGCAAAGGAACTTCAAGAGCAGAGACAATCTACCATGAGTACACACAGCACATCTCAGAATAGAAATTACTTTGGCATGACTAATGCCTACAATATGTGCAAGGGAGGAGAAAGGCCATGTTGGAGGGGGCTTTTGGACACTTATGCTGTAGAAGTTTAAATTCATTCAATGTGTAATGAGAAACAATGATAAATTTGTCTTTTAGACACTGAACTAGTTGATTAACTCAAAAGTACTGTGTTATTCTTAGCTAATTCCAAGATGAGCTCAAAGTGATCACTTAATTTTATCACTTTTAATGCCAATATGACACTACACACACACAAAGTGTATTGCTTTGTTATGCATGTGAATAAGCAATTTATAAAACTGTAACATTATATGTGTATATAAAATAGAAAATCAAATGTTACATATGTATATTTATGTAAATTCATGTATGTCTATATCTTCCCTGGTCAACTTAAACTAAATGCTCATCTTTTATGCATAAATTTGTGTATCATGTACCTATTTTATTACATGTCCTCATTTTAATGCAATTATTTCTTTAACATTCAGTTTTGAAAATTTTTACTTAAATATTTTAGTGACGTAAAATGTTCAGGATTTAGAGTATATTTTTCTATATGACTGGTACTAAGGAGCCGCAATAATGGGAAAAATCCTAGAATAAACATTTTTAGTTATAAGAAAAAAAATCCTTAGCTCAGGGCCAGAGTTATAGTTCAGTGGGATAAGTGCCAACCTGTCAAATACAAGGTCCCAAGTTTGATTCCTGGCACTGTTAAAAAAAAAAAAAAAAAGAAAAAAAAAAAAAAAAGTAAAATCCTTAGTTTATTATTGAGTTTGAGGAGTTTTTTTTTTTTTTTTTTTTTTGTGTCTTAGGGAAGGATCTACAGGGTGTACAGAGTCTCGCTGCATAGATTGGACTCATAGTGATCTGCCTGTTTTCAGCCTCCCAAGAGCTGGGATTATAGGCACTCTCCATCACATCCAGTCTCAATTGTCATCTCAGTGTGCCCCAGGCAGGGCCAGCATGGCAGAACCGAGGATCGAACCTCTAGCCCCTGCCCTTACCGCAGGCCCTTTAATCCGCTGAGCTATTTGGCCAGACCTTTATTTATTTATTTATTTATTTATTTATTTATTTATTTATTTATTTTCAGGCAGGATCTTACAGTGTAGCCCAGGCTGACCTCAAACTTGATTGAACTCACTGTGATCTTCCTACCAGTCTCACCAGTGCTCAGATTACAAGCATGTACCACTACATGCAGCTAGTTTGAGAAGTCTTTTATATCCTATATTCTAGGTACAATTTGCAAGTATTTTCTTGTACGCTGTTGACTGTCTTTTCACTTTCTTCATGGTGTCTTTTGAGGAACAAAAGCTTCTAACTTTAAGCCCAGTTTACCCATCTTTTTTCCTTTGGTTGCTTATAGGGTTAAATCTGAGAAATTATTGCTTCACCTGCGGCAATCAAGATTTATACCTATGTCTTCTAAGAATTTTATATTTAGGGCCAGCCACATAGCTCAGTGGACTAAAGTATTTGCTTAGACAGCTACAGGGGCTGAGGGTTCAAACCCTGGCCTGTGGTGCTGGCCCCATCCCTGGGGTGCGCTGAGACAGTGATTGAGACTGGGTGTGGTGGTGCACGCCTGTAATCCCAGCACTTGGGAGGCTGAAAACAGGAAGGATTGCTACGAGTTCAATCTACATAGTGAGACCTTGTAGACCCTGTACTAAATACAAAAAAAAAAAAAAAAAAAAAAATTAACTCCTGCATTTCAGCCTTTGAGCCATCTTGATTTAATTTTGTATACAGGCTGAAATAGGACTCCACATTCATCCTTTGGTGTGTGGCCATCCAGCACTGCGTATGTCTGTCAGGGTGACTGCTCTTCCCCCTTAACCTGCCTTGGCGAAGAGTGAGGATGGAGCACAGTGATAGAGCACTTGGCCTAGTGTACTTGACACCCTGGGTTCAACCCTCAGCTCCATAGAAATAAACAAATTGCTCTGGAAATTTATTTTATTTTATTTTTTTGGCAGAACTGGGGATTGAACTCAGATCCTTGCATTTGTCTGTCAAGAACTTATCCTCCTGAGCCATTTCCCCGGCTCCAACTCTGGCAATTTAAAATGTAGTTCTTATTTAAAAAATAAGCTACTTTTAAAATTTAGCCTTAAAGTGGCCATTGTTCATTGTTCTATGCTAATAAACATACACCACCCTAGGTTTCCTTCTACCACTGAGCTACATCTCAGCTGCTTTTCAAAATTTTATTTGAGACGGGGGTCTCACTAAATTGTATCGCTGACCTTGAACTTGAGGTCTTCCTGCTTCACTTTCTTGAATAAGAACATTAGCGACAGGCTTGTATTGCCATTGAGGAGGAGTTTGAGGGGCAGGTTCAGGGACACACAAGGAACTGATTGGGGACTCCCCTGTGTGTGTGGGCAAAGTATCCAGAACCAGAGTGAAGAAGAAGGAGGAAGTGGACATTGGGAAGATAAGCTGTTGTTTTTGAGATTCAGTCATTTTGAATCAGGGCCACGATAATTTAGCACTTTGTACTCACGCCATGACTAGCGTGACAGTCACGCTACACTATATCTAGTTTGCTATCAGATCTTTTAATAATAAATTCTTAGTGAAATGCATCAGACATAAAGGAAAATGTAAATATCATACATGTTTAATTTGACCGGTTTTCACAAAGTATTTGTGTCTTGGTTATTTTTCTTTCATTGTTGAGGCAAAATACCTGACACCCAGAATCAAGGAAGAAAAACTTCATTTAGCTCACCATTTGTGGAGGCTTCAGTCCATACTTGGCTGGCTCCGAGGCAGGGTGGCACATGACAGTGGGCAGCAGTTTGTGGTGGTGGAAAACAGCAAAGGCAACAAAAGCAAAGGGGAGGAGCAACAGAGAGCAAGCCTCCTTCCCTCCCTTGTACTGTATCAGGCTACCCACCCCAGGGCAGGGGTAGCACTCACCCCCATCATCCCAGCATTGGACCATGGATCAACCAAAAACTCTAGTAGCCCACCCCATGACTGCATGAGGCTTTGCAGGGGCATCTAGACACAAAGCACAACAACTTGCATCCTTGTAACCACCATTCAGACCCAAACTAGAACATTACTAGCACTCCAGAGGCCCCCTTTCCTCCCTACTCATTCCACCTCCTCCCCAGTGGCACCCTCTATCTTGACTCCTCCCACTGTAATTTAGCTCCACCTGCTTTTGAATTTTATACAAGTAATATCACCCAGTGTGCATGCTTTTGTGTCTGGCTTCTTTCACTCAACAATACTGTGGGCCTTTTGGGCTGCAGTAGCTTATTCATCTTCATTGGCTATTAGAATCACAGTGCCAATTTACTGTACATTCACTTAAGAAATATTCATTACCTGCCAGCTCTGCTCCAGGGAACAAGGCAGGTGATTCCTGTTCCTTTATAGCTCATGTTCCCTTGGGTGAGAGGCTATATGGAATATACAGCATGTGGTGCAGAGAGAAGTCCTATGCAGGAAAGCATCAAGGAGAGCAAGGAAAACTACCTGAGGTGTTGCAGATGTGCACAGAGCACTCACTGGAGGGACCACGTGTAAGCAGAGACCAGAAAGAGAAGCAAGGAGCCGGGCAGACTTCTAAAGGAGGAGCATTCCAAATGGAAGGATCAGCAAGTGTGGGTGCCTGGAGGTCGAAGAAGGCTTGGCGTGCTTCAGGGACAGCTGGGAGACCAGGATGGCTGGAGCAAAGGGAGTGCGGGGAGACTGGTGGTGGTGGTGGTGGTGATGGTGGTGGTGGTGGTGGTGGTGGTGGTGAGGGCCAAGAGAGCACTTGCAAGGATGCTGGTTTTTACTGATTGATATAGGAGTCACCAACAAAGGGTGAAGTCTGTTTGATTTTTTAAAGCAGACTCACTCTGACTGCTATACTGAAGAAGGCCTGCAGCAAGCATCATGGAGAATGGCCAGCAGCTCTGAGGAAACCCAGGAGAGACGTGATGAGCCATGCTCCCGGGTGGCCATGGCGGATCAGGCAAGGAGTGGCTGCCTCCAGGGTTACTCTGAAGCTCAAGCCAAGCATTTGCTCCTGGGTGGGATGCAGGGGACCAGTGAAGGTGGGTTGGGTTGAGTTTTCTAGGTGCTCTGCCTGTTCCCTGCTATTGGGCACGTAGGGTTCCAGCGTTTCACTGTTACAGACAAGATGTGGTAACTGTTCTTGTAGGTGGGTCTGTACAGTTAGGACATAACTTCTGTGGCCAGAGCCCTAGGGCAACTGTCACTATTTGGACAGTTTAATTCATCTTTGCGTGCCTCAGTTTCTTTATCTCTAAATTAAGGATAATAATAGCTAACACTATGTAAGTGAGTCTTATTTATGAAGGTCAATACATTGTGAGCGCTATATCAATGACAGCTATTTTCATTATTTTGGCTTTAAATGAGACCCCAATATAAGTGCTTTCAAAAAGAGCATTTATAGTAACACCTTAAATGGAAAACATTGTCACTTGCTTGGAAGACTTGAAATGCATATAGTAAATTTAAGGGAAACAAAACAATGTCATTAAGAGCTGTTTAGGTTCTATTGGGAGGTTGAATAGAGCAGGCTGTGTCCAAGCCCTGTGAGTACTGAAGTGGGCCCTCTCTCCTCAGCCTAGCAGAAGGACTGACAGACTGTGTAAGATGAGGAACTGTATTGAAAGGCCTTGTCCACTCCCCCCCCACCGTGTGTCATTTGGGAGTCGCATAGTATTAGAGCATTTAGGTGACCAACAACTTAAGGATCACTTAAAGAGTGCATCAAGTTTGTACTAGTATCAAAGATTTTCTAGCTTTTAATTTCATAAGATATGGCCGATGGGCTGGGGAGATAGCTTGGTGGTCTAAGCACCTGACTGGCAAGCACAAGGACTCGGGTTCAATCCCTGGGACCCCATGACTTGCCGGCCCTGGGAACCCCAGGTGAGCCCAGCTGGCTATGGAAACCGGACATGGTAGCACAGGCCAGTGATCCCATTGCTGGGAAGGCTGAGACAGAAGGATCACTATGAGTCCAAGCTGCACAGCAAGACCCTGTACCAAATAAATAAATTAATAAAAATTTTAAAAAGATATGGCTGAGTGTGCGTGTGTGTGCACACGTGCGTGCGTGTGTTGAGGTGAGTGTGTGTGGGGAGGGGTGTTGTTCTTAGAAATCTCCGTTGCCCTTCTAGTTAGAACATGGTTCAGAAAGGCACTCCATGACCAGGCATGGAAGCACACCTTGTGAGTCCAGCACTCAGGAGGGCCGAGGCAGGAATGATCTCAAGTTCAAGCCCAGCCTGGGCAACTTAGCTATGGAGACTGTTTAAAAAACAAGACTGAGGATGTAGCTTAGTGCAAAAGTCCTAGGTTTACTCCCCAGTACCGGAAAAAAAAAAAAAAAAAAAAAAAAAAAGAAGAAGAAAAGAGAAAGAGGGAAGAAAGGAGAAAAAAGGGAGATACGTTAGCAATGCCTCTGATTTCCAAGGGCAGACCCATCCATACCCATCTTCACCTGTCCCAGACTGGGACCAACAAGCCTGAGGCCTTCCTTTCTGCGGCTGGAGCCAGGAGGGGCGGGGCTGCCCGGAACCTCGCTGTGGGGGCGTGGAGGGGGCAGGGAGGAGGCGGGGCGAGGGCGGGGTGACGACCCAGCTCTAGAGTTTGGACTGATCCTGGGCTGATCCTGGGAGTCGCGGCCCCAGCCCGGCCGGCGCAGGATTGCATCGCTGGCTGCAGGGCGGTGAGTTCCTATCCAGGGCCCTGCCTGTGCTTCGCGCTGTGGGTGGGTTGGGGAGACTGGAAGTGGGCGCCAAGAAACCCACTTCTGACTCGGACCCCTGTCTCCGCCGCTGCCCTGACCGCTGGGCTTGGGGCGAGGCTGCCTCAGTTTACCTGGGGACATCCTGCGGTGGAAAATGGCGGTGAAAGAAAAGGGGGCGTCTCCGGGTTGGGGAGTTCTTTGTGGTAACAGGGATGAGGAGATTTGGGGGCGGGAGCCTTGGAGCTCTGAGGCTGTGACCAGTGGGTGGCAGTTCCTTCCTCTCACTGGGTCTCTTGTGACACTTAGGGAAGGCTCCTGCTCCTCCCTCCCACTTGGCGAGTGAGAGCCCCAGGTTCCGATCCTGGCAGGTCCAGACAGGCCCCCGCCCAGGCCTGCCGGGCCCACATCCTGCAGGCCTTGGCCTCTTCTGGCTTCTCAAGCTGGTGCCATGGCCATCTGGTCCTACCTGTTTTCGTACAAAGCTTCCCGCACCCCAAGGAAGTGGAGTGTCCTGCAGCTGAGTGAGCACCGCAGACAGAGCCCTGGCCTCCTGCCCTGTAGCCTCAGTTTCCCCATGGGCTGTGCCTGGTCTCCTCTGGGTTCCTTGTTCTGGGGAGGGAGAAAGGCTGCCCTGTCACCCCTCCCTGGTCCTTTAGGGAGGAGGCCCAGAATCACAGCCCCACAGCCTCTGCTCTGTCCTGGTCCCACCTCCACAGGGTGCCAGAGCTCTGGGTTTGCTGCTCAGCCCAGGCCCCTTGGCCTCTCTGCACTCTGGAGCCTAAGGCTGGAAGGGGCCCATCTAGCCTGGACCCCAGGTCAGAATCCCTCTGTCGCATAGACCTGTGACCAGGAGCTCACTTCTGAGGAGGTGGCTATTTGTGTCCGGCAGCTCTAATTTCATTTAGTTCAAGTCTGTGGCATGCAGATCCTGCACCTTGGTCCATATCTGCTTTCTGAGCAAATTCATTCATTCATTCATTCATTCATTCATTCATTCCTGCTTTATCAGATGACACACGGGAGATATAGCAATGGAAAACCCAGACAACACTCTGCCTTTGTGGAGTGCACATGTTGAAAGGAGCATAAGCAAGGAAATAAGTAAATACCTTGCACTGGTGTGGTGAGAGGTGCAGTGGAGACAACGCAGGGGCAGGTGCTGGGGTGCTGGGGTGCTGGGGTGCTGGGGTGCTGGGCTGGGGTTTGCAGTGCTGTACAGCACAGGCAGGGCAGGCCTGTAGACTGTGATCACCAAACAAATCATTAGGAACCATCTGGCTGTCTAGGGCAGTGATGGCAAACCGTTTAGAGTTCCCAGTGAAACAAACAGCCCTCCACATCCACGGGCCAGAGGTTTGATAGGAGAAAGCAGAGAGCAGCCGTGAAACTAGAAGCCTGCGCAAAGGCCCCAACCCGAGGCAGGAGCCCACCAGGCAGTCCAGGCAGGTGCAGCTCTGGTTTAGCCTAAGATCAAAGAGAGAAGGCAGGTGTAACCAGAGCAGGGAGAGGATGCGGGGAGTCAAGAGGAAGAGAGTCCAGGATGGTGAGGGGGTGAGGGTCCATCGGAGCGGGTCTGCTGCCCACGGCCTTGGGCACACCGGACAGGCTTTGGCTTTCAATTGGAGTGCGGTCAGAGGGCTCTGTGCAGAGGAGCCACCTGCCCTGAACCAGGGGCTGTGGGCTCATCTACTGAAGGGAGGACCCCAAGAGGGGACACTGCTGTCATCCAAGGGTGAGACTGTGGGAGAATTTACCACAGCATAGAAAGGCGGTGAAAAAAAACTTTAGGCTTTCACATTTTCAAAAATTTCCAGTTTTGAAGAGTGGGCTGACAGGACTTGAGATACACCAGAGATGGAATCAAGGGTGACTCTGAGGTTTTCAGCTTGAGCATCTACAAGATTGGACCACTGTCATTCACGATGGACCCTCTTTAGGAGGCAGATAGGGGTTTGACTTTGTGGCTGTGCAGGTTGAGATGCTCCTTAAGCATACAGGTGATGCTGTGGAGGCGGCTGGGAAAACCTCACGGGGGTTGGGGCTGGCAATAGTGTGATGCTCTGGGTCCTCGGGGTGGCTCAGGCCAGGCAAGGAGACAGAAAGAGCTGCCCTGACGTGGGAGGGAGATGGGACTCGCATCCTGGGGGAGTGCTCCTAGAGGAAGGGGCAGGGAGCCACCAGGATATTGTGCTGGCTGCCTTGGCAGAGCAGGTGAGATGGTGCGAGTTGGGCTATAGGACATTGCTGGTGACCCTGATGGGAGGGAGAAGACTCGGGCAGCAGATATGACATTGGAGTGAGAGGGAGGGGTCCAGAGGGGGATTTGGTCTTTCTGCACCCCAGTGAAGACATCTATTAAAGAGGGAAGCTCGGAGGTGGGAGGGAGAGTGGAGCATGGCCAGGGAGGGGGTGGGTCCAGCGCTCCAGGGGCGGCTCAGTCCCTCTTGGGACCAAGGTGGTTCTGGTTGGGCTTCCCTGACTTGTCTTCCCTCGGGCTAAGAGCACTGGCTCAGAGAACCCCGATGGGGAGGAAGGAAGAGGTGCCAGGACAGGCGCGGGCCCTGGGGTCAGGGAGGACCAGCATCACCTGCTGATCCTCTGCTTCAGCCAGGAGGACAGGACAATAGTGACACAGAACTTATAATAACTGAAGCAGAGGAAAAGACAATGGAGATAAATTGATGCTTTAGTCTGAAATGAGAAAGTCTGACCAGGTGATAAAATGCAAGAGGATTTTAGGGACAGTTTTTGTGAAACAGATGGTAAGTAAACATCTACCTATCTTTCTTTCCTGAGTTAAACTCAAGCAGGAGGAACTTCAGCTAAGACACAGCAAGAATTTCCTGAGCTGGTTTGTGAGAACAGCCCCAAGGCCAGGTGTTTTCCTTCCCAAGTGTTATATTAAGAAAGGACAATGGCTTCTTGTGGGCAGGGGCTTGCCCTTGGCCCTTGGGGATTTCCCCTTGCTCTGAGGTTTCCAGAGGACTGGTCTCTCCTCTTGCCCAAGACAAGCCTGAGTGTGTGTGGCTAGCCACTCTGGGGGTAGCTCTGGCTGTGGTGGCTTTGGGGCAGGTGGTACTTATGAGCAGCTCATCTAGGTATGTCTGGGGCCTCAGTGTCTCTGTCTTTCTGTAACTGAAGGTCACGGTGGATGAAGTAGGCTTTGAGCCAAAACAACCAGGACTTTCTAGTCCAGGATGGCTGCTTGGCCAGCCCTGACTTCCTGCTGGTCTTTTTGGGATTTCCCCTGGGGGTGGGGTCTGTGGACAGTGCCAGGGCTGTCACTTTTGTCTCCTGACCAGGCCTTGCCCCCAGATGGCCTGGCCATTCTGGTTCCTTGGGAGGCTAGGTGATCGAGGGTCTCCAGGTGGGACAGAATTAGCTGGTGTCCTGCCCTAGGCATCCTCAAGTGAGAGATGCAACCTATGGTAGCCCTACTTTCGTCCTCCTTTGATTCCTGATGGCACCTATGCTTCCATGCTAGGGTCAGAGCGAAGGTGCTGGCTCCATCTCCGGGCTGCTCTCAGAGGAGGGTGGGCTCTGGTTATCTTCCAAAGACCTGGGCAAGGATGTGCTGGGGGCTCGTACTACCTTCTCAGTGTCCCCTCCACACCTAGCTCCCTGCTTGGGGGCAGTACAGGGAGGAGACCCCCTAGATCAGGGCACCGCCATAGTTCCTGGTTTGTAGTTGCCTCCGCAGTAGGAACGCCTTCCTTCCCAAGCTGCCAGATGCACAGGTGCCCTGCTACCTCAGTTTCCCCATCTGGCCAGCACAAAACCTCCGGTCTGTTGGCAGCAATCTGAGTTGGAGATCCTCCTGTGGCCAGCCTCAGCTGTCATATGAGCATGGGCACAGCCCTTCTTCCCCACTAGATTTTGATTCATGAAAATTCCCAAGGCTGCTCCTAGAGCCCAGTGCTGTGCCAAGCTGCAGGATGCCAGGATGCCAGGATCCAGGCACCCCGTTGGGATAACAGGGCATGAGAGGCACATAAACAGCCAACAGGCAAGATGCAAAATCCCAGGGCCACTTGGCACCTGCTCTTTGAGTGTCCCAAAATGTCCCTGATTTATAAAAAGAAGTTATGTCCTTCTTTTTCCATGCCAGCACCCTTTCACTTTCGTTTTTTTTACATGGCATTGCACCAGCTCTTGTGCACCAGGCCCTGGGACAATAGCAGAACAAACTACACCAAGAGATTTTCTTTGCTGAGCTCTCAGCACCTGGAGGTGGGGGCCTCAAGGTGTGTGTGTGTGTGTGTGTGTGTGTGTGTGTGTGTGTGTGTGTGTGTATGTGTGACTGGGGGCAGTGTGCTCCACAATACTATGCTTTTTCTTTTCTTTTTTATCTTTTTGAGACAGGGTCTTGCCGGGCAGTTCAAGCTGGCCTTGAGCTTACTTTGTAGCCCAGGCTGGTCTCTAACTTGCAACAATTCTTTTGCCTCAGTCTCCTGAGTGCAGGGATTACAGGCATGCACCACCATGCCCAGTGACACTATGATTTTTGCACTTCCTAGATCGAGATTCTGTGGAATTATTCTGAGCTCTTCACTAGGCAACAGTGAGACAATGGTTATGTCCTCAGGGAAGGGTCCTGGCCCCTTCGGGGGACCCAGGCGTAAGCAGGTAAAGATGTGTATCCTGGGATTGGGCTTGGGCTTGTGTACTAGCTCTGCCTTACCTTGCTGTCACACATTGTACAAATCGCTTGCCTGTGTGCCTCAGTATTTTTCCCCATAAAATCAGATAGTGATACCCTCCTCCAGAGTGGTGGGAGGTTAAATGAATCCCTCCAGAAAAGCATATAAATGGGTGTCTGGTGCATCATAGGTGCTTAATAAATATTAGCTGGTCACTAGGCTACTTAGCTTAAACCCAACCAGCCTGGAAGAGCCCTTGTACCGTGCCTCAAACAGGATGAATTTCCTGATCCCTTGGGAGACAGTGCCCCAGCCTTTGTAAACTTCTTAAACCAGGACCATGCATGGGTGTGGGAGCCTGTGTTGTTTGGTTTTTGTGATACTGGGGATTGACCCAGAGCGTTCACACTGAGCTGCATTCCCAGCCCTTTTTGCTTCTAATTTTTAAACAGGGTCTCGCTGAGATGCTAAGTTGTCCACATTGGGCTTAGAAGTGACATCCTTTACCTTAGTCTCCCAGATGACAGGGATCACAGGCGCATGCCACCAATGCTGGCCAGCCGGTGATCTTGATTTAATTCTTGGCTTCTTGGAACTCTGTGGGATTGTACGTTGGTTTCGTGCTTTCCTCAGGGTTCAGTTTTCATGGCTAGAAGATAGGGAGCTTGGCCTGGACAGCCCTGGAGTAGAACCATGGGCAACTTAACTTGGGCTGGACTTACTTGTCCCCATGCCTCCTCTGCCACGCTTCTGGACAAGTCCTGTTCTAACCTTGCTCCTCCTCTCCTCAGGTGGTGAAATGAGCTCACAGGAAGCTTTCCAGGCACAGAGGAGCCAGCTGGTGGGGCTGCTTGTGTCAGGGTCCCTGGAGGGCTTTGAGAGCATCTTGGACTGGCTGCTCTCCTGGGAGGTACTCTCCTGGGAAGAGTACGAGGGCCTCCGCCTCCCGGGCCAGCCTCTCTCCCATGTGGCCAGGTGCCTGCTGGACACAGTCTGGAACAAGGGCAGCTGGGGCTGTCAGAAGCTCCTCGAGGCTATCCAGGAGGCCCAGGCTGACAGCCAGCCCCCTGATCTGCATGACAGTTTGGACCCTCACTCATGCCACCCTGCCAGAGACCTGCAGCGTCACCGACCAGCTGTTGTCAGGAGACTCTACAGCCGTGTGGAGGACATGCTGGCTGTGGCCAGGGAACAGGGTTTCGTTAGCCAGTATGAATGTGATGAAATCAGGTTGCCCATCTTCACGGCATCCCAGAGGGTAAGCGCTCCACCCTTGCTCAGCATAATTCACAAGGAGAAAGGAGTCACCAAGATTAGTGCTTCTGAAGGAGTCAGTCCTATTGGGTAACTTGGTGTGTGGGGTTCTCCCTGCACGTAAAAGTTGCCTTCGGTCACTGGCAGTGCACTATGAAAGGAAGTGGGGTGTGGTGGTGGCTGAGGGCTGGGGCCTTGCAGCCAGTATGAGGCAGGTTTAAGGTCAGCCTTCTATCTGGAACCTTTCCTTCCTTAATATCTCCTGCCTCAGGTTCCTCATCTATAAAACACTGGCTGTGGATATTTGGTACTTATCCCACAAGGTTTGAGGGAGAGCTCAGTGACTCAATTAGACCAGTGTGGGAAGCACACTGGCTGCTACCATCTCTGTTATGAGTGATATTCTGTACTTGCATACATTTACTACTATTTTAAATTAACAGCTCAACAGAGCATAGCATTTCATTATATTAAATTTGCATTTAATAATTAATATAACACACTACATACTAGTATGGTTTAAATGCCCCCATGGGTTTCTGATAGGAATTTGCATGAGATTGTAGATGTTCGGAGTTGTGATTTAGCGCCCTGAACATCTGATGATTCAACAGAGACCAGAAGGACAAATAAAGGTCTTCTGGGTGTTTTTGAAATGCTTTGTTTTATTTTTCCCCAAACAGTGATTCTCAGGCTTCCTGTGAGGCAGATGGAAAACAGTCATTAGGATTCCACTTTATAAATTGGGAAATTAGAGCCCAGAGAAGTAACAGTAGTAAAGCAGAGGACCAATGTGGGACCTCATGCCTTGACTGATTCATTCATCATTAACTTATTCAGTTATTTATTTATTTATTTATTTATTTATTTATTGTGGCTGGCACAGCAGGGTCAGCACAGCATATGGTACCAGGGATTGAACCCAGGTTCTTGCACTTGCCTGGCAGGTACTTAGACCACCAAGCTATCTCCCCAGTCCTTAGTCACATATTCAGCCAGAATCTATTAGGTGCTTAGTACATCCCAGGCTCTGTCTTAAAGCTTACTGTCATCAAAGTGCTTTGCATTTAGTAGGTATTTGATAAATACTTGAGAAAAATGAATTATTGAGTGTATGAGTGAATGAATGAATGGACTATAATTACATTGGAGTGTTAGGGTGGGCTGAGTTGCTCACTTCCTGGGTTTTATTTTTATTTCTTTAAAATATATAAACTTGTGATATTCAAGTGAGTCTAGGTTAGCCTAGGTTGAGATGAATGAAATACTGAGCTGCTTAGCTCTGTAAACCTGATTTGAAGCTAGCTCAGGATTGTTAAGTATTTACAGATGTGGTGTGGTCCCCTCTAACTAACACATATAACCTACAGTTACACTCTGGGCACCAGCTCTTCTGGTCTTCATAAGGGTCCCCAAGGGGATTCAGAAGACATTTTATTTATTTTACTTGCCTTGGTGTCTCTTGTGATCTGCTGTGGGGACAGAGTCATATGAGCACATCATAGAAGTTATAAGATTGTATTTTGTCATCTTTGATTAATTCTTTGTCAGTGTCAACTGGTCTGGATGTCCTGAGGGGTTTGAGCTGATGTCCCAGAAGAGTTAGGGCCTGAACAGAAAAAGTATTTAGATTGGTGAAGAAAAGTAAATGGGATAAATTATGAGTCCTAGAAGAAGTCATAATGGAAATCAGAAAATACAATCAAACAATGAGAAAAATTTCTCCAAATGTATGTGTCCCACTAAAGAATATAGAAGGAAATTTATAATCTTCAGTGCTTAGATTTAAGAAAGACTAAATTCTAATGAGGCTAAAAATTCATTTTAAGAAAGAACTTAGTAGACAGCAAAAGCGAACGTTGATGGTGGGTAGAAGAACAGTGGACAACACATCTGAAGATTGTAGGAGTTGACAAAAGGACTACATTTAAGTTCTCACACTTCAACTTTCTCTAAGCTTTATTCAAGTTCTTTGATCTCTGATTTGGTAGCTTTCCATCAGTGATTCCAACTACCACAGTCAGGTTTTTTATTTTCTTTCTAGAACTTTCTCCAACCACTGTAGTAGGTTGGAGACTGAGTATGAAATGGGGGCAAGCTAAAGAAGTAAATCCACAAAATGCCCTTTGCTCCCACAGTAGAAAGCACCTACTGTGTGCTCAGCACTGTACTTAGCCATTTCCTTGAATTATCTTATTTAAGATAATTCCACTGCATGCTTCTAAAAGCTTTAGTCTGACTACACTTTTTCTTGGCAGTGAAAAGATCACATATGTCCGGGAAGGAGCGAGCTAGAATTTGAATCCAGGTCCACTTTTCCTCAAAGCTGGTGATTTTCTCTCTTTGCCTTAAAATGTGAGTGGTCTGTGTGATTTTGCTCAGCTGGGTCTAACAGTTGTTAGGAAACCAGAGGCTGGTAACACCAGCTGTGATACCAGCTGTCTGTGTGACTCATGCAACTACTAATGTTGATAGGGCTGAGGTGTCAGACTGAGCTCTGAATTGCTTGCTCCCAACACAGAATTAACTTAGACTTTTCTTAATTGGGAAATGTACTGTACTTACAGAAGAGTATATAAATTTTCTAGCTATGGAAATAAACATCTTCTCATTCCCCAAGAAATAAACTACTACCAGTACTCAGCTACTAGACATTACCACTACTCTGTATTAATCATTCCTTTATTGTTTTAATATCTTTTACAATAAATCCACACAAAATATTTATTTTTTTATGAGTAACAAGCCTAATATAGCTGAGTAAGAAAAAAGCAATAATGCCCTTTGTTATTGAAGACTCCTAGGTCAGTGAAGCTTATCAGGGTCTGGGAGTTTATAAGAACTCCATCCTGGAAGGTGACAGATAACGGTATGAGTAGATCTGCAGAAATTGAAGGCTCATTACAGCTGGAGGAGCTGGTGAGGCTGATGTGAGAGAAGTGTCAAGTGTCCAGTAGGATACTGTCAGAAGAATTGGGCTATCTTGTACATCTAGTTGTGAGGCTTGTTAGAGACTATTTTAGCTCCCAGAGCTGGGGCAAGGGTGTTTCTAGAAAATGAAATAAATGCTGTCAGATGACTTATGTAACAGGAGTTGAGAGAAGCAGTATGTTAGTTCATGGTGAAGACAACTAAAATACAGGTAACAAATAGGGCCAGGCTTACTGGACATCTGGGAGATAACTGCTTTTAACATGCCTCAGTCTTAAGTTACTGTTGTATTTTGTGAGAATGTATAGCTCTCCACATTTAGTAGGGAGCCAGCATCTTGAGGTTTCTTTTCATAGTCATCCTATGTTAGGTCTTCTGCATTCTGAATAGTATGTCTTTCTCTAGTTTGGTAGCTCATAAATCTTGTACTCAATTCTTTAACATGAGTATATAGAAGTTAAAATTTCTGAGTGTGTCTAACATTTTTCTCATACTGGATGGACAGTTTGACTGGGTATAAAATTCTGAGTTGGCTCTCATTTTCCTTGAGAACTTGGACAGCATTGCTCTACTGTCTTCAGAACTGCTGCTAAGAATTCTAAAACCATTTTTGTAACTTTCTGGAAGATTGTCAAATTGTCTTTTAATCCTTAACATTCTGAAATTTCACAATGCCTTGGATGCTAGATACCCATGGGACCCAGAAATTCATGACTTTGTATTCTTGGAAATTACTTAATGAGTATACTGATATTTTCTTTTGTTGTATTCTATTCTTTCTTTATGGAATTTTAATTAGTTGTTAGATTTTTTGTTTAACCCTCAAATTTTCTTATAATTTCCACCTCTGTCTTTTTGCTCTGCTTACTCTTGTTTGTCTCAACTCTATATACTTTTCAACTTTTCATTTTTGGTATCATACTTTTAATTTACAAGAGCTAGTTTTAACTATTCTTTTGATATAGCATCTAGCTCTTATTTTATGGATTCAATCTCTTATTTAAAGTTCATAATGACAGTTTTTTTGTTTGCTCGCCTGAATTGCTTTTTCACCTGGCATGAACTTTTTATCTTACAAATTGTTTCCTCTCTTACTCCCTGGTTTGGTTTCTTTTGCCCATGTTAGATATTTTCTTTTGGCATATGGTAGTCCTTTGTTGTCTTTTTCCTTAGTGAAATGGAAGACTTTAAAACTTACTATCCTAGTAAAACTTGTCTACTATGAATTCTACTGTTAGACACTTTGGGAAATGCCAGTATTTTTTATCTGTAGGTCTTTCCTTCTGGATAGGCCTGATTTATTGACTAGACCACAGACTCATTGCCTGAAGTGAAGATTTGATTGCTAGATGTCTAGGAGCCCAGTTAAGGACAGGGCTGAGTAGCAGCCGTGGTAGCAGAGAAAAGTTTAGCATTCAGCTTCGTTTTGCACTTGGTCATTTAAACCCTGTGTGAAGCATGGCATTTACTTCTCTAATTGTGCCTGACAGCACAATCCAGAGATTCTCTGTTTTACCCTTTCCAGAATATAAATGTTCAGACTTTGTCATGGCAGGAAGGGACAGATGTTAGTGGTTTGGAGTGGCCAAGGATGCCCTGAGATCTAGTTCATAAACCACTTTGACCTCACCCTTATTTTCATCATTTGCTTCATGCCTAGAGGTGCCAGATGCTGATAGCTCTAGAGCCCTTGACAGATTCTAGACTACACTTTATGGGGTTTTCAACTTCCCCATGTTTGGCTTAGCATTTTGCTTCTAGAATCTTCTAAGTTTTTGTTACCATTCATTCATTCATTCAGCAAGTCTTCTAGCCTTGCATCTGTGTCAGGCACTCTTTTAGGAACTGGGGAAGCCTCGGTGCGGGAGCCCCAGTGAACAAATAGGCAGAAAGCCTTGTCCTGGAGGGGCTTATACCCCAGTGAGGGGAGGTAGACAAGAAACAGAGGAAGCAAATCACCACACATGTGAGAAGGAGCTAAGTGGTACAGAAGGTCAGTAGAATGAGTTGGGACAGGAGAGTTTGGGAAAGGAGCAGGGAAGAGACGATCTCAATTATAGAGAGAAGGCAGAGAGTTCTAATTTGAGCAGACTTCCAGGAGGTGAAGACATTAGCTGTGTCCCCAGTGGGAGGAGGACATTCTGGGCAGGGGCGCAGCCAGAATCAAAGCCTGGTATTTTTAGGAAACAGTCAGCATGCTGGGTATTTTTAGGAAACAGGAGACTAATGTGAGAGAAGTGAGCCGGTGAAGAGGGGTAGGAAGTGAGAAACCTTGGTACAGATGATTACAGAAGGGACTTTTGTCTGATATGGATCTGGAAGGTTACTGTTGGACTTAGGCTTTGACTCTGAGTCAATGGGGACACAGCTGAGATGTTTGTAGCCATGTGATCAATCTTATTGATAAATGACAAAAACTCTGGGCCTGTGGCATTGAGAATAGACGTGAGGAGCAAAGATCCCACGTTGGCAGCCTCTGCCCTCTTCCAGGTGAGCCATTCAGGTGGCTGGGAGCAGGTGGCAGTACAGGAGGTAATGAGCAGGGTGGGCTCTATAGTTATGTCTCCAGCCTGTGGACTGTGGCCCTGCGTGGCTGCCGTGCACTGGAAGCACACCCGAGATTCTATTTTTCCTTCAGTACTAGGATTTAACCCTATACTTTTGCACTGAGCTGCATCTCCAGCCTTTTTTATTTATTTTGCTACAGGATCTTGCTAAATGGCCCAGGTATGCCTCTTGTCTTGATTCTCCTGCCTGAGGCTTCTAGAAACCTAGGATTATGGGCTTTCTCACTATGCCTGGATCCACATTGAGATCCTTACAACACACACACACACACACACACACACCACTTTTTGAGGACTTAGCATGAATGAGAGAATGTCACTCATCTCTCTACTTTTTTTTTTTTTTACTGATTATGTGTGGAAATGGCTATATTTTTGATGTCTTAGGTTAGTTGGGGTATAGGATTAAAATTCTGCTTTTTTGAACTTTTAAGAAGGTGGCTGTTAGAAGGTTTGAAATTGTACGTGTGGCTGGCATTTGTTTCTTGCATTCCTTGTCTTTTGGACAGGGCTCTGCTGGATGTGTCCCTAATGGGGAGCCCACAGAAGTTGCTGGTGGCTCACAGCTTTGAGGATGACACGAAGATCTGGGGGCTGAGCAGCTGCATGGGTGGAGTTGACTTTAGCTGGGATGCAAATGGCTGTAGGTTTGGCATGGGTGAGTGCTTAGGAAACATTTAAGTGGAAGAGGACAATGGGCAGGTGGATGTATCAAGTCCCAGTCTTGGGGACAGTTTGGGCTGGAGGTGAAAGTGTGGGGTCAGGAACAGAGATTTGAGCATTGGACCCATGAAACTGGAAATCACTTCCAAATAATTCACAGCCTCTAGATAATTTTTCTTATCTTTGTAGGCTTGTAGTTTTATGTCTTTATTTGATCTTATTTAGTCTCTTTCAGCTTAGGCCTTCTCTCCTTTAATAAGTTTTGGGAGGGAGCTAGATTGGATGTATAAGTTCACTATCCAATTCGTATAGTTGTTTTTCTAGCCTTTTACTGTGATGAAATTTTAGTATAAATTGAGTATCCTTTATACTAAATGGTTGGACCCTAGGTGTTTTGATTTCTGATTTTTCTTAGATAGTACAGTATTTGCATATAGAATGAAATATCATGAGGATGGGATACAAGCCAAAACAAATTTATTTATTTATTTATTTATTTTAGGGAAGGGTCTACAGGGTGTTCAGGGTCTCAATACTAGATTGGACTCATAGTGATCCGCCTGTTTACATTCTCTCAAGAGCTGGGATTACAGGCATGCGCCACCACGCCCAATCTCTTATTTATGTTTTATATACACTGTATACATACAGCCTAAAGATAATTTTATTTTATCAAAGTCTATTTTTTTGAGACAGGGTCTCATCATGTAGTTCAGACTGGCATTAAACTCACAGCTATCCCCCATCAGACTGCTAAGGGCTGGGATTATGGTATCTGCCACCACTCTCAACTTGATAATTTTATATAATATTTCAAATAATTTTGTACGTGTAACAAAGTTTCATGGTATGAAATTGTCAGCTCGTGGCACCATGTTGGGACTTAAGCAAGTTCTGGATCTTAGGCTTTCAAATTTCAGGTTGTCAGGGTAGGGATGTTCACCTTGTAATCAGTAGAGACCTTCTTTCCCCTTCATCTGCCCACTCCATCAGCCATTTTTATTTTTATTTTTTATGAGCAGAATATATTTATTGAGAGAAAGAAAGCTCCTGTCCAAGAGAAGGACAGGAGGGGGGCCCGAGCAGGTAGTTCCCTGGGAAGCTGTCTCTTCCACGGACTTTTATAATGTAAAACCCCATCAGCTGTTTTTAAAAAGTCATGGCTTTCTCTTCTCCCACAGGCCAGAAGGCTGCTGGACCTTGCCACAGTGAAGGTTAATGGACTGGCTGCCTTCCTTCTGCAGCACATTGAGGCCTCACCAGCCCCGTTGTCCCTGCCTCTCGAGGGTATGTATTTGCTCTTCTCGGTTAGTCAGAACAGCAAAGGAAATCAGCACAGGAAGAGCAGAACCTGTGCCAATTACTACCCCATGGACTGGCTACGGTAGTTTCCCTAAAACTCAGTTTCCTGAAAACTCAGTTTCCTATTTTAAAGCCCTTGTCACCAAATGATTCATTAGGCTATTGGGAAGATTTAAAAGGAAAGGCATTAATATTTATTCTTAGCTGCCATTACTTCTGCAGAATGATAATTGGAACCACCGTATACTGAAGGCTAACGACAGCTGTTTCTTACAGTCTAAACTCATCATCTACAACACAAAGATGCAGAAACATTTTTTGAGAGAGGGGCTAGTATAATTTTGATTGCTGAAAATTAACTACTCATGATCATAAACTCAAGAACCAAGTGGCCTTAGAGAACGTGACATCTCTCACTGCCCAGGGTCGCCAACTCAGGAATGGAGGAGGCTAGGCTAGCATAGGTGGAGCATGACAGGCGTCTGGCTAGTATTTCATGGACAGTATCTGCCCTTTGCAAGAACCCAAGAAGTAGATGCTTTCTCTACTTTACAGTTGTGGAAAGTAGGTGGGGAGAGTACATGACTAGGTGGGGGAGGATGGGTCTGACTAGAAAGCTCTGTTTTCTTCTTGGGAGAAGACAGCATCAAATGTAAAAAGAGGATGTAAATCTGTGACTCTCCCAGCCTCGTCCCCATGTCCCTGGAGGGAAGCTTTCAGTGCCAGAGCCCAGAGATGGTTCTGCTGCCGTGGGCCTGCCCTCTGATGTCGAGGAAGCCTGTGGCGGGCGGGCTGAGGCCTGTGCTTGGATGTGAGTGTGCACAGCTCATTCAAGAACATGGTGCAGACATCAGGGACAGACGAAGCCGGCCACGCAGCATGGTGACCCTGGGCCATGGTGTAGGTGCTTCCAGAATGACACTTGATGTGTACTCATTTCTCTTTCAAATGAGAGACGCTTCATTTTTGGAGAATTTTAGTACTGTGGGTGATGACTGGGGACCTGTGTTGGAAGTCAGATTGGAAAGAAGATCTCTATCTTCTGATGTTGCTCAAGGCTCCCGATACATCCCAAGGGTAGAAACGGCAACAATAATTGTCAGCTTTGTGAACAAAGGAGGAGACAAAAGCTAGGCATGATGCCACATGCTTATAGTCCTACCTATTTGGGAGGCTGATGCAGGGGCATTGTCTGAGTCTGGTAGTTTGGGGTCAGTCTGGGCAACATAACAGGACCCTTTCTTAAAGAAAAAGGAGAAGGAGGAAAGGTGACACAGACATGGAATGCCTGCTTTGTAGGGCTGTGCACGTACTTCAGAGAGCTGAACGCCCTGTGAGTTACTCATTGGCCTCTGGGTTGAGATGAAATTGGCTTGACTGTGGGCAGTGAGGCTGTGACATGAACCACACTGACGTGACACCAGCCTACTACTCTGGCCCAGCCCTTCCTCATTTCCTGAAAGAGGAACTTCACACTGACACAGGAAGGGAATGAAATACAGCGGTACCAGGGTGCTGCCGGATGAGCAGCAGTCATCCGGGTGTACTCTGGGCTTGAGAGCTTCTCCTGCAGAGTTGGGGAGAGGGGATGACGACAGGCAGGCAGGAGTAGAGGCTCTTGGTCTGGGTGCTCTGGTGATCTCAAGGCCCTGCAGTGCCAGGCCTGGCCGATGACGCAGGTTTGTCTCCTTACCTCCGGGTCTGTGACCACATCATATCAGCAGAGTCCCTTTTACCTGATATGGAACATAGTCCTAGGTTCCAGGGACCAGAAAATGACATCTTTGGGTGGGCAGTGTTGTGCCTACTGTATCCACTAATATAGTTGTCTTAGCTACTCTTCTCTCGTTGCTGGGACAAATACCTGACACCCAAAATTAGGGAAGGGAAGGTTTATTTAGCTTACACTTACTAGAGGTTTCAGTCCATACTTAGCTGGCTCCATAGCACATGGCAGAAGGCAGCAGTTCATGGCAGTGGAAGGCAGCAAAACAGCAAGAGCAAAAGGGAGGAGTAAGAGCAACAGTGAAACAATGGCAACAGAGAACAAACCTGTCTCTCTGCCTCTCTTATGTTGGATTCAGGCTATCCGCCCCAGGCTGGGTGTAGCACTCACACCCCTAATCCCAGCAGTACTCAGACCCATAATCCCCGCTTTGGATCATGAATTTATCACAAACTTTAGAACCACACCTCAATGACTGCATGAAGCTTTGGGGGGACAAATACAAGCAAACCATAACATTAGTAAACACATTTTTTTTTAAGTCATTTATCAAGTGTCAGATGTTCTTCTAAGCTTCATCTTATCCCAGTGCCTCATGAGCACTGATGGGTTGTCCTAATTTGCAGTAAGACAGTGTTCTTACTGGGTGGCGTGGCTCCATTAGTGGTAGGCCAGGTCAGACTTTGGACTCCTAGGCCCATACACTCCTTATACCTTTAGAAAGAGGCAGTCAAGGGTAGGTGATGAGGGAACTTGTCTAAGGCCACGTAGCCAACGTGATGGGACAGACATCCAAACACAAGTCTCCTGACCCCAGCCCAGTACTTCCTGATGCCAGTAATAATCATGACAGCTTTCAAGCACTTTCTGTTGGACACTGTCCTTGACCTTTGGCATGAGTCAAAGGCTCTGAGTCATGACATGAGTCATGACTCTGTGGGTCCAGAGTTCTATAATGTAGGGACTCTCTCCCATTGGTGACATCATCCCCCATCCTGCTGTGTGGCTAGCACACATTCCGACCAGGGTCCCACCCTCATTAGCCTCTTCTGTCTTGCAGCTGCTGATTGCCAGAGGTACATAGCCAAGCTGAGAGCCACGGTGTCTGCTCAGTCCCGCTCCCTTAGTACCTACGATGGGGTGGAGAATCTCTGCCTGGAGGATATTTACACAGAGAATATCCTGGAGCTCCGGATGGAAGTGGGACCCCTGAAGAAAAGCCCTGCCACCCTGAGCCTTGAGGAACTCTTCAGCACCCAAGGGCATCTCAACGAAGACGCAGACACCGTGCTGGTGGTGGGCGAGGCAGGCAGTGGCAAGAGCACACTCCTGCAGCGGCTGCACTTGCTGTGGGCTACAGGGCAGGACTTCCAGGAGTTCCTCTTCGTCTTCCCATTCAGCTGCCGGCAGCTGCAGTGCATGAGCAAACCTCTGTCTGTGAGGACGCTGCTCTTTGAGCACTGCTGTTGGCCTGATGTTGGTCAGCAGGACGTCTTCCAGTTCCTCCTTGAACACCCTGACCGTGTGCTACTCACCTTTGATGGGTTTGATGAGTTCAGGTTCAGGTTCACGGACCAGGAGCGTCACTGTTCCCCAACTGACCCTACATCGGTCCAGACTCTGCTTTTCAACCTCCTTCAGGGCAACTTGCTGAAGGATGCCCGAAAGGTATTAACCAGCCGCCCAGATGCGGTCTCGGCAAGCCTCCGGAAGTATGTGCACACGGAGTGTCACCTCAGGGGCTTCTCAGAGGAGGGCATCGAGCGGTACCTGAGGAAGTGCCATCCTGAACACGGCGTAGCAGACCGCCTCATTCACCTGCTCCAGGCGACTTCTGTGCTGCATGGCTTGTGCCACCTTCCTGTCTTCTCGTGGATGGTGTCTAAATGCCACCAGGAACTGTTGCTGCAAAATGGGAGGTCCCCTAAAACCACCACAGATATGTATCTTCTGATCTTGCAGCATTTCCTGCTGCATGCCTCCACTCCAGAGGCTGTCTCCCACGGCCCGGGGCCTGGCCTCCTTCAAAGCAAGCTGCCCTCGCTTCTGCACCTCGGCCGCCTGGCCTTCTGGGGCTTGGGCACGTGCTGCTATGTGTTTTCAGCCCAACAGCTCCAGACAGCACAGGTTGACCCTGAGGACATTTCTCTTGGCTTCCTGGTGCGCGCCCAAGGTGCGGTGCCAGGGAGTGCGGCACCCCTGGAATTCCTGCATATTACTTTTCAGTGCTTTTTTGCTGCTCTCTACCTCGTGCTTTGTGCTGATGTGCCAACAACCTCACTCAGACACCTCTTCAAGTGTCACAGGCCAGGCAGCTCTCCACTGACCAGGCTGTTGCCCATGCTTTGTGTCCAGAGCCCCAGGACCAAAGAGGGTAGCGTGGCAGCTTTGCTGCAGAAGATCGAGCTGCACAATCTTCAGATCACTGCAGCCTTCCTGGCAGGGCTGCTGTCACGGGAGCACCAGGACCTGCTAGCTGAGTGCCAGGCATCCGAGAAGGCCCTGCTGCGGCGCCAAGCCTGTGCCCGCTGGTGTCTAGCCCGTAGCCTCCACAAGCATTTCCATTGCATCCCGCCGGCTGTGCCAGGTGAGGCCAAGAGCATGCACGCTATGCCTGGCTTCGTCTGGCTCATCCGGAGCCTCTATGAAATGCAGGAAGAGCAGCTGGCACGGGAGGCCGTGCGGGGGCTGGATGTCGGGCACCTCAAACTGACATTTTGCAGCGTGGGCCCCACCGAGTGTGCTGCCCTGGCTTTTGTGCTGCGGCACCTCCAGTGGCCTGTGGCCTTGCAGCTGGACCACAACTCTGTGGGCGACATTGGCGTGGAGCAGCTGCTGCCTTGCCTTGGTGTCTGCAAGGCTCTTTAGTGAGTGTTGCTGGGCATGGGGCAGTGGTGCCATCAAGGTTAGGCATGGGGGCATGTGGCTGGGGTCTGGAAGTCTGGCCCCAGGCCCTATTCTGCTACATTTCTGTACAAGGCAGGCCAGACCCATTCCCAGTTTGAGACTTTAGTTTCAACATATGATAAGGAGGGCCCTACTTCACTGAATGTTCTATGTGGTGGGCTCTGTGCTACACTTCCTGCAGTGACTGGGCTGTCATCTCCGGGCTGTCATAGGGATATTATTAGCCTTGACTTGAGGCTCAGGGGCAGCAGGGGAAGTAACTTGTTGGGTCACACAGGAAACAGAGAGCTGAATTTTACAGATTATGTCTTTCTGGTCACACGTTGCCTATGGATGCCCTTGCCAGGATCCAGGGAAACCCTGGGGTCAGGTGCCGTTCTGTGCTATGCGCATGCGAGTACTTCAAATCGTAGGTGACCTGTGCCCTACAGGAGGCCTTAAGATCCTGACAGGATGGGCATTTCAGGACCTGAGAGGAAAAGTGGCTGCAGAGTTGCGCTCACCCTTCCGTTCCTTGTGTGGTGTGGTATCCGAGGAGCACTCGGTGCTACCTGTGCTGCTTTCTGCCTCCTGGTGAGGACTCAAAGCTGTGCTTTTTGAGCCCTTGGATGTCGGCTCCATGGCTCAGGGCAGGTGAGGGCAGGGAGCATGCCCAGGCCTGGTGACCAGCATGCCCCCAGCCCTCTGCGTCCCTTCTGGCCTTGAAAGGAGATGCCATGTGTTCTCCCCTTTTGACCCTTTGAGAAAGCAGAAGTTGTAGATTAAAGTTAAAATCTATTCACAGCCTGCTGGGGCTTTCAAGCTACTTTTAGATGACCTTAATTGATGCCGACCAAAGGACAAGCCTCTCCTTGAATGTATTAGGATGTTTATTTTCTCTGAGCAAAGCACCAAGCTTTCCCCCATTGAGCAAATGCAGACATCTGCTTGAATCTGCACAGTGATTTGTTAGCCCTTACACAGGGACTGAGGCCATTATTATAACATAATACATATACTTACTCTAAGATGTGTATTATATACAGGGTCCAGCAGAGGACAGGTATCACCCTTAAATTGGGTAGCTGGAGAGAGCCTAGTAAGAGGACTGTCTATAGAGCTATGGGCAGGAGTTAGGCAAATTTTTTTTTTTTTTTTTTTTTTTGCGGAACCAGGGATTGAACTCAGGCCCTTGTGCCTGCCAGGCATGCATTTATTCTACTGAATAAATGCAGCTCAGGAGTTAGGAGGAGCAAGAGGGCTGAGCAAGGATCCTAGGCTAGGAGTGGAGGGCAGGCTGGGAAAGGGAGTATTTAGTAGCAGCTGGTGAAGGTATGGTGAGGACCCCCTGAGCTTAGCAAGCTGGGACCTGGGAGAGTAAAGCCTCCCTCACCACTGCCTGCCAGTGCCCTCCACTGGCTGCCCCCAAACAGGGAGACAGCACCTGCCTACCAATGGCATCCACACACAGAAATCCACCACCCAGGGCCCTGAGGAGAGTGGATCTGGCAAGTGAACAGAGTGTACCCAATGCAGTGGCCCACTTCCTCTGGAGGGAAGAACTTTGGTATTTTGGCTGGGAAATTTGGAGAGCTGGCTGTTGAAGCTATTGATAGAAATGTGAATGTGCATTACTCTGGATAACAGGACTATAGTTTTTACCAGGTTCTCCAAGGGGTCCTCAAACCTCAAGAGGCCAGGTACCACTCACCTGGATGATGCTAAAAGACCAGACCATCCTGAGCATCTTTGAGTAGATTTTATTTTTTCCACTACAAATATTCATTTGACAACCCCACTCTACCCTGGTGGTCTATGAAAGGGCTGGAGAGCCTGTGGTTCTGTCTTTCTTTTCAGAGAAAAGTGAGACTTGCCTGGTTCTAGCTTGTGATGCTCAGATATCAGGCAAAGATGCTGCTGAGACAGATTCCTGGGTCGGCCCCTAGTAATTCCCTTGTACTAGGTTTGGGGTGGGGTCCTTGGAATCCAGATGTTTAGTGAACATCACAGGTGATTTGGACCTGGCTGGTCTCACACTGTGGGACCATCTGGAAGACTCCTGTCCTGATTTTCCACTAGCAGTTCCTGTGGTTTGGGTAAGTGCCTATTAGATGTTCTTGTGTTAACAGCTTGGCTCCCAAGGTAGCATTATGGGGTGGTGGTGGAACTTTTTTTAGGTAGACCCTTATGGGAAGTATTGGAGAGACCATGTGACTTGAACGGATCACTTGACTCTGGCCCCTTTTCCTTCCTAGTTGCACCCTGGTTCACGATGCAAATAGCTTTGCTCCCTCACACACTCCTGCTCTGCTGTGCTGCCCCACCCTAGCCCCAAAAGCCACTGGGGCCCATAGCAACTTCCAAAAGTGTGTGCCAAAATAATCTTTTCCCTTTATAAGTTCATTACCTTAGTATTTTGTTATAGGGATGGAAAGCTACCACAGCAGTTAAGGTCTTTGACTAAGACTATGGCTTCTTATCCTAAAGCAACTGTGAGGTTGCTCTGCATATGTGTGTGTGTGTGTGTGTGTGTGTGTGTGTGTGTGTGTGTGTGTTCATAGAGGGAGAGAAGAAAAGAGAAAGGGAGGAAGGGGTACTGGCAGTTCTCCCACAGTTCCAGGCAGCGTCTCTCTCCCACTCAAGTTTCCATGCCAACAGAAACCCACAGCCTCTAGGAAACCCCGTGTACCAAGTGCCCCCATGCAGGCTTCTTTAGAACCTGGCTTCCTCCGACTGGGGTGATGGAGTTTTTGGCTGTGACCCATAGTGAGTGAGAAGACGAGAGAGCGAGCAGGCACACCGGTGTGTGTGGAATCAGAACCAAAGCTTCAGGAAATGAGTTTCCCTTGTTAACTCTGATGTACGCCACCCCTCCTCTTCTGTCTGTTTTATTTCAGTTTTTAAAATGTTGCTCAGGAGCTTCTACATTGATTTCCTGGCCTACTTGTGGGTCAAAGGCTCTAGAGAACCAGGGAAAGCCACAAGGGGGAGATGTCCTGTGGTGGATAGGGGTGAGATTTGGAGCCACAAAGCACCTTAGTAGTCACTTCCCATGGCTGTGCCTCAGTTTCTTTCTCTCCAGAGAAATTAACTGTAGCACCCATTTTATGGGCCATGGTGATGGTTAAATGAGGCTGCTGTTGTGAAGTGCCAGATGCCTAGAAGGCCCCCAATGCCAGCGCTCATGGTTACAGATGACTTAGACTCTGTGCTCAGCCTGGTGAGGGCAGCCATGGCACTGTTCTCTTCCTGCGGATGAAGGGATCAACAAATGGCTGGTAAGTGGCTCAGGGACTCTGGTGCCAGGGGAAGGTAATCACTTAGCCAGGACCTCCCAAGTCTGCCTGAAGATGAAGAACCATGTGCGTCCCAGTTGTTAAAATACTTCAATCCCTGAGTCCTACTCATGTGTATAGAATCACAAGCTCCAGGGTGGAGGTCTGAGCTCTGCATTTGGTGGAAACTTTCAGATGAGCTCATGACCAGGGGAGCTGTGGAATGGTGCTGCTTATCTCTGTCACAGATCAACTCCTCTCCTCCGTGGGGCTGCAGTGAGGCTGCTCTGATGATTGCTGCCCTTTGGTGGAGATGAGAACTGGGCCTCAAATTAGCTGTGTGACTACTAGAGGGTTGAAGTGTTCTTTAGGAGGGGCCCTGGGGCCCCCTTGTCTCGGATCGTTTACGTCCTGGTCAGCTTCTGGGCCAGAGATGCTGGGTGTCTCCACTTTTGTGGGTGATTTCTAGAAACGCAGATGCTGCCACGTCGGGGATGGTGAGGGCATTTTATACATTGTTTTTCACTTTCATCTATTTTAATCTCAAATTAATCTATTTTGTCTTTTTAGTTTGCGTGATAATAATATCTCGGACCGAGGCATCTGCAAGCTCATCGAGCACGCTCTTCACTATGGGCAGCTGCAGAAGCTGGCGTAAGCGGGCTGGGCCGTGCACACGGGCTGTGGGTCCCCAGTCTCACTCCAGGCCGCTCTGCCTGGGCGACCATGCGTGAGAGATGGGTCGGGACAAGGCTGCAGCCCAACTGGAGGGTGCAGGGCAACTCCTGCTGGAGAGTGGGCAGGCCTGGGTTTGAGAGCTCGCGGCCCTACGCCTCGCCTCCTTATATCCTCTCTCTCTTGGAACTCAACAGTCTGTTCAACAACAAATTGACTGACGGCTGCGCACACTCCATGGCCCAGCTCCTCGAGCACAAGCAGAACTTCTTGGCGTTGAGGTGAGCCCTGGGATTTCTTGTGCCTTGCAAACTAGTTTTCCTCATAGCTGCATCAGTGTGGTCCAGTTTTCCACCCTGGCCTGGCCGTCAGCGGGCTTGTGACCCCTGACTGAATGCAGGGCAGTCAGACTTTGGTTTATCCCGTGCGGTGGCCTCCTTTGGTCGGGCGCTGCTGAGGGCTTCTGTGAGCCCTCAGGATGAACACGTTTCTAGGCCCTTTTCTTTCCCTCCTTCTCCTGCTTGTCAGGAGCTCTCTGGAGGTAGCTTGCTTCCAGCAGCACATTGCATGTGTCCACTAGGGGGCGCGCGCACACAGTCACTTGCTACTGTAGGGGTTTATGCCTCTGTCCCAGAGGGCCGCTATTTTGCTGCTCTTTCTAGGCTTGGCTAGCAGCGCTCCTGCCACTGAAATGGCCCTCCGGTTGGCTGTTTCTCTATGATTGTCTTGCCTCCTTACGAAGAATTGTTTCCAGTTTTTTTCACTAGCTGGGGGATGGGAACTGCCGTTTAAAAAATTGACCAGGGAGCTTGGTCTCAACCAGGGCTCCTAAAGCCAGGCCATAGCCACATTTTATGCAAGATTTGCTCTGCCACCGTCGCCTCCCACCCCATCTACCCAGGGAGGAGTGTGGGTAGCACAGGATGCTGGGATTTGTGGCCGGCATACTGTCACCATTTGAGAGCAGGGGCTCTGGAGCTAGGTGGGCCGTGATGTATGAACCTAGCAACCCCAAGATCTGAAACCTCATTGACTATGTAACCTTGGGTGAGCTTCCTGTCTCTGCGCCTCTGTGTCCCTTCCTGCCAAATGAGGATAATGGTTTTAGCCATCTCCGTGATGGTTGGGTGGGGAAGTGAGTTAATGTATGTAAGGCGCTGGTGCAGTACAGTAAGTGCTTTATATAGCAAGCTCAGCGAAAGCTCGTGGGTAAATTATATAAGCCCACAGATTGTGTATCCTTATGCTAAGGCCTCCAAGAAGGAATTAGATGTGCAACAGATTTACTGGCGAAAATGTCTCCAAGTTTGAATGGAGAGGGAGTTTGGGGAGGCTGGAACACATGATCTTGTGTGAAAGAGAGAGGGAAGCAAGGAAGGCAGGCAGGTTGGGAGGAAGGTGGACTTCAGTGGGCCGCTGGGGTGCCCTTGGCCCAGTGGGCTGGGAGGGGGTCTCCTGGGTGTTAGTCACAGGTGGAACAGAAGTTGTGGGGTCGGATTTCAGAGCACAGAGGCCCAAAGGGACAACTCAAAGAGAGCTGAGGTTGGGGGTCTCACAAACACAATCTCATGGCACCAACCCCTTCTCCAAGGACATAACACCTGCCTCATAAGGTTCTTGTGAGCCAGAGTGGCCCAAAGCTCTTTGAAAGATGAAAGTATGTTGTGTTTATTCCAGGAATCTGGGAGTTGAGTGAGAGTGCCAGGGGCTTCTTAGACACTCCCAGAGGGGCTGGATTTGGCTGTAACTGCAGCCTTCCTTGCTGGGATCCTGTGCTCCCTTTCTCTGCAGCAGCCCTCTGGGGTTAGCAGGGAGTGCTCCTAGGAGGCTCACAGGATCTCTGCTCAGCCCCCTGAGCCTGTCCCAGCAGTGCTGGCAGAGCAGGTAGAGGCTTGCGCTTGCCAGGGAAGCGCTTATTCTACTGAGCCATCTCCCCGGCCCCTCTGTGGCTACAGAGGATCTAGGTCTGGGAAGCCTGACTGAGATCAGGAGGAGGTGGCGTGAACTGAGCCATCCTAATCCCCTGGGGAAACCCCCTTCCAGGAAACTACCTGCTGTGCTTCCTGCCCAGACCTGTCACATTGCTTTGCAAAGCACACACTCCCTTCCCTTTGCCGCTAGAGAACAAAGTGGAGGTTGTTGGAGCCACTGAACACCATCAACTAGGCCGCACTGGTGGCTGTCCCTGTCAGAGAGGCCCAAAATGCTGGGGAGAGAAGGGGATGTCCCTTTGCAGGGCAGTGACTGTCCTGTGCCCTGCCCAGAGCTGCACTTTCAGCCTCCTCTGTCCTCCTTTTCAGGCTTGGAAACAACCACATCACCGCTGCAGGTGCACAGGTGCTAGCCCAGGGCCTCCGAAGCAATGCCTCCCTGCAATTCTTGGGGTAGGTGGGATTCCCGGCAGAGGGCCTACATGAAATTTGGGGCTTTTTGAGAATTTAGGGGCAGGTGAAATGCCTCAGCCAGGAGTCCCCAGAGATAGCCCAGGCTCCAATGGGAAGGGTGCACTGGGGAGAGTGGTGGCCCTAGGCTTCTCCACCCAAAAAACAGGAAGTTGCTGGTGTCAGGGGAGGGGGAGGGCAGTGCCCATGATGGGGACAGGAAGCTTATAGGTCATCAGAGGTGCGCAGGGCTGGGCTGTGGCTGCACCTGGAAGCACTTGCTTTTCTAGAAAACACTGTCACCTGGGCCCATGCCAGAAGGCGAAGTGGAAATGTCTAGGGGCTGTGTATCCAGGGTTAGGGCCCTTGACCTAAGAGAGGCCGTAGGGAAGGAAGAGGAGGGCCCAGCAGGGAGGTCCTTGGGCTCTCACCAAGGAGGGAGCCAAGTCTCTTACACTGGGCCCTGGAGCAGAGCTTCCTCTGGGAGCTGGACAGAACAGCTTCTTGGAGGGTTGCTCCTACACCATCCCCAGCTGCCCCTGTCTTGTGCAGACTGAGGTTCAGCTGACAAGACAGGTTACCAAATCCAAGTCTGTAGAAAGAGAAACTAACCCGGAGGCCCTAGTGTTCCAGCCGTCTCATGGCAGGCAGGTTGCCCACAAGCTCAGACTCGGCCACATGTGCATCACTCCAGGAACTGACACCTTTTTCATGCTGTATCAGTAGCAACTGAGTCCAGAACAGAAGAGGCGCGGCCCACTGAGGTGTTTTCCTCTTGAGGTTTCCTCGGCCACATTGGGGCATTTGCTTCCCTCACAACATGTATTTATTAAGGTGCCTGCTTGGGTTTTACTGTGCTAAAACCCCAACCCAAGCACTATCATATGGTACAAACTGTTCTGCAGCTTGCATTTCTGTATTTGCTTTGTGATGTACTCTGTTCCTTTTGGATCATTGTGGCCTTATTCTTTTAAATAAAGCTGCATTGTATTTCACTGTTTGGCACCCAAAGCCTCAAGTAGACAACTGGGGTTGTTTCCAGGATTTGGGCCATCACAGGCTCATGTGCCCAGGGCACAGGCCAGGGCCCACGTGATTCTCACCCAGTGAAAGCCCAGGGAGCACCCTGGGGCAGCTGTCTGTGCTCACTCTTGCACATGCGCAGCCCTGGCAGGCCCCCGTGTGTCTGGTGGGAGCTGGGCTCCGCCTTCTGCACAGGGAGATTTCCAAAGCATGTTGGGACAGAGGAAGATGCCCCAAAGGTGAAGGAGGTGGAAACCAGGAAGGAACTAGGGGAAAGAAGGGAACAAGAGATCAACAGCTGTCTCTGGAAGAAGAGTTGGACTTGTGCCTGTGATGACCCGGGACAGTCACACACTTGAGAATGGAAGTCCACAGAAGGAACTCTGAACTGAAATGTTTGGGAAAATGTCACAACCATGTGAATTAGAGTGAGAGCGAAGCCCCCATCCCTGAGGATATGGGATAGGTGGGATTCTGATTTTTTTTTACTTTGTTTTGTTTTTTGCGGAACCGGGGATTGAACTCAGGCCCTTGTGCTTGCCAGGGAAGCACTTATTCCACTGAGCCATCTCCCCTGCCCTTTTTTTTTTTTTTTTTTTTTTTTTTTTTTTACTTTGATTTAAGGTCCCTGAAAAGTCTGAGTGAAGTTTGGCCATCTCTCCACAAAGATGGCAGCAGTTCCACTTTGCTAAAGTGTCCCCCTTTGACCTCCCCAGGACTGGGTGGTCCTGGCTCTCCTTGTTGGGGTGAGAGGAAGCAGGCACACCTAGCATGTGTCTAGAGGCAGGTACTCACTCATGCTCCCTGTGGCCTCTGGTTTCTCAGGTTCTGGGGCAACACTGTGGGTGACGAGGGTGCTCAGGCCCTGGCCGAAGCCTTGGGTGACCACCAGAGCTTGAGGTGGCTCAGGTAAGCTGTAAGGGCCAGCCTGCATCTGTCCTAATGTGTGAGGAGGGGGCACTTGGACCACTTTTGCTGACCACTGAACTTTGTTTCATCTCCTCTGTACTGGGCAGCGGGGTGAAGGAGAAAGACCATTGGGTTTGGCAGCAGGGTGTTTGAGTCTTTTTAGGGGACATTGGAAATGACACCTCCCCTCTTGGGGTCTTGGTTTCCCAGTGGAATCAGTCACATTTTGTCTTGAAGACAAGTTTGATCCGTTGATGGTGGCTGCCTCGGGCACCCTGTGGAGAATGCTCCTAAGTTGCTCCTGGGTTTAATGACAACCGCAATAAATTAGTGATGCCTGAAATGAAGCCCTCAGAGAGCAGGGCTGTAGGTGCCAGACAGTTGCCCTTCTCTGGCTAGCTTGTCTCTAAGGTTCTCTCCCTTCTCTCTGACACATTTTTATTTCATACTTATAATGTCCAGCCTGGTGGGGAACAGCATTGGCAGTGTGGGCGCCCAAGCCTTGGCACAGATGCTGGAAAAGAACGTGGCTCTAGAGGAACTCTGGTGAGTTTGGAGGGTTTCCTGTCTTTCTTGATAGCCTCCCCCAGGGGACAGCTCTGTGGACAAGACGAAGGCTGATGGCTGCATGACTGGTTGTGTTTGTCTTTTTATATACTGAGTGTTACGAAGCTTCTCAATCCACGAGCATAACTGCTAATTTCTTTCACTCAGGTGTACTTGTTGGTTTGCTGGGTTGTCTCCTGGCTGCACATAGCATTTGGTGACCTTAGGAAAATGAAACAACAATCTCTGAGTCTCAAGTTTCTTACCTGTAAAATTAGGGTAAGAATCCTTCCAAGAATGAAAAGATGTTTGTAGGAACATCTGCCAGTGAACAGCTTAATATAGCCCCTGGCATATGTATGAACACTATAAATGTTAAATTGCAACAGCGGTAAAGTTATTACTAACTGTTCTGGTGCTAAGACTGCAGCTACTACCGGTACTATGATGGCTCCTAATAGAGAGGCCTTGTTATTTTAAAGTGAATTGGAGATTCTAAGAACACTGAGCATTGGAAGCGGGGCTCATCTTGGGACAAGATGGTGTTGGGAATACTTGAGTAATGCACCAGGAAGTATGCTTATATTGTTGACCTGAAGAGATTCCTAGTTTTCTACCTTATAGATACTATAGCAGAATCTTCAACTCCAGAGACTTCTTTGGGCTTCCAAATACACCAGGGAGATCAAATGTTCAGTGTTGATTCTTCAAGGAGTAGAAAAATGCACTTCATATAAGCAAAATATAAGCATTACTGCAAAAATGTATATGGATATGGCCTTACCTGTTGGCCAGGTTTATGAGCTCTGCTAAAGTACCACTGATTATATCCTGATTGGACTTTTGCTGCTTATGATTTCTTGGTAGAGAACCATCTTAGTGCGACTATATCAATTATGATACCTATTAAAAAGAGCATCTTGAGAAAAGTTAAATTTAGTTAAGTTTATTTGAGAGAAGACTGATGGGATCAGGCAGCAGGATGAGGAGAGGTTCAGGGGGTTCCCCCCAGCCATGTAGGCAACTTCTATTTACCAATGGAAAAGTTTGGTTGCTTTCAGTTCTGCATTTGCCTTATTTGGGCATGGGATGATGAGCTGGTGGACTGTGATTGGCTGAAGCTTGGCTGCTACAATTGGCTGAGACTCAGCTGTCTATCACAACACTATACTGTTAGCAATTTCAGTTTGTTTACATTTTAAGTTAGGCTGCAATTTGCTGTATAAGAACTCAAAGTATGGGAGGCAACCTCAGGCCAAATTAAGTTTAACATGCGATTAACCTCACCATGCCAGAAAGCCTCCATCTACAGAAGCTTAAGTCACTGAAGAGTTTATTTTTTCATATATAGGCAGTTTGGAGGCAGTAGTATAGGATCGTTATCATGGCTACAAAGGGCTAGCAGGAGACTTAACTTTTTTTTTTTTTTTTTTTAAGTAGCACAGCTTGAACCCAGGGCTCTTGCAAGGAGCTATATCCCCAGCCCTTTCTTCATTTTTCAAATTTTAAGCCATGTTTTCTCTAAGTCACTCAAACACACTACCCTCCTGCCTCAGCCTTCCAGGATGTTAGGGTGACAGGTGTATAACACCATGGGCTGCTTCGGTTCTGTTGTTCTCTTTGTTCCATCATCCTTACCCTGTAGCTTTGTCCTCGTGGTTGGCTGCCTCGTCACCATAAGATAGCTGCTCCACCTGCAGCAATTACGTCTGTAATCCAGGACTTAGTGTGTATACCTGAGATGGGAAAAAGGCATAGGCCAGCTGGGTCTCTCTCCTGGAAAAGCACTCCTAGAAGCCCGCATGGCAACTGCTCCTGTGTGTCCATGGCTATGTGTAGTCACTTGGCCAACTCTGACTGCAATGGAGATTTGGAAGTATGGTTTGGGGTTTTTTTCTACCAAGAAATGGCTGCCCTGTGCTCCAAAAAAAGTAAAATTTTGCTGGGGAGATAGCTTGTAGAGTAAGTGCATACCTGGCAAGCTCAAGGTCCTGAGTTCAATCCCTGGGACCAAAAAAAAAAAAAAAAAAAAAGAAAGGTTGTCCCAAATGAAATGATATTCCCATTAAAAAGAAAGAAAGGGAACATGGGATATCATAAAAGAAACTTAGATAGGGCCAGGTGTGGTGGCACCTGCCTATAAATCTTGGGAGGCTGAGGCAGGAAGATCACTGAGAGTTGAGACCATTCTGGCCAGCCTGAGCTGCATAATGAGACCTTGTCTCAAAAAGACCAAAAAAAAAAAATAGAAAAAAGAAAGAGGAAGGAAGGAGGGAAGGAAGGAAAGAAAGAAAACAAACTTATGTAGAAAAGCCTTGGAATGAATTCTGTTGCACAGATATCCCTAAAATCGAAAATCCTGTTCTCTACTCTCTCCATAAGCTTGAATGTTCAGATGTTAGACTTTCTAAATGAAGAAGGTGGGGGACACATGGGTCCATCTTTATTAGCATCATCTTCCATAATAAATATGATCATATCCACTGGAGTTTTCCTTTCCTCTCACCAGCCTGGAGGAGAACCACCTCGGCGATGAAGGTGTGTGTGCTCTCGCAGAAGGACTCAAGAGAAATTCAAGTTTGAAAGTGCTGAAGTAAGGAAGCCGCAAGCAGAAGGCCGGTGGTAAAGGGATGGGGTTCCTAATCTGAGGATGGGGTTCCGGGTAGCTTCCCAGTCCTGGGTATGTGTGTGGAAACAGCTCATATTGGTCTGGTTGGATGTGGATTCTGGTGCAGGCTGTGTAACTGGGAGGTGGTCCCAGGCAGCTCTCGGGGGAGAGCAGTCAAGGGAGGTACGAAGAGGTGTGTCCACTCAAGGGTGCTTATTACCTCAGTTGTCACTCCTGGGGTGCCATGGAGCCAAGGGGGAGCACACTTGGTCATCTATCCAACCAGTGGGCCAGGAAGGCGGTACATTCGTCACCAAGTACCTGTCATGTGGGCATTCACTCATCTATGCACACATTCCCCTATCTGTATACTTACAAGGAATGTTTCTGGTGCCCTCACTCTGTGCCAGGCACTGTTTGGGGTACTGAGGGTGGTAAACTCTAAAGGACAGAGCAGGACCCTACCACCCAGCTCTTATGTTCTGACTGGGAAACAGATCACAAACCAGAAAACAAAGAAGGTCATTCCTGGTCCAAGAGGAGAGGTGACGTGGAGAGGGCCGGGCTGCTGCTGGTTCAGCAGAGCCTCTCTGAGAGGTGACATTTGGATGGCAACCCAGTAGACAGGAAGAGGCTTCCACGTGGAGGCCTCAGGTGAGCATATCCCTGGTAGCTGGATGGTGCAGCGAGGGCAAAGGGCCTGCGGTGATTTGAGAACAGAATGTGCCCTTTCACTGGGATGACGCGGAGCTTCAGAGCCCCACGAATGACTTGGGTTTCTATTCTAAGGGCAGGAGAGGCCTTGGAAGGTTCTCATCAGGGCATCTGTATGCTCTGACTTACAACACAGGAATCATTCTTGTCTCTTTGTGTGGACAGACTGGAGAAAGGGAAAGGGGACAGGGAAACCAGGCTGGAGCCCTGTTAGCCGGCCACATGGGAGAAGAGGAAGCTTGGACAAGACTCCTTCAGCAGAGAGGCCCAGCCAAAGGGACAGGAGCTCATAGCCCTTCAGGCACAAGAGCTGGAGAGCCCGATGGCACCAGGGCTGGGGCTGGTGTGCTGAGGCTCTGGCCAGGGACCTGTGTGACAGGAGAGCAGCAGCAGATGTAACAGGAGCCCACCTTGTGGGCAGCACGGGCTGTCTGTGTTCTCCAAGGGAAACCCTAGAGGTCTCACTTCAGGGGGGCCTGAGGGCACCACGGAGGGCTCCTTTTGCCAGGGGAAAGTGGCATCTGCTCTGGCAAATGTGGCCCGAGGAATATACTTGCCTCCAGAGACAGGCAGACAGCCGCCTCTGAGCGCCTGTCAGGTCTGCTGCCAGCCCGCCATCCGCTTTGATGACATGTGTTTGTGTTGCTTTGCAGGGGTAGGGAGTTGCCAGTGTTTGGGGAAACACCTCCACATGGCACTTGGTGCAAATGGGCCGGAGGCCTGGGCGCAGCCAGGATTTGTGTGGCTGGTTGCCAGCTTTGTACCCAGGGGCGCCTTCAACAATACCTGGTCCATCACCAGCCAGGCGTGGGTGTAGCAAGCTTGGCCCCTCGCACTGGCAAGACTTACCCACTCCACCCCAGCAGATGCCAGACAGTGGTGGAGTGGTGGAGGTGGGGCCACACACCCTACCTGGTGGCCGGCCTTATTATTTAGCATCCTGAAAAATATTATCCCCCCGTTTCCCCATAAAAACCAAGCTGCTGATATATTGTTAAACAGAGAAGGAGAGATGCCCACCTCTTTCTGTTTCTAGCTTCTATCTTTGCCAGGTGTTGGTGAGAGCCCAGGCCTATGGACAGACAGCCTGGGTTCAGACCCTAGCTCCACATTACAGCTGTTTCTCCCTGGATACGTACCTCAGTTTCCTTGAGTGTCAGTGGGGGTGACTGGTGCTTCCTCATGGGATTGGTATATGCACTGTGTGGGTATCGAGCTGGCATAGCAAAGGCCTGGCACATATTGGCCACAGTTCTTAACATTATCTTAGGGGCCGTGTGACGTGACCACACCACGCTGTGGAGGGAAGGAAGGCAGAGTGGGCATTGCTGGAAGGCAAAGATACAACCAAAAGGCCAGCACAACAAATCCAGGGCTCTTCCCTCGCCCTGCCTGACTGTAGCCTCCCTCCTCCCTTGCCAGCCTCCTGCAGTCTTTCATCTGTGGCCCAGTGCACCCCGAGACCCTGCTAAGAAAGTATCCCTGTTTGCTGTTGTTTCCTACCAGTTAGCTACTGTGCTGAGTGCTTTAGCGGCGCCATGCTTTGCTCAGTTCTTACGTGCCATGTGCCCAGTGCTTTCAGGCCTATTTTACAGGTGAGACTATTAAAACGAATTTGCTTCAAATCAAAAAGGAAGTGCTGTAGGTTGGATTCAAACCCTGGCACTAGAGTATTGGTACTTAACCAAGGGCTGCTTGATTGGATTGACTCATTGGTGTATTGAAGTGAGGGATGCATATGCAGAGCCATCTCCTAGGAGAGGTGGGCTCCAGTAAGGCTGCTGTGACTGGATAGGCTCCAGGGGGAGATCCAGCATCTCTGAAGCTCCTACTTATCCTCTTCTCCAGGCTGTCCAACAACAGTGTCACGGTTCGGGGCGCAGAAGCCCTTCTGCAGGCTCTTGAAGGCAACAACACTATTCTGGAAATTTGGTAAGTTTCTCTGGGAAAACCCACCCCCTTCTTGGAGCCCGTTTTCTAGCTGTACAATTGCATGAGGGGAGAAAGGAGCAGCAGTATTTTTAAGCTTCTTTCTGGCTCTGACACTGGGTGTCACTCTGCTTGTGATAGATCCAGTTCTCCTGCTGGGAAAAAAGTCTGCACAGCTCTAAGCAGGGGCCAGTGCTTTCATTTTAAAATCAGGAGTCTTTACTCTGAAACTGCTGAACTCGCTGCTGATCCGCTGGGCACTACACCCACTTGCACAGGCTGGGGATGCTGTGTGCCACCCTTTTCACTTCTCAGCTCTGGAGGTGACATGCCCTGGGACTGTACCATGGTTTATCCATGTCTCTAATCACTGAAAGTCACAAACTTTTATGCTTTGGCAAGAAACAGCTTCAAAGATAAGCTGAGCACAGTGGCGCATGCATATAATCCCAGCATATAATGAGTTCAGGGCCACCCTGTCTCAGAGAGAGAGAGAGAGAAAGAGAGAGAGAGAGAGAGAGAGAGAGAGAGAGAGAGAGAGAGAGAG